>NC_143581.1:80812020-81414455 GCF_048544385.1 Mastigoproctus giganteus
CCAATCGTTGGCCTATCGCTTGAGTACTCGTACTCGGATTGCCTTCTGCAAGACATAGGACATTCTCCTCATTGTCTGTCGTCCTCGTCGTTTGCTCTCGATTCATGGTATGTCTCGTGAAACAACCAGTCTCACGTAACCTTTTGTGCACACGTGCAAAAATTGTATGATGAGGAGTATGCCCGTGCGGGAAACTTTCCAGGTACAAGCGCAGAGTGCACGCCTATTAGTCCGCAGCTCCATACGCGAGGTGCATGTCGGCCAGTTCAACGTTTGAATACTCGTCAATCCTACTGCCTCGGGAACTGGTTCACAAATGCTGACTTCCAGCAGGATCGCTGTTCACGCGACCTCCCGTTCAACATCCTCTACCGCATGACGAAGGCATTTTGGAGATAAAACTTTTCAAAATATTTATTTGTTCTTATTTTGACCTTATTGTTCAATATCACAGTGAAATTACAGTTCATCCTACTATAACGCACACAACATTTAAGGGCACAAAAGGTGATATAGTTATACAAGTTGGCACTAATGATATCAAGAGTAGGAGACCGGCAGAATTACTTAACAAGTACAGGTCACTGTTGAAAAAAAGCCGTGAATTAGGGTTGAATTTGAAAGTGTCTGCAATTCTGCCCAGACACGATAAGAGGCAGTATATGATGAGAGCCCTGTCGATCAATTCGGCCCTCGAAAGATTGTGCAAGGCTCGAGGGGTAGAATTTTTTTCAGCCTGGTCTGTGCTTGTTAATAGGAGAGACTGATTCTACAGGGATGGGATACACTTAAAGATAAAGGGTGCAAGAATGTTTGCTGATGCTATCGAGGCAGTGTTAGGTGGGTCAGAAAACTGCTAGCTTGGGGGGAGACAAAGACTAATAGATTAACAGTAGCCACCGGCAGAGGTGAAAGAGATTCTTGCACTGCTTCTATTGGAATGAGCAGAAGCCTGAAAAACAAGATGCAGGATATTTCAGAGACTGCTGGAAGTCATTGCGGTACAAGTAAACACATGGGTTGTGTTAGGGTAGCTAAGAAAAAGAACAGGTGCATGTATACACGCAAGTATACAGGTGCATGTATACTTGCGAGTACACCAATGCTAGGAGTTTAGTAAATAAATTTGATGAATTTGAGGTATTGTTCAAAACATCAAAGGCAGATATTGTTGGGATATCAGAGACGTGGTGTCACACAGATATAAGGAATGCAGAACTGGAATTTGGGGAGTACAACGTCTACAGAAAGGATAGACAGGATAGGAAGGGAGGAGGGGTTATGCTATTAGTTAAGAAACATAAAATCCAAGGAAGTGAAGCCAGTCGACATCGATGGACAGGGCAGTGTCGAGTCAGTTTGGTGTGACATAAGAATAGGTAAATCAAAATTGAGAGTAGGAGTGTGCTATAGGCCTAATGACTCTGATGAGTATAATAAGATACTGTACAGGGAAATAGAATGGGCCAGTAAATCAGAGTGTCTTATAATGGGGGATTTTAATTTCCCAGATATTGACTGGAATTTGTGGGTTGGTCACTCACACAGTAGCAAGGCTTTTGTGGATTTATTCGATGATTGTTTTCTACACCAGCATGTTCGGGAGGCAAATAGAGGGAGTAATACTCTTGATCTGATTATCAATAGTGATTCTTCATGCATTAAGAATCTGCAGATAAAGGAACCACTAGGTGGCAGTGATCACAGTGTGCTGAAGTGGGATTTACTCAAGGAGGTAACTACCATCAGAGGTAAAGGGAAGGGTTTTTGCTTTCGTAAAGGCGACTATGATGGTCTGAGACAGTATTTAAATTCTATACAGTGGGACCAACTGATGATGTTGCCAACAGCAAATTAAAAATGGGAAGCATTCAAGGAACTAATCTTGGAAGCTATCAGGCTTTATATACCTACCAAGAAATATTGGTCAAGGTTCAGGCCTAAATGGTTGTCAGATGAACTAATGAGACATATGGCAGAGAAGAAAAATGCATGGGATACATACAAATTAATGGGTGACATGGAAGCCTATGGTAGATATAAGTTGGTCTGAAACCAAGTCACAAAGGAGATTAGGCAGGCAAAGGCAGATTATGAGAAATCCTTGGCAAAGGATGCAAAGAAAAACAGAAAAGAGTTCTTTACCTATTTAAAATCAAGAAGGAAAGGGATGAATCAGATTGGTCCACTGGATGATGGTTCAACAGTTGAGGATCCGGCTCAGGTGGCTAACAATCTAAACAAGTATTTTGCATCTACATTCACACATGAGGAGTTATTCAGAAAGGGGAATGTCGTAGGTGAAGTAAACATTGGCGGTGAGCTAGATGATTTTCTAATAACTGAGAGGAAAGTGGAGGAGAAATTGTTGAGGATAAACATAAAAAAAGGCACCTGGGGTGAATGGGATCTATCCAGTTGTATTAAAGGAGGCAACAACGGAAGTAAGCAAACCCCTAGCCATAATTATGAGAGCTTCTTTGGACTCAGGGGAGGTACCCATAGACTGGAGATGTGCAAATGTAACCCCAATTCACAAAGGAGGATCAAAGGCTGACACAAGTAATTATAGACCTGTTATTTTAACTTCGGTTCCAGGAAAATTAATGGAGGCACTGGTTAAAGAAGCACTGCAGGATCATCTAGACAAGAATTCAGTTATAGCTCAGACACAGCATGGTTTTGTTAAGGGCAGGTTTTGTCTGACCAATTTGATCGGATACTATGATGTAGTCACAAAAAAACTGGATGCAGGGAATAACTTTGATATTATGTATTTGGATCTTAGAAAGGCTTTTGATACTGTTGTGCATGGAAGACTGCTGCACAAATTGGAGCAGTGTGGCATTGGAGGCAAATTGCTGCTATGGATAAAGGGATGGTTGAGTGGCAGAAGACAGAGTGGTAATCAATGGACACTGCTCAACGTGGACTAATGTTATTAGTGGAGTTCCTCAGGGTTCAGTGTTGGATCCATTGTTGTTTTCTGTATTTATAAATGATATTGATGATGGTATATCAAGCTTAATGTCCAAGTTTGCAGATGATACAAAGGTTGGCAGGGTTGTTAAGGACACTACTGATGCTATGCTGCTGCAACAGGATCTGGAAAGGTTGAGTAGATGGTGCTCAGAGGTGGCAAATGAAGTTTAACATTGACAAATGTAAAGTACTACATATGGGAAACAGTAACCCCAGATCAACGTATCAACTCTGTGGTACTACGCTGACAGTGGTAGAGAATGAAAAGGACCTGGGGGTAATTGTGCAGGCAGATATGAAGTTCTCTGAGCAGTGCAGATGAGCTGCAAGAGTAGCTCATGGTGTCTTGTCAATGATATACAGGAATTTTTATTGCAGGGATAGGGATGTGATTATTCCCTTGTATAAGGCATTGGTCAGGCCACAGCTTGAGTACTGTATACAGGTCTGGAGGCCTCATTTCAAGAAGGATGTAGAGCTGCTGGAACGAGTACAGAGAAGGGCAACAAGATTAGTGAATGGGACAAAGGGTTGCTCTTACGAAGAAAGGCTTAAGTTTTGCAAAATACAGTCTGGAGACTAGGCATCAGCGAGGTGATCTGATAGAGGTGTATAAGGCTTTGAATGGCTTGAGCATGCTCAATGCCAATGGGATAATTGAGGAAGGACGGATGTCGGATAGATGTGCGGAAATTTGCCTTGAGCCAGTGGGCAGTTGGTTTGTGGAATAGACTTCCATCACTTGTTGTTGAAGTTGATAGCCTAAACAAATTTAAGGCTCAGCTGGACAGGTATTTCGAACGAACGGAAGGGTGAAATGGGAGTAGTGGTTGTTTTTTTTTTTGTTTTTTTTTGGCTGATGCTGAATAAGCTTGCTTTCTTGCATCATATGCCTCTACTAATGCTAACTTATCTCGGAAACTACTAGGCTTTACATACTAACTAAGAAATATTGTTCAAGGTTTAGGCCTAAGTGGATGTCAGATGAACTAATGAGACATATGGCAGAGAAGAAAAATGCATGGGATACATACAAATTAACACACAACACAGAAGCCTATGATAGATACAAGTTGATCTGTAACAGAGTTACAAAGGAGGTTAGGCAGGCAAAGTCAGATTATGAGAAATCTTTGGCAAGGGATGCAAAGAAAAACAGCAAAGCGTTCTTTACTTATGTAAACTCTAGAAGGAAGGGGATGAATCGGATTGGTCCACTTGTTATCGATGGGTCAACTGTTGATGATCCTGCTGAGATAGCTAACAAACTAAATGAATATTTTGCATCGACATTCATACATCAGGAGTTATTCAGCGAGGGAAATGCCAGAGGTGTATTCAACTCTGGCAGTAAGCTAGAGAATCTTGTAATAACTGACAGTAAATTGGAGGAGAAATTGTTGAAGATAAATACTAGAAAGGCACCTGGGGTGGATGGGATCTATCCAGTTATATTAAAGGAGGCAGCAAAGGAAGTAAGCAAGAACCCTTAGCCATAATTATGAGAGCTTCCTTGGACTCAGGGGAAGTACCCATGGACTGGAGATGTGCAAATGTAACCCCAATTCACAAAGGAGAATCAAAGGGTGACACAAGTAATTATAGACCTGTTAGTTTAACTTCTGTTCCAGTAAAATTAATGTTGGCACTGGTTAAAGAAGCACTGCAGGATCATCTAGACAAGACTTCAGTTATAGCTCAGACACAGCATGGTTTTGTTAAGGGGAAGTCTTGCCTGACCAATTTGATCGGATACTATGATGCAGTCACAAAAGAACTGGATGCGGGGAATAACTTTGATATTATATACTTGGATCTTAGAAAGGCTTTTGATACTGTTGCACATGGAAGACTGCTGCACAAATTGGAGCAGTGTGCCATTGGAGGCAAATTGCTGTTGGATAAAGGGGTGGTTGAGGTGGAGAAGACAGAGTGGTAATCAATGCACACTGCTCATCGTGGACTAATGTTATTAATGGAGTCCCTCAGGGCTCAGTGTTGGGTCCATTATTGTTTTCTGTATTTATAAATGATATTGATGATGGTATATCAAGCTTAATATCCAAGTTTGCAGACGATACGAAGGTTGGCAGGGTTGTCAAGGACACTACTGACACTATGCTACTGCAACAGGATCTGGAAAGGTTGAGCAGATGGGCTGAGAGGTGGCAAATGAAGTTTAACATTGACAAATGTAAAGTACTACATATGGGAAACAGCAACCCCAGAGCAACGTATCAACTCTGTGGTACTACACTGACAGTGGTAGAGAATGAAAGGCACCTGGTGGTGGTTGTGCAGGCAGACATGAAGTTTTCTGAGCAGTGCAGACGGGCTGCAAGAGTAGCTCATGGTGTATTGTCGATGATATATAGGAATTTTTCTAGCAGGGATAAGGAGGTGATTATTCCCTTGTATAAGGCAATGGTCAGACCACACTTGAGTACTGTATACAGGTCTGGAGGCCTCATTTCAAGAAGGATGTAGAGATGCTGGAAAGAGTACAGAGAAGGGCAACAAGATTAGTGAATGGAACAAAGGGGTGCTCTTACGAAGAAAAGCTTAAGTTTTGCAAATTACAGTGTCTGGAGACTAGGCACCAGCGAGGTGATCTGATAGAGGTGTATAAAGCCTTGAATGGTTTGAGCATGCTCAATGCTAATGGGATTCTTCCTCTTGCTCTGAATAATCACCTGAGAGGGCATAAATTCAAATCGAGGAAGGACGGATGTAGGATAGACGTGAGGAAATTTGTCTTTAGCCAGCGGGTGGTTGGGTGGTGGAACAGACTTCCATTCCTTGTTGTGGAAGTTGATAGCCTAAATAAGTTTAAGACTCAGCTGGACAGGTATTTCGAACGAAGAGAGGGGTGAAGTGGAAGTGGTTATTTTTTATTTTTTTTTGGCTGATGCTGCATAAGCTTGCTTTCTTGCATCAAATGCCTCTACTAATGCTAATGCTAATGTTGGCCAGTTTAACGTTTGAATACTCATCCATCCTACTGCCTCGGGAACCGGTTCGCAAATTCTGACTTCCAGTGGGATCGCTGTTCACGCAACCTCCTGTTCAACGTCCTCTACCGCATGACGAAGGCATTTCGGACCCTGCAATGCTATGTGATTCCGATTCATGTTTGTGCCCCCTACATCTCCTGAAAGTTTGTCGCACTGGTAGTGAATCACCCTGTATATAATTATCATATCCACTCTTTAGTGGCCCCTATAATTGAATTTAATTTCTATATTTATTTCCTAATTAGATCAGTGCTTCCCAAACTGGAGTCCACGGACCCCAGTTTGGGAAATGGTGATCTAATTTGGAAAATCTTCTTCACACTTTCTACATACTATATATATAGTATGTAGAAAGTGTGAAGAAGATTTTTTGTTTAATCCTATTGAATCTATGGTATACACGAGATGTGAATTCAACAAGAAGGATAAGAAATGTAGCGATATATGTTAGGATGAAGTGACCAAAAAGGGACCGATAGCTGGCAAAAACTTGAAATATAAAATGAAAAGACGACCCAAAATAAGATTACATTGCAGTGTTTTTCGCAATTTCAGTGTCTTCATCAGAGGCCATCCACTGAATTCATGAGAAAGACTGCAATGTTCTTGCTTCTGTTTCCGACATGTTTTGTATGCTATGCTGCACATGTGCTGTAGACATGTGTTATGAACGAATTTTGAAATTTTGCGGCAAGAATATGTTTTAATCAATTGTGCCAATAAATGTAATTATATTATGTACAGCATACAGATCGTGGATGACCTTACAGAAGAAAGTAAAAGAATTGGAAAAAAAACCTGAAGTAATGATATCAGAATGTAGAAATAGTCAGTAAGAAAGGAACTTGCCATTACCTTTTAAGACTGAAAATGACCAAATGACCATGATGGCGGCATGCCATTATGTTTATGTATAGGTATGCTAGTGATTCCTAGCATTAGAAAATTGTATGGAAAAAAAAAATTGCATGGTGTGGTGTCTTAGGCTAGTTCTACTAGCCTACAGACACCATACCACACCACAATTCCTAATTCTTATTACTGTGAGCCATTAGCTTATTGAACACAATATGCCGGATACTACCTTCTTACTTTATTATTATTAGCTATATGGTGCAATGAAGCCTGAGGCTTATGCTGCATCAGCCAAAAAAGAGAGAGAGAGAGAGAGAGAGAGAGAGAGAGAGAGAGAGAGAGAAGTAGAAGGGAATCACCAAGAAAGAGAAGAATGATAATATTTACCCAATCTATTTTTTCCCCTTAACAAAGTTTAGCTGCTTTTCACCATTACTTTGTAAGCTATTATATCTCTCAACTATCGCTAGCCGGGTGGGTAAAATGCTTGCCTGGCAACCCAAAGGTCGTGGGTTTGAATCCCGCCTCTGGCTTGGATCAAAGTACTGCAAAAACCTTGGGAGGTGCATTATGGCCACAGAAGCTGATGTGCCAACAACTACCAAAAAAAAAAAAAAAAAACCTCTCAGCTATCCTGGGCAGTTTGAGCACCATGTATTTAACAGCGTTCATCACCACATATTGCATTTCAATCTATACATCCAACACCATACAGACACCATATCATGCAATTTTTATTTATTTTTTTTCCGTACCAATTTCTAACACTAGGCAACGCTAAGGTACCTATACATAAATATACTGGCACCCTGCCATCTTGGTTGTTTGGTCATTTTCAGTCTTACAAGGTAACATTAAGTTAGTATTAGTAATGGCTGCATGGTGCAAGAAAGCCTATGGCTTATGCTGCACCAGCCAAAAAAAAAAAAAAAAACAACACAGAATAAAACAGTGATAAAAAAAAAACAACTAATAATTAATAAAAGAAAAGGAAATTAAACCTTATCATCCTATGTGTTTCCCTCATACGAAGGTACTATCCAGATGACCTTTGAATTTCCCCAAACTGTCAGTCTCTACCACCTATGTAGGGAACTTATTCCAGTAATTTATAAAGTTCCTTTCTTCTTGACTATTTCTGCATTCCGATATCATTACTTCAGTTTTTTTTTTTTAATTCTTTTTATTTACATTTATTGGCACAATTGATTAGAATGTATTCTTGCTGCAAAATTTCAAATTTCGTTCTTAACACGTGTCTACAGCACATGTGCAGCATAGCATACAGAACATATCGGAAACAGAAGCAAGGACATTGCCGTCTTTCTCATAATTTCAGTGGATGGCCTCTGATGAAGACACTGAAATTGTGAAAAACACTGCAATGTAATCTTATTTTGAGTCGCCTTTTCATTTCATTTTTTAAGTTTTTGCCAACTATTGGTTCCTTTTTCATATATCTTACTTGGTCACTTCATCCTAACATCATCATCATCATCAGCCATTTTCAATCCACTGCAGGATGAAGGCCTCCCCAGCAACTTTCCAGTTCCTTCTGTTTTGAGCACTGGCCATCCATTTACTACCCACAAACTCATGAATTTCATCTATCCATCTCCGCCTTTGTCTTCCAGGTTTTCTTCTAGCTCCTCTTGGATACCATTCTGTTATTTTTTTAGTCCATCTGTCATCATGTCTTCGAGCTATGTGTCCTGCCCAAGACCATTTTAGTTCTTTAGTTTTGATAAGAATGCCCTTCACAACTGAAGTTTAACCTTGACAAATGCAAAGTACTGCATATGGGTAGAAGTAACCCCAGAGAAATGTACCAACTGTGTGGTACTACACTTATGGTGGTAGAAAATGAAAAAGACCTGGGAATAATTGTGCAGTCAGATATGAAGTTTTCTGAGCAATGCAGACAGGCTGCCAGGGCAGTCATGGGGTTTTGTCAATGATATATAGGAATTTTGCTAGCAGGGAAAAGGAGGTGATTATCCCTCTGTATAAGGCAATGGTCAGGCCACGCCTTGAGTACTGCGTACAGGTCTGGAGGCCTCATTTTAGGAAGGATGTAGATTTGCTTGAGTGTGTACAGAGAAGGGCAACAAGATTGGTGAGGGGAATGAAGGGATCCTCTTACCAAGAGAGGCTTAAGTTCTGAAAATTGCAGTGGCTGGAGACTAGGCACCTGCGCGGTGATCTGATTGAGGTATATAAGGCCTTGAATGGGTTGAGCACACTGAATTCTGATGGGATCCTTCCACTTGTTCAGATTACGAACCTAAGGGGGCATAAATTCAAATTAAGAAAAGACAGAAGTAGAATAGATGTGCAGAAATTTGCCTTTAGCTAGCGGGTGGTTAATTGCTGGAACAAACTTCCATCTGTCGTCGTGGAAGTTGATATGTTGATCTACTCTTAAAAAATCACTCCTTAAATGGTGTGATTTTTTTTTTTTTTTTTTTTTTGTCTAGCTCATACACTTGCTACATAAGCTCATACACTTGCTTTCTTGCATCACATGCCACTACTACTACTTAAGTTTGCTGCCTAATCCATGTGTTTCTCTTCTTATCTAACAGTCTGATTCCAATATCATTCGTTCCATTCTTCGCTGTGTAGTTCTCAGCTTCTCTTCCATTCTTTTGGTGAGTGCCCAAGTTTCGCCTCCATAAGTCATGGTGGGGAGTATACATTGGTTCATTTTTTTACGTTTCAGACAAACTGGGATATTGCTCTTCAGTATGTGACTATATTTAGTCACATACTGAATTAGGGTTGAATTTGAAAGTGTCTGCAATTCTGCCCAGACACGATAGGAGGGAGTATATGATGAGAGCCTTGTCGATCAATTCGGCCCTGGAAAGATTGTGCAAGGCTCAAGGGGTAGAATTTTTTTCAGCCTGGACTGTACTTGTTAACAGGAGAGATTGCTTCTACAGGGATGGGATACACTTAAATAGAAAGGGTGCAAGAATATTTGCTGATGCTATCGAGGCAGTGTTAGGTGGGTCGGAAAACTGCTAGCTTGGGGGGGAGACAAAGACCAATAGATTGACAGTAGCCACTGGCAGAGGTGAAAGAGATTCTTGCACTGCTTCTATTAGAATGAGCAGAAGCCTGAAAAACAAGATGCATGGTATTTCAGAGACTGCTGGGAGCCATTACGGTACAAGTAAACACATGGGTTGTGTTAGGGTAGCTAAGAATAGAAACAGGTGCAGGTATACTTGCGTGTACACCAATGCTAGGAGTTTAGTAAATAAATTTGATGAATTTGAGGTATTGCTCAAAACATCAAAGGCAGATATTGTTGGGATATCAGAGACGTGGTGTCACACAGATATACGGGATGCAGAACTGCAATTTGGGGAGTACAACATCTACAGAAAGGATAGACAGGATAGGAAGGGGGAGGGGTTATGCTATTAGTTAAGAAACACATAAAAACCAAGGAAGTGAAGCCAGTCGACATCGCTGGACAGTGCAGTGTTGAGTCAGTTTGGTGTGACATAAGCATTGGGAGATCAAAATTTAGAGGAGGAGTGTGCTATAGGCCTAATGACTCTGATGAGTATAAGGAACTGTACAGGGAAATAGAGTGGGCCAGTAAATCAGAGAGTCTTATAATGGGAGATTTTAATTTCCCAGATATTGACTGGAATTTGGGGGCTGGTTACTCACACACTAGCAGGGCTTTTGTGGATTTATTGGATGATTGTTTTCTACATCAGCATGTTCGGGAGGCTACTAGAGGGAGCAATACTCTTGATTTGATTATCAGCAGTGATTCTTCATGCATTAAGAATCTGCAGATAAATGAACCACTAGGTGGCAGTGATCACAGTGTGCTGAAGTGGGAGTTACTGAAAGAGGTAACTACCATTAGGGGTAAAGGGAAGGGTTATTGCTTCCGTAAAGGCGACTATGATGGACTGAGACAGTATTTAAATTCTATACAGTGGGACCAACTGATGATGATGTTACCAACAGCAAATTCAAAATGGGAAGCATTCAAAGAACTTATCTTGGAAGCTACTAGGCTTTACATACCAACTAAGAAATATTGTTCAAGGTTTAGGCCAAAATGGATGTCAGATGAACTAATGAGGCATATGGCAGAGAAGAAAAATGCATGGGATACTTACAAATTAACACATGACACAGAAGCCTATGATAGATACAAGTTGATATGCAACCAAGTTACAAAAGAGGTTAGGCAGGCGAAGGCAGATTACGAGAAATCCTTGGCAAGGGATGCAAAGAAAAACAGCAAAGAGTTCTTTACTTATGTAAACTCTAGAAGGAAGGGGATGAATCAGATTGGTCCACTTGATATTGATGGGTCAACTGTTGATGATCCTGCTCAGGTAGCTAACAAACTAAATGAATATTTTGCATCGACATTCACACGTGAGGAGTTATTCAGCAAGGGGAATGCCAGAGGTGTATTGAACTCTAGCAGTCAGCTACAGAATCTTTAAATAACTGGGAGTAAAGTGGAGGAGAAACTGTTGAAGATAAACACAAGAAAGGCACCCAGGGTGGATGGGATCTATCCAGTTATATTAAAGGAGGCAGCAAAGGAAGTAAGCAAACCCTTAGCCATAATTATGAGAGCTTTCTTGGACTCAGGGGAGGTACCCATAGACTGGAAATGTGCAAATGTGACCCCAATTCACAAAGGAGGAGAGGATCAAAGGCTGACACAAGTAATTATAGACCTGTGAGCTTAACTTCTGTTCCAGGAAAATTAATGGAGGCACTGGTTAAAGAAGCACTGCAGGATCATTTAGACAAGACTTCAGTTATAGCTCAGACACAGCATGGTTTTGTTAAGGGGAAGTCTTGCCTGACCAACTTGATTGGATACTATGATGCAGTCACAAAAGAACTGGATGCAGGGAATAACTTTGATATTATATACTTGGATCTTAGAAAGGCTTTTGATACTGTTGCACATGGAAGACTGCTACACAAATTGGAGCAGTGTGACATTGAAGGCAAATTGCTGCTATGGATAAAGGGGTGGTTGAGGGGGAGAAGACAGAGAGTGGTAATCAATGGACACTGCTCATCGTGGACTAATGTTATTAGTGGTGTCCCTCAGGGCTCAGTCCATTATTGTTTTCTGTATTTATAAATGATATTGATGATGGTATATCAAGCTTAATGTCCAAGTTTGCAGATGATACAAAGGTTGGCAGGGTTGTCAAGGACACTACTGACACTATGCTGCTGCAACAGGATCTGGAAAGGTTGAGCAGATGGGCTGAGAGGTGGCAAATGAAGTTTAACATTGACAAATGTAAAGTACTACACATGGGAAACAGCAACCCCAGAGCAACGTATCAACTCTGTGGTACTACACTGACAGTGGTAGAGAATGAAAGGGACTTGGGGGTGATTGTGCAGGCAGATATGAAGTTCTCTGAGCAGTGCAGACGGGCTGCAAGAGTAGCTCATGGAGTATTGTCAGTGATATACAGGAATTTTTCCAGCAGGGATAAGGAGGTGATTATTCCATTGTATAAGGCAATGGTCAGGCCACACCTAGAGTACTGTATACAGGTCTGGAGGCCTCATTTCAAGAAGGATGTAGAGCTGCTGGAACGAGTACAGAGAAGGGCAACAAGATTAGTGAATGGAACAAGGGGGTGCTCTTACGAAGAAAGGCTTAAGTTTTGCAAATTACAGTGTCTGGAGACTAGGCACCAGCGAGGTGATCTGATAGAGGTGTATAAAGCCTTGAATGGTTTAAGCATGCTCAATGCTCAATGCTGATGGGATTCTTCCTCTAGCTCAGAAAAATCACCTGAGAGGGCATAAATTGAAATTGAGGAAAGACAGATGTAGGATAGACGTGCGGAAATTTGCCTTTAGCCAGCGGGTGGTTGGTTGCTGGAACAGACTGCCATCCCTTGTGGTGGAGGTTGATAGCCTAAATAAGTTTAAGGCTCAGCTGGACAGTTATTTTGAACGAACAGAGGGGTGAAGTGGAAGTGGGTTTGTTTTTTTTTTTTTTTTTTGGCTGATGCTGCATAAGCTTGCTTTCTTGCATCAAATGCCTCTACTAATGCTAATGCTATTTCCTGAATGCTATCCATCCAAAATTTATTCTTCTCTTGACTTCCAGCCATTTATCATTATTACAGCTAATAACTTGTCCCAGATAAGTATATGACTGCACCTTTTCAATTACTGCTCCTTCAATCATTATTTCCCTTTCTGTGGCATACTTGTTCATCATTACTTTTGTTTTAGCCATATTCATCTTTAGTCCAAAATCCTTACTAACTTTGCATAACTGATTAAGATTTTCCTCTAATACTTGGGGATCGTGGCCTTATGAGCACAATGTCCATATCGCTACATTTCTTATTCTTTTTTGTCGAATTCAGTTCTTGTGTATACTGTAAATTCAATAGGAATAAACAAAAAATCTTCTTCACACTTTCTACATACTATATATATGTGCTTATGTAGGAGGTCTGCGAACTTTTTTTCATTTTTGAAGGGGTCCGTAGATCTTAGTAGTTTGGAAACCACTGATTTAAATTGTCTATAAATCAGTTAGAAAATAATGTATGCAAGATTTCAGAGACATAGGCAGTACACCCAGAAGTTTAGGTTGAAAATCACTGTTCTGAGCTGGTGTCTTTTTCTTATTATTTTCTCATAGTAATTCAGGCTTTTTCTTAGTGATAAAAAGAAATACAAAATAAGAACAACTAATTTTATGCATAATGTAAGCTGTGCTGCATATTTTTAAAAGTGTAGTTTTGTCTGGGTTTATAAATGAAAGTACAATATTCATTTTAATTGATTTACCTTTTTTGCATTTAGGGTGAATTCATCTTTGAATATATTATGGATCTTCACAAAGAATATTCATTTCCATTGCAGCTCAGTGTAAGTTTATTTATGCAGCCTCTTCTGTGTTAAATCAGTTTGAGTTCTGCATTTTGCAAAATATATAAAATTTTATAACAGAGAGAGTGAGAGTTATAACTTTAGTTTTTGACAAATAATACTTATGAAAAATTAAATATTGTTTACTTTGATTTTATTTACAGTTATTTATTTACTTTTATTTAAAATCAAAATTGTAAAAATTTAAACTATGTTTTATTTAGTTCAATTGCATCATTACTACAGAGCTGAAATTTAAGACAAGCCGAAGTTTGTATGTTAGGCATTATTATTATAAAATCAAATATTGCGAAATCCCTACAAGTTTTCTTCCTCTTATACTTTGAATAAGTAATACTTACCCATTGGGAATGCCTGTTTTATTTATTCTGATCTGAGTACCATCACCCAGATGGCATCGTTTTGATGCTTTTTGACCTCTCATCAATGGGTCGGTGTAAGAGCTGATGACCCAGTGTACCTTTTTGGGATACTAAAGGGGTACATTGGGTCATCAGCCTCAACCCCGGGGGCTCACATCTGGTGAGTATGGGCTTGGCACACCCAGGGTCCTGAGCTGGATATCATCATTCTTCTTTTTCTTGGTGATTCCCTTTTGACTCTCTCTCTCTCTCTCTCTTTTGGGGTAATTCGGTAATTTTTTTTTTTGGCTGGTGCTGCATAAGCCTCAGGCTTCCTTGCACCATATAGCTAATAATAATAATAATAATAATAATAATAATAATATTAGCCTAAGAAGTGTATCTCTTTGGGATACCAACGAGGTACACTTCTTAGGCTAATATGAGATGTTATAATAATGATAAAAAAAAAAAAAATCAGAAACAACAGTCATTCCAGATTTAATCCTGGAGTGGAGGGGGCATATAACATTAGTCCAACCTGAAGAGTAATTATTAATCACAATCTTCTGCTTCCTGCTTTGCAGTGATCCTACAATCTTCATGTTAAAATTTCACCCATGATCCCTATGTTCTGGCATATATAGTATTTGTGCTTATGAAGTTGTATGTCAAATGTGTGCTAAAATCCATATGAATGTTGAAATATGCACTTTATCTTCTGTTATATATTGGTAACACATTGACACTTTCCTAACTCTAAGGAATTTTGGGTTGGAGAAATTCCAGTGTACAACTGAAGGCCAAGTATGAGAAAAATGCTCTCTTTTCACCTCCCTCAAAATTAATGTGTATTTACCATCAACTCCAGTGACCCTAATTGCCTTTAGGTTCAAACATTTCTGATAAACAGTCTTCTATAATTTTGTTATTTTTATTATCACTAATTTTTATTGCTCAGATTCACTTACGTGGCATCTCATTTCTATGACGTATTTTCTCTATGTAAAGATCAAAAGAAAGTGCCAATTCAAGGTTCATCATTGACATCATCTGGGTTACATAAGACTTTTTTTTTACACCCATTACACAAGAGTTTGATCTGATGTAATTAATTTTCTTCTTTGTATTCATATTAATGAAAAACTCCTCTCTTCTTTGCTCTCTTGAGACAGTGATTTCTCATACTTAGACTTTTCCTGCCTAAACTTTTCTGTGGTGTTATTACAGATAAACTTGTTGCTGTTTTAGACTGTAATAATTTAATGTCAAACTGTAGCTTTCCCATGCTATTGTTCTGTTGTATTTTCCAGGTCTATGTTCATCCACCCCAGCATACTTCTCATGCTGCATTTTTAACGTATATGCATCTGTGGTTTCTGTGACTGTTGGTTTAAAGGTATTGAATAATTCTAATGTATACCCTCTCCCTGTGTTAACTGTTGCTAACCTTAACTTAAATGTTAACTCCTTGTGTTCACTTTTAAAGGCATGAAAGGTAATATCATTGTACTTGTGGTCACTAATGATATTAAGAGTAGGAGAGCTGAGGACTTACTTAACAAGTACAGGGAAATGTAGGGAAAAGGTTGCGAATTAGAATTAAATTTGAAAGTTTCGGCAATCCTGCCCAGACACAATAGGAGGGAGTACATGAGAGCGTTATCAATCTGTTCAGTCCTGGAGAGAATGTGCAACACCCACGGGGTACAATTTTTCTCAGCATGATCTCTGCTTGTTAACGAGTGAGGGATAGACTGTTTTTACAGTGATGAGATACATTTAAAAAGAAAGGGTGCAAGAATATTCAATGATGCTATTGAGGCAGCATTAGTTGGATTGGAAAACTGAGATCTTAGAGGGAGGAGAAGATATACAGAATAATAGATTAATGGACTACAATGTACAGGCCGACAAACTTGACCTTTTTCAGTAGACTGAAAGTTGCCATGCTTTTCCCTCCTTTGGAACAGGATTATTGAAGCAAAAGGTATGTGGGTTTTTTTTATAGACTTTCACTTTTCAGCTAGTGAGAAAAGGTTAGCTTGGGTCATAGCACTAATTCGAGATGGATTCAAGCCATTAACTGTGTCCGTAATCTTTATTATATAGTACTGTATACTGAAGATTACTGATCTGTTTTTCGCTTGAATCAGTTCAGAATAGGATCGGTGGCATAAACTGGTCTGACATTCTTTAATGCTCAAATTGAAAATATATTGAAATCCACAATTCTGTAAGCGGAAAATACAACAAAAAATTAATTCCTGAAAGCGGTCTTAACCACTTACAAAGTGGAGTAGAGTGATTAATTGTACAAGACGGTGATCAGGAGAGTGTTTTCTTTTGTATTTACAATTACTGAAGTGTTTTTTTTTTTGATATATCTTTATTTTGGGGTAGTTAAAAAAAGGTCAGATTATTTTACATCACAATTCGGAATTGATTCAAGTGAAAAACGGTGACCATAAGGCATAACATCTGAATACGGTGCTGTGTACCAAAAATATGAACATAATGGCTTGAATATGGCCAGAATTCTATGCATACTTGGTGCAGAATTTTCAATACAGTATTTGTCTAAAACCCCAGGGGCTCACATCTGGTGAGTTTGGGCTTGGCAAACCCAGGATCCTGAGCTGGATATCATCATTTTTCTCTTTCTTGGTGATTCCTTTCTACTTCTCTCACTCTCTCTCTCAGGGTAACTTGGGATTTTTTTTTTTTTTTTTGACTGGTGCAGCATAAGCCTCAGGCTTCCTTGCACCATATGACTATTAATAATAACCTATGCAGTCCCAGTGCTAACATTCTCCTTTGGGGTATGGACTAACACCGAGCTGGAGGATATCACGAGAAAGACAAGGACAATGATGACCAAGAGCCGTCAACACCACCAGTAATCTGCCGTGGATAGACTGACAATTGCCCAGGAAGAAAGAGGAAGGGGCCTGATAGACCTCTTTGAGCAACAGAAGACAGCGATAGTTAACCTGAATTGCTTCCAGAAACACACAGCAGCATTCCACCAGACCATAAGGAAGATAGATAAGTGGTATACCACACTACCTAAGCGAGTAGTCCCCCCACCCCCAACAAGGAGGTACAAACAAAGCTAGAAAGGTGGGCAGAGAAGACACTCCATGGCAGACACTACAATGATCTCCATCAAGATCACATAGATAAAATTGCTTCGAATGCATAGCTCACGAGAGGGATGCTCTTCCCCAAGACCGAAGGACTCATGCTCGCCATCCACGACCAAGTACCCCAGAAACCATAAAAAATACATTGTCAAGGAGCCTGGAGTGTTCCATGACACATGTTGACGATGCTACCTGGCCTCAGAAATGATCCAACACATTACCAGGGGATGCAAGGTGATCACCCAGACTGAGTACACTGATAGACACGACCAGGTAGCCAGGATAATACATCAGAAGCTAGCAAGGAAGTACCAATTGATTGAAGAAAGTATACCCTACTACAAGTACGAACCCCAGGCAGTACTAGACACTCAAACTCACAAGCTATACTGGGACAGCGCCATAATAACGGAGAGGACAATCCCGCACAACAGACCAGACATAACCCTTGTGGACAAGAAGGAAAAGGCTACCAATCTGATTGACATAGCGGTACCTAACACTGGCAACCTGCAGAAAACCCATGGAGGAAAAAATCAGGAAGTACAAGAACCTAAGACAGGAGATCAAAGAGATGTGGTATATGCAACAAGTAATGACCATCCCCAATCATTGTGTCAACCACAGGTATGGTGCCAGAGACCCTATATAACAACATAGCAGCAATAGGCATCTCAGAAAACACCTACGAGGAACTCCAGAAAGTCACAATTCTGAACATCTCTAGAACGTCAGAGAGTTCCTCGACCGACATTAACACTAGACATAACAACAACCACCCTGTATACTTGGGAGCAATACCTGTTATGAGGTGGCATCCCCAATTTCCATCAGGGAGAAATAATATAAGAATAATAATAAAAACTAGAACCACAGGCAGAGGCAAAAATTATTATTTCACTATTTGAAACATGCAGCTTCTATTGAAACATGCAGCAGCCTAGAAAGCAAATTGTCACTGTTTCAACCTCTGTTGTGGGTCATCATGGACCAAGTAAATACATGGGCAAATGGAAGTTTGTTCCAACAATTACCTACCAGCTAGCTGAAGGCAATCGCCCACACATCTATTCTGCAACCATCCTTCCTCAACATCAATTTATGCCCATTCATGAGTGTAATCTCAGCCAAAGGAAAGTTACTGTCAATAATTAGTTTACTGAATCCATTCAAGGCCTTAAACAGCTCAATATGATCTCCCCACAAATTCCCAATCAAAGAAGGGCTTTCATATTTGTGAAGGGAATACAGACTCGGTCCTCCAGATCTACATCTTTCTTAGAGAGGCCTCCAGACCTGTGTACAGTACTCAAGATGTGGCCTAAACATGGCCTTCTACAAAGGGATAATCACCTGCTTGTTCCCTAGCAAAGTTACTGTATATCATTGACAATAACTCCTCTCACCCTTCTGGGTGAGAGGAGTTATTGTCAATGATATACAGTAACTTTGCTAGGGAACAAGCAAAGTTATAAAAAAAAAAGGAACAAGATATAAATAACATATGGGTGTTAATTAAAGAAATAACTCCTCTCACCCTTCTGGGTGAGAGGAGTTATTTCTTTAATTAACACCCATATGTTATTTATATCTTAGGCAGTGCTTCCAGTTGACAAGGGTGGCGAGTGCAATGTTGGGTTAGTTTGGTGTGACCTGAACAGGTGGAAAATAAACAGTAGGAGTGTACGCTTAATCACTGCAATGAGTATAACAGACAACTATACAGAGAAATAGCTAGTAAATCAGCCTGTCTTGTAATGGGGATTTTATCTTTCCATATGTTGATAGGAACTTGTGATTCGATCACTTACACATTAGCAAAACTTTTGTGGATTTATTGGATGATGTTTTACTACAGCAACCTGTTTGAGAGTCAACAAGAGAAAATCTTGATCTGATTAGCAGTAGTAATTCTTCCTGAATTAAGAATCTATAGATAAAAGATCATCTGAGTGATGGTGATCAGTGTTCTGATGTGGGACTTACTTTAGCATTAGCAAAGGTACATGATGCAAGAAAGAAAGCTTATATAGCATCAGCCAAAAAAAAACAAAAACAAAACTCTTATTTCACTCATCCCCTTGCTCCAAATGTTTGTCAAGTTCTGCCTTGAATCTATTTAAACTATCAACTTCTACAACGATAGATGGAAGTTTGTTCCAGCAATCAACCACCCGCTGGATAAAAGCAAACTTCCACACATCTATCCTACAAACGGCTTTCCTCAGTTTGAATTTATGCCCTCTCAGGTGATTATTCCTAGCAAGAGGAAGAATCCCATCCGCATTGAGCATGCTCAAACTATTCAAGGCTTTATACACCTCAATCAGATCATCTCGCAGGTACCTAGTCTCCAGACACTGTAATTTGCAATCCTTCGTAAGAGCAACCCTTTGTTCCATTCACTAATCTTGTTACCCTTCTCTGTACTCGCTCCAACAGTTCTACATCCTTCGTAAAATGAGGCCTCCAGGCTTATTCACGGTGTGGGCTGACCCATTGCCTTATACAAGAGGATAATCACTTCCTTATCCCTTCTAGAAAAATTCCTGTATATCATTGACAAGACACCATGAGCTACTCTTGCAGACCATCTGCACTGCTCAGAAAACTTCATATCTGTCTGCACAATTACCCCCAGTTCCTTTTCATTCTCTACCACTGTCAGTGTGGTACCACAGAGTTGATACATTACTCTGGGATTACTGCTTCCCATATGTAGTACTTTACATTTGTCAATGTTAAACTTCATTTGCCACCTTTCAGCCCATCTGCTCAACTTTTCTAGATCTTGTTGCAGCAGTGTACTGCCATTAGTGTCATTAACAACCCTGCCAAGCTTTGTATCGTCTGCAAACATGGATATTAAGCCTGAGATGCCATCATCAATATCATTTATAAATACAGAAAACAACAATGGATCCAACACTGAACCCTGGGCGCCTCCGTAGCCAGGTGGGAAGGAGCAGCAGTGCGTAGCACACGCTTCTTGATTAGACCGGGGTTCGAGCCCGTCACCACCAAATACGGAGGATGCGGAAAGGTCATTCAGGGAATGACCACCGCATATCCCGGAGCAATATGGCCTTAGTTGCTAATGCTCCTAAAAAAAAAAACCAAATAACAATAATAACTGAACCCTGAGGGGCTCCACTAATAACATTAGTCCATGAAAAGCAGTTTCCATTGATTACCAGTCTGTCTTCTCCCGCTCAACCATCCCTTTATCCATAGCAGCAATTTGCTACCAATGCACACTGCTCCAATTTGTACAGCAGTCTTTCATGTGCAACAGTATCAAAGGCTTTTCTAAAGTCCAAATATATGATATCAAAGTTATTCTTTGCATCCAGTTCCTTTGTGACTACATCATAATATCCAATCAAATTAGTCAGACAAGACTTCCCCTTAACAAATCCATGCTGTGCCGAGCTATAACTGAAGTCTTGTCTGGGTGATCCTGCAATGCTACTTTAACCAGTGCCTCCATTAATTTCCCTGGAACAGAAGTTAAACTAACAGGTCTGTAATTACCTGTGTCTTCCTTTGATCCTCCTTTGTGAATTGGGGTCACATTTGCACATCTCCAGTCCATGGATACCTCCCCTGAGTCCAGGGAAGCTCTCATAATTATGGCTAAGGGTTTGCTTACTTCCTTTGCCACCTCCTTTAAACTGGATAGATTCCATCCACCCCAGGTGCCTTTCTTGTGTTTATCTTCGAGAATTGCTTTTCCACTTTACTCTGAGTTATTACAAGATTATCTAGCTTACTGCCAGAGTTGAATAAACCTCTGGCATTCACCTCCATGAATAGCTCCTCATGTGTGAATGTTGATGCAAAATATTCATTTAGTTTGTTTGCTCCCTGAGCAGGATCATCAACAGTTGAACTATCGATATCAAGTGAACCATTCTGATTCATCCCCTTCGTTCTAGAGTTTACATAAGTAAAGAACTCTTTACTTTTTTCTTTGCATCCTTTGCCAAAGATTTAGCATTAGCATTAGTAGAGGCATAGGATGCAAGAAATCAAGCTTATGCAGCATCAGCCAAAAAAAAAAAAAAAAAAAAAAACCCTTCCACTTTACCCCTCCGTTTGTTCGAAATACCTATCCAGCTGACCCTTAAATTTATTTAGGCTATCAACTTCCACAACAAGGGAACACAACACAACAACTTCCACCAACCAACTATCCGCTGGCTAAAGGCAAATTTCTGCACATCTATCCTACATCTGTATTTCCTCAATTTCAATTTGTGCCCTGTCAGGAGATTATTCTGAGCAAGAGGCAGTATCCCATGAGCTTTGAGCATGCTCAAACCATTCAAGGCTTAGTACACCTCTATCAGATCACCTCGCCGGTGCCTTGTCTCCAGACACTGTAAATTGCAAAACTTAAGCCTTTCTTCATAAGAGCAACCCTTCGTTCTGTTCACTAACCTTCTTGCTCTTCTCTGTACTCGTTCCAGCAGCTCTACATCCTTCTTGAAATGAGGCCTCCAGACCTGTATACAGTACTCAAGGTGTGGCCTGACCATTGCCTTATACAAGGGAATAATCACCTCCCTATCCCTGCTAGAAAAATTCCTGTATATGATTGATAAGACACCATGAGCTACTCTTGCAGCCTGTCTGCACTGCTCAGGAAACTTCATATCTGCCTGCAAAATTACCCCCAGGTCCTTTTCATTCTCTACCACTGTCGGTATAGTACCACAGAATTGATACGTTGCTCTGGGGTTGCTGTTTCCCATATGTAGTACTTTGCATTTGTCAATGTTAAACTTCATTTGCCATCTCTCAGCCCATCTGCTCAACCTTTCCAGATCCTGTTGCAGCAGCATAGCGTCAGTAGTGTCCTTAACAACCCTGCCATCCTTTGTATCGTCTGCAAACTTGGACATTAAGCTTGATATACCATCATCAATATTATTTATAAATACAGAAAACAATAATGGACCCAACACTGAACCCTGAGGGACTCCACTAATAACATTAGTCCACAATGAGCAGTGTTCATTAATTACCACTCTCTGTCTTCTGCCACTCAACCATCCCTTTATCCATAGCAACAATTTGCCACCAATGCCACACTGCTCCAATTTGTGCAGCAGTCTTCCATGTGCAACAGTATCAAAAGCCTTTCTAAGATCCAAATATATAATATCAAAGTTATTCCCTGCATCCAATTCTTTTGTAACTACATCATAGTATCCAATCAAATTGGTCAGGCAAGACCTTCCCTTAACAAAACCATGCTGTGTCTGAGCTATAACTGAATTCTTGTCAAGATGATCCTGCAGTGCTTCTTTAACCAGTGCCTCCATTTATTTTCCTGGAACAGAAGTTAAACTCACAGGTCTATAATTACTTGTGTCAGCCTTTGATCCTCCTTTGTGAATTGGGGTTACATTTGCACATCTCCAGTCTATGGGTACCTCCCCTGAGTCCAAGGAAGCTCGCATAATTATGGCTAACAGATTGCTTACTTCCTTTTTCTGCCTCCTTTAATATAACTGGATAGATCCCATCCACCCCAGGTGCCTTTCTTGTATTTATCTTCAACAATTTCTCCTCCACTTTACTCTCAATTATTACAAGATTCTCTAGCTTAATGCCAGAGTTTACTTCATCTATGGCATTCCCCCTTCCTGAATAACTCCTCATGTGTGAATATAGATGCAAAATATTGATTTAGTTTGTTAGCTACCTGAGCAGGATCATGAACAGTTGAACCATTGATATCAAGTGCACCTATCTGATTCATCCCCTTCATTCTAGAGTTTACATAAATAAAGAACTCCTTGCTGTTTTTCTTTGCATCCCTTGCCAAAGATTTCTCGTAATCTGCCTTCGCCTTCCTAACTTCCTTTGTAACTTGGTTACAGATCAACTTGTATCTATCATAGGCTTCTGTGTCACATGTTAATTTGTAAGTATCCCATGCATTTTTCTTCTCAGCCATATGGCTCATTAGTTCATCTGACATCCATTTAGGCCTGAACCTTGAACAATATTTCTTTGTTGGTATGTAAAGCCTAGTAGCTTCCAAGATGAGTTCTTTGAATGTTTCCCATTTTGAATTTGCTGTTGGTAACATCATCAGTTGGTCCCACTGTATAGAATTTAAATACTGTGTCAGACCATCATAGTCGCCTATACGAAAGCAATAACCCTTCCCTTTACCCGTGATTTCTTGTGATCTGCCTTCGCCTGCCTACCCTCCTTTGTAACTTGGTTACAGACGAGCTTATAACTATAATAGGCTTTTGTGTCATCACATGTTAATTTATATGTATATTCCATACTAAAAGATGTATCTACTCTCAAGGGTAAAGGGAAGGGGTTTTTGTTTCTGTAAGGGTGACTATGGTAAGGGTCTGCTACAGTTTTTAAATTCTATACAGTGGTATTTTTTGGTGATGTTGCAAGAGGGAAATGCTAAATATGGTATTCAGGGAAGTAATTGCAGAATCTACTTGGTTTATCTTACCAATTAAGAATACACTTTTCCTTGCTGAGGCTTAAATGGATCTCAGGATGAACTGATGAGACTTGTAGCCAAAAAGGAAAGTGCCTGGTATGCATATAAATCATCAGAAATGCCAAAGCCTGTGATAGAATAAATCACTCTTTAATCAAGTCAGAAAGGAGGTTAGGCAAGTTAAGCAGGTCATGAGAAGTCTCTTTCAAAGAATGCAAAGAAAAGCAGCAAAGACGGTTTTGCTTATATTAACAATAGAAGGAAGGGGTTCGAATCACACTGGTCCACTAGATATTGATGATTTAACTTGATGATCCTGCTTATCTTGCTGATAAACTGAATAGGTATTCTGCATCTAAATTAATGCATGAAAAGTTCTTTAGGGAAGGGAATGCAAGTTGTTCATGAAAATCTAAGAGGAAGCTAATGATTTTTTGATAACTGAGAGGAAAGTGGAAGAGAAATTATTGAATCATACCATAAATAAAGGTGCCCGGAGTGGCACAGGAGGAAAGTAACCCCTTAGCTATAATTTTGAAAGCATCTTTGGATTCATGGGGAGATTCCTATGAACTGAAGATGTGTGAATGTATCCCCAATTCTGAAAGGAGGGATCAAAAGGTGATATGAGTTATTATGGCTCTGATAGCTTAACTTTTGTTCCAGGGAAAATAATGTAGTCCCCATATTAAAAAAAAAAAAAAGTAATCCAGGACCATTTAGACAGACTTGTAGTTATACTGTGGTCACAGCATGGATTTGTTAAGGTGTGATCTTGTCTGGCCAATCTGAATGGTTTCTATGATGCAATAACAAAGGAACTGGAGACAAAAAAAATAATTTTAATATCATACACTTCAATTTTAGGAATGCTTTTGATAATATTACACATAAAAGGCTGCTGTGTAAATTGGAGTAATGTGGCATTAAGGGAAATTACTGTTCTGGATAAAGGGGTGGTTGAATGGGAGAAGTCAGATTGGCTATTAAAGGAAGGGCTCACATCTGGTGAGTATGGGCTTGGCACACCCAGGATCCTGAGCCAGATATCATTCTTACCTTGCTTGGTGATTCCTTTCTACCTCTCTCTCTCTCTCTCTCTCTCTCTCTCTCTCTCTCTCTCTCTCTCTCATGGTAACTCAAGAATTTTTTTTTTTTTTTGGCTGGTGCACCATAAGCCTCAGTCTTCCTTGCACCATATGGCTAATAATAATAATAATAATGTTATCAGGAAGAAATTACACTTGAAGTTTCATGCAATATATTGCATATTACTACCAGTAATCTTAGTTTGGTACATTAAACTGTTTATAACTATTTTCTACTCTCAGGGTAGTGGAAAATGAAAATGTTCTGAGGTAATTATGCCATCATATCCAATGGCATAATTGCCATTGGATATGATGTTCTCTGAGCAGAGGACACAGGCTGCTAGGATGGCTCATGGGGATTTTGTCAATAATATACACAAACTTTGCTAGCAGCGAAAAGATGATTATCCCATTGTAGAAGGTAATGGTTAGGCTTCTGAATCATGAGTACTATGTACAGTTCTGGAGGCCTCTTTATATGAAAGAGGAAGACAGACATATGGGTTCAGAGGAAGGAAATGGCATTGGTGAATGGAATGAAAGGGTGGGTCTTACTGAAGAAAGCTTCAGTTCTGCAAAGTGTAACATCTGGGGATTAGGCACCCGCTAGGTGATTTGATTGAGATATTGAATGATTTGAATGGATTGAGCAAGCTGAATGTTGATGGCATTCTTCCTCTTGCTTTAATGTACCAAACCAACTGTTTGGTACATTAAACTGTTTATAACTATTTTCTACTCTCAGGGTAGTGGAAAATGAAAATTTCCTGGGGTAATTATGCTATTGGATATGATGTTCTCTGAGCAGAGGACACAGGCTGCTAAGACAGCTCATGGGGTTTTGTCAGTAATATACACAAACATGAGTGGGCATAAATTCAAATTGAGGAAGGATCATTGCAAGACAACAGGTTATTGGAGGTTTGCTTTCAGCAGGGGGGGGGGTGGTTGAATGCTGGAACAAATTTTTATTTGTTGTTGTGGAAGTGGATGGTTTGAATAAATTCAAGGAAAAATTAGACAAATTTTTGGAAGGACTTCACAGGTAATGTGGAATTCTTTTTCCATGATCACTCCATGCCAATGGTTCTTCTACTGTGAGCTTTAGGATGTTGTATGGGGATGAACAAGTCTAAAATATTGATGGCCTATCCTTGGTTTTGGATTATGCAAAAAGTATTCCACACTATACATGCACTCATCATTCTATACACCTGTGACTCATATATCAGGATATTCCACCTTGTGTGGGGAGGATGGTGATGATACCAACTTTTCTACTTCACAGCTGACGTGGCTAATTTTTACAGATCTTGTTAACTTGAGGTTTATTCTCAACGTTAATATGCTTTAATCAACAGAGTTCTTGTATCGATTGTTTGGTGTAGAGGCTTTTAAAAATGGATGATAATCTTGCTTATGGTCAGATTGCAGTTTCAGATCAAAGATATTTTTTTAAAATTGAAACTTTTACATGGTTGAATGCTGACTAATTTATGAATTCTTGCAGGAAGTATTTAGTGAGGAACAGTAGATCGTAGACAGTTTCACATTTGTCTCAAGGTTTTGTAAATTTCAGACTAGTGTCAAAGAAAATCATCACTTAAGTAGATCAAGAACAGCTATGGGAAATGCATCACCTGGCATTATTACCACCATTTTGTAGACAGACATATGTGAAGAAATTGCCAACAAACCTGGAATACTGAAATCATTTGTTCACCAAGTTTTACCAAGTTGTTACAAAATGAAAGACTGCCACCAGATTGAATCAAAGGTGAAGGAAATGATCATGGTATATGATTCTTTTTTTTTTGCTAATATTGTGTTGCTTGGGCCTTTTTTGTGCAAATATTGTACTACTTGGAAGAAGATGGATAATTGGTCAGTAGACTACTAAACATTTCTAATTATTTGATGCGGCTACAAATATTGGAAGCTAGTGTATTTATATGCCCTGACAATGCAAGTCTTCACATTTTAGCATGTTTTAACTGATTACAGTGGGAAGCACTACCTTGTCGGTGCCTCCGTAGCCAGGAGCAGCAGTGTGTAGCACACGCTTCTTGATTAGACTGGGATTTGAGCCCGTGACCACCAAATACGGAGGATGCGGAAAAGTCAGGGAATGACCACCGCATATTCCCCGAGCAATATGGCCTTAGTTGCTAATACTCCTAAAAACCAAATAACAAACAACAAACAACTACCTTGTCCCCTTTATAGTCCTAATTTGTAACCAAGTCACAAAGGAGGTTAGGCAGGCAAAGGCAGATTACGAGAAATCTTTGGCAAAGGATGCAAAGAAAAACAGCAAAGAGTTCTTTACTTATGTAAACTCTAGAAGGAAGGGGATGAATTAGATTGGTCCACTTGATATTGACGGTTCAACTGTTGATGATCCTGCTCAGGTAGCTAACAAACTAAATGAATATTTTGCATCTACATAAACACATGAGGAGTTATTCGGGGAGGGGAATGCCAGAGGTGTATTCAACTCTGGCAGTAAGCTAGATAATCTTGAAATAACTGAGAGTAAAGTGAAGAGAAATTGTTGAAGATAAACATAAGAAAGACACCTGGGGTGGATGAATCTATCCAGTTATATTAAAGGAGGCTGCAAAGTAAGTAAGCACATCCGTAGTAGCCATAATTATGAGAGCTTCCCTTGACTCAGGGGGGGGGGAATACCCATGGACTGGAGATGTGCAAATGTGACCCCAATCAACAAAGGAGGATCAAATGGTAATTACAGACCTGTTAGTTTAACTTCTGTTCCAGGAAATTTAATGGGGGCACTGGTTAAAGAAGCATTGCAGGATCATCTAGACAAGACTTCAGTTATAGCTCGGACACAGCATGGGTTTCTTAAGGGGAAGTCTTGTCTGACCAATTTGATTGGATACTATGATGTAGTCACAACGGAACTGGATGTTCCTTTGTGAGTACATCATATCATATCATATATATTTGATATCATATATTTGGATCTTAGAAAGTCTTTTGATACTGTTGCACATGGAAGACTGCTGTACAAATCAGAGCAGTGTGGCATTGGAGGCAAATTGCTGCTATGGATATTGGGATGGTTGAGAGGCAGAAGACAGAGAGTGGTAATCAATGGACACTTCTATTCTTGGACTAATGTTATTAGTGGAGTCCCACAGGGTTCAGTGTTGGGTCCATTGTTGTTTTCTGTATTTATAAATGATATTGATGAGGGTATATCAGGCTTAATGTCCAAGTTTGCGGTCGATACGGATGTTGGCAGGGTTATTAATGGCACTAATGACAGTACCCTGCTGCAACAGGATCTAGAAAAGTTGAGCAGATGGGCTGAGAGGTGGCAAATGAAGTTTAACATTGACAAATGTTAAGTACTACATATGGGATGCTGTAACCCCAGAGTAATGTATCAACTCTGTGGTTCTACATTGACAGTGCTAGGGAATGAAAAGGACCTGGGGAGTAATTGTGCAGGCAGATATGAAGTTTCCTGAGTAGTACAGATGGTCTGCAAGAGTTGCTAATGGTGTCTTGTCAGTGATATACAGGAATTTTTCTAGCAGGGATAGGGATGTGATTATCCCCTTGTATAAGGCAATGGTCAGGCCACACCTTGATTACTGTATACAGGTCTGGAGGCCTCATTTTAAGAAGGATGGAGAGAGCTGCTGGAATGGGTACAGAGAACGGCAACAAGATTAGTAAATGGATTAGCAAGCTCTTTCTTCGTAAGAGCAAAAGGGTTGCTCTTACGAAGAAAGGCTTACATTTTGAAAATTACAGTGTCTGGAGACCAGGCACCTGCAAGGTGATCTGATTGAGGTGTATAAAGCCTTGAATGGTTCGAGCATGCTCAATGCTGATGGGATTCTTCCTCTTGCTCAGAACAAACACCTGAAAGGGCATAAATTCAAATTAAGAAAAGACAGTTGTAGGATAGATGTGCGGAAGTTTGCCTTTAGCCAGCGGGTGGTTGATTGTTGGAACAAAATTCCATCTGTTGTTTTAGAAGTTGATAGCTTAAATAGATTCAAGGCAGAACTTGACAAATATTTGGCGTGAGCGGATGGGTGAAATAAGGGGTTTTTTTTTTTTTTTGACTGATGCTATATAAGCTTGCTTTCTGGCATCATGTGCTTTTACTAATCCTAATCAGTCATTCCAAAAGTCCATTTCCCAAGCTTATGACTGCTGGCAAATATTTCTGTATTTAAAAGGGTTGAGTGCTGCTGTGGCCCAATGCTTTGGACAGTTTAACTTCAGCATACAGTTCAGTGGAATTCATTCAAATGTTGAAAAACACTCATAAGGTATAAAGGAAACCATGTTGAAGGTTGCAGTTTATTTAAAAAATTTAACCCATGGTGATCACCCCCCCCTCCCTGACTTTTATCATCATCATCAGCCATTTTCAATCCACTGCAGGATGAAGGCCTCTCCAGCAACTTTCCAATTCCTTCTGTTTTGTGCAATGGCGATCCATTTACTATCCACAAACTCGTGAATTTCATCTGTCTATATCTGTTGTTGTCTCAAGTTTTCTTCTAGTTCCTCTTAGGTATGATTCTGTTATTTTCTTAGTCCATCTGTCATGTCTTTGAGCTATGTGTCCTGCCCAAGGCCATTTTAGTTCTTTAGTTTTGATAAGAATGTCCTTTACTTGAGTTTGCTGCCTAATCCATGTGTTTCTCTTCTTATCTAGCAGTCTGATTCCTAATATAATTCTTTCCATTCTTCTCTGTGTAGTTCTCAGCTTCTCTGCCCAAGTTTCACTTCCATAAGTCATGGTGGGGAGTATACATTGGTTCATTATTTTACGTTTCCGACAAATTGGGATATTGCTCCTCAGTATATTACTATATTTCCTGAATGCTATCCATCCAAAATTTATTCTTCTCTTGACTTCGAGCCATTTATCATTATTACAGCTAGTGACTTGTCCCAGATAAGTATATGACTCCCCCACTTTTACCAATCGGTAAATAAAATTCAAATCACTAATAAAAAGACATTCCCTCTTACCCAGGCATTATAACTGCATGTAAAGGCTCTCATCATGGTTTTCTAGTCTACAGCAGTTTACCATTATTTTCATCATCACTCTAATTTTATCATTATTTCCAACTGCCTCACACGACACATACAAGTATTATATGATAGTATGCATAAGTTATGGATCTGGGAGAGCATCTGTTGTGCTCAGGTTACTTTTGATTATAATCATAATGCAATATAACTTCTGACCTTACTGTTGACTTAGTTAAGAATAATTGTTCTTATATAATTAATTATCCTGATATACCGATGAGCTAAAACATGTATGACCACCCACCTGATATGACATTGGTCCTCCATGTGCAGCCAAAACAGCTCGTACCCGGTGAGGCATGGATGCTACAAGATTTCTAAATGTGTCTTGTGGTATCTGGTACCAACACTTAACCAGCAGATCCTTTAACTCCTGTAAGGTCCGTGGTTGAGGCACTGCAGATTGGAGTTGCTGTTCCAACACAAACCACAGATGCTTGATGGAATTGATGTCTGGGGAATTTGGAGGCTAGGTCAATACCTCGAAGTCTTCCTCATGTTCTGTGAACCAGTCTTGAACACTCCGGGTGGTGTGGCATGGTGCATTATCCTGTTGAAAGATGGCACCACCACCAGAGTGGAAGGCCATTGCTATGAAAAAGTGTACCTGGTCAGCAATGATATTTTGGTAGGTGGTAGACGTCAGAGTGTTAGGCACATGGATGACTGGACCCAGGTTATCCCAGAAGAACATCGCCCAAAGCATAACACTGCCACCACCGGCTTGTTTTCATCCCATGGTGCATTCTCATGCCATCACTTCCCCTGGTAAATGTCCCGGCCATCTACATGGTGCAACAGGAAATGTGATTCATTGGACCAGACGACCTTCTTCCTATCACTCAAGGTCCAGTTTCGATGCTCATATGCCCATGTAGGCGCTGTTGTCGGTGAACCGTAGTTAGCATGGGCACTCGGAGCAGCATGTGTCACTGATTTTCAGTGAATTCCAAATACCGGCGAGTTCTGCCACAGTTGCCCTTCTGTTGCCACGTACCATCTAGTATCTCATTAATGCTCGAGGTGAGCCTTCGCTCACCTTGAGCATTAATGAGCCATGGTCCAACACCTCACCGGTGGTTCGTGGGTTTTTCCTCGACCACTTTCAGTAGGTCACAGTGGGGTGCTCACAGTCAGCTGTGGTTGACCGTGAGCACCCCACGAGCTGTGCTGCTTTGGATATGCTCTGACCCAGTCGTCTGTCCATTACACTTTGGCCTTTGTCAAACTCACTTAAGTCCGCTGCCTTTCCTATCTGAATAACACGAGTAACACTGATTAATGGAGGTGTTTTTTATACCATGTCCCGACCTGCGCATGTGCTGTAGTTCACCTGCAGTTGCTTTGATTTGCATAATGAATCACTGGTCATAATGTTTTGGCTCATCAGTTTTGGCTCTTAAATAACATTGATGTTATTTAAGCTTGTTTCTCTAGCAAAAGCTTCCAGTCACTTGGAACGGTGGTAATGATATTTGTGAAGACTTGCGCCACTTTCATTCAATTTATTTTATCTCTACAAAATAGATTCCTGCCTATTAGGAGTGGGCCATGCTGACAAGGATTTCTTCTTTGTTGATTGCCTCAATTGTTGAAGCAATTAGCAAAGCTTTTGGATCCATTGATTTAAATAATCTGTTGAATTAATCCACTTACAAGGTTTGCCATATGCAATAAACACTATAAGATTGGAGGAGTATTGAAAAGCAGTATCAAAATTCAAAATATATTTATACTTAGTACAAATATATTATTTACTTTTTGGCATTTGTTTGTGCTAATTGAGGCCACCCACCATCTGGTGAGAAGTCAGCAGCTCTGAAATCGCTGCCTTTATGGCAGTGACTCAGATTTTAATCAGATTTTGATTGTAGCGAATTCACCCATTCAGAAAATGCTCAATAATTTAAAAAGATATTAACAATAAATAAGTACTGCAGTGCTTGATCCAGAAAGTTTAATAAATGATAAATGACATGTAGCTTTCGGGATTAAATGGACCCCTTCATTGGCAATTATAACTGGATAAAGACATTAGAGATAAAATTTTTAATGAATACAGAGTTGTGCATGCAGCAATGCATGCATGAGATTAAACATTCAACTACTAGGTTGCTGCTCATTGTTGTTAATATCTTATGTTACCTACATAAAATATTAACAACTTGGGCTGAACCATGGATAATGGTATTTGTAATAGAGTTGAACATATACTTAAACCTTTTGGTCTTCACTGGGAGGAAAATAAGCCCCATGATTGAAAATTGAACACTGTATAAAACATAAATTTTATTTGATTGTATGTACTCATTAAAATATTCCCTTGCAATCCCATATTGTACTGCTTAGGGCATGTGCATCCCATATTTTGGGGGATTAAAGGCTCATATGATAAAATAAATAGAATGAAAATCTTAATTCCATTGCAAATAATAAATGGAATTTTAATGGATGCTCATCTAAATTTTTTTCCTTCTGTTCTCCACTTGGCCATTCATTTAGACAAAATATACTTCACAGTTCAGTTTTTTCCAATATATGCTCTATGTCAGCTGATGAGGAACCAATAGTTTCTAAACATCTATCCTCACAATGTCTCGTATGCATTAACTTGAATCCTTTAACTATCCTCTGATTGGCACACTGATTTCCGTTGTCAGTGCACCAATAAATACCAAAACAACCGACCAACACCAACTATCCTCTAAGCCTCAATTCATGAGCAAACTTTGGCAGCTTCCACTGTTCTCCGTTGTAAATGTTATTAAAGAGAGAACTAGGAGGGGTCTGCTTGCTGATCCTAAGAAGGCTCCATTGTCCATGTTACTCCACTCTATAGAATGTCTGTTTATGACTACCCTCTGCCTCCTATCTTAAACCAGTCTGTGATCCACCCATCTTCCCTATAATCCATTCTTCCAATTTATGTAGTAATTTCTGTTAATTTTAAGTAACTTGTTGTTAAATTATATTATTTGTTGTTTTAGTGTGAGGATATTTTTGAATAACTGTGCTATTTTTGATGGATGCTTTTATTTTATTTAGAGTCCATTAGAAAGAAAAAATAAATTTGTGTCAGTTCCACGGGGCACTTACAAAGGGACAATCAATTCTTCTGAAGCTGACAGTTATCCATCCTCTTTTCACTTAATGGCATCTCAATATTTAGCTGACAGCAGCTTAAGTGAAGATATTAGCCAGTTTGATTTTTCCAAAAGCCATTTGGTAAGGCCCATAGTTAGTTATTATATTGAGGAGAATTTAATACATAAACTTAATATTAAGCAATGAATTTATTATACCTCTCCCAAAAAATTTAAAACAAAATTAAAAGTGTAGAAGAATTTCAAGATATTGTAAAATATATAAACTTAAATACTATGTATGTAGCGTAATCCATTATGCAACCATTTGTAATTTTTGCCACTCTGTTAATTAAAACTCTTTGGAATTATATAAATAAGAGTTTTTACTTTGTTTGAAGTAAAAAAACTAGACATGTATTGCATGTATATTTTTGTTACTTCTCAGTATAGTTAAGATGTTACAAAGCACATTGCAAAGGAGGTAAGGGCTAGATGATGAGGCACTTGCTCTCATTATATTGCCTAGCTAGATAAAGAAAAGAATGATTTGACTAACAATGGGAGAGTTGTGCTCTTTAATTAGGTAGCTTATTTTGTTTTGGTTTTGCTTCTCAAGATTTACATCATGTATGACATTTAATATATAATTCCACTGTGGAACTTTTGAGAGAAATAGAGATTTTGCCATTTGAAGATCCAAACTTTAGTTACAGTTAAAATGTTTTCATATGGGATGTAGGATAATTCTCAGCAGAGCGAGGGGGAAATGAAGACATGTATACATAAACCTACATCAACTTGCTGGTTCATAACAAGAACTGCTGAATTTCATTTGCTATTTTTTTAATTTTGTGTATGTAATTTTTCATTTAGAATTTCAGTTTGGCAGTGGAGCTAGATCATTCTGCAGTGATTTGATTTTAACTACTGAAGGGCAAGAACCACAAGAAATTCATGGCATAATATTGGTAGAAAGTGATGCTTACTCAAAAACTCAAAAACTGCTCTTGTAGAGCAGTTTTTGAGTAGCAACCATAATTGTACAAAAAATTTCAAGAATGGATAGGAAGTACATGTAAATTGTCTGCATAGTAATGATGCATAATCGAGAATTTTTAAAATTTTTAAGTACAGGAAGTGTCTACTTCATTTCCTTGATACTGGCTACCATAAAGTTTCAGCTAAGTGGATTCCAAGGAAATCCAGAAAGAGGAAATTGGCCATCAGATCTGGTTATCATATGAACATTTGTTATGCTGTCATGAAGTTGCTGTTTTTGAATAAGACTGTGGTACAGGAATTGCATTTTGTGTAATGCCATCATCTTGAAATGGAATCTAAGGTTTACACTATACCCTCCATGCTAAGAGGAAGAAAATCTTGATCTAGATTTCTGCAGCAAAAGTTGTGGTAACTATGTTCATTGTTTGCTCTGGACTTCTGCTGTTAAAGAATCCACATTAACTTGGAGTGATATGCGGAAAGTTTAAACTGCATGTACCTCAGCATGAAATAACTCTTTGAGACATGTCACAAAAAAAATTATTTTTTGTAATCATATGTTCTTAAATGTGTGCTAACCCCATTCATGCTGTGCTATGTGGAAGTAGCTGTGTACAATCCATTCTCACTATATGTCGTATGTTTTTGGTTCATTGAAAAAAGCTTTAAAAGGATGTTTTACTTCAGATGTTGAAGCTAAACCAGCTATTGAAAACTGGTCTGTCAAAAACCAAGAGAATTTTCTCTTGAAGAAGGAATATATAGATTAGTATAACAATGGCATACAATAAAAGACCTTTTACGATCTTCAGCATGTTTAATTGAATAACCCTTGTACATTTTGTCTGAACATGTGTAAGATATTTGGCTTTCATCAAAACATGTGAAAGATATTTGACTGAAATCAGCTTTGTAGACCTTTTCAGAGGAAGCCTTGAATTCTGTATGGCCACTGAGGCTACTTTATTAGGTGCACCTACCCTTTTTGGGAAATAAAGTGCCCCTTCAGTAACAGCTTTACATTTTTGCACTATGCAGATGGTAAAATATGTATGGATGCTATATGTGTGTGCAGTTCATCGTCATTGTGCAAGATGAAATTTTAAGTGACCTTGAATATGGCATGGCAGTCAGCATCATATAGGCCCATATGAATATCTTGGAAACTAAAACCCTGCTGATGTTTCCATATTCCCAAATCGTGTATTTTGGGAATATCAAGATTGGTCCACCAACCAAATAACATCCAGTCAACAGTAATCCTGTGATTGGAATCGGGTTGATGGTGCGAGAGGCTAGTGGAGGTTGAGAAGTCTTGTACAGGTTAACAGAAAGTTATACAATCAATGAAATAACAACCCAGTACAATATTGGTCAATTGATTTGGGAGGCATAATATATGGGCTAAGTAGCCCTTGCACCAAAACTACCACAGCAACAACAACAACATCTTTTTGCTGTCTCAATAATCAGGCTCATGGTGATGGTGTAATGGTATTAGGATTCTTTTTGCAGCAAATATTGGAACCCTTTATCAGTGGAGCAAGAATTATTTCTGATAAGGGCTTCCTTCCATGGCTGAGTGTATCTGTCTATGAGTGATTTCTACCAGTAGGATAATGCAGCAAGTAACAAGATCAGAATTGTACAGAACTGATGCCAGGAACATTAGAGTGAATTCAGCTTACTGTGGTGAGCTCTCTTATCACCAGATTTCAATCCAATTGGATTGAATTGGATTTAGATACAATTCAATTGAGCACCTTTGAGATGAAATGGAATGAGCTTTTCAGGGAAATGAGCCTAGAGATATCTCTAGGCTGAAGGGAGTGGGGGAACCTACTCACTGCTAGGTAGGTATCTAATAAAATGCTCACTCAGTATGCATTTGTTTTATCTATATAATTTCATTCCTGAGAATGTTAGTCTGAATGCTGAAAATGAGATATGTATATATTGCTTTTTTTCTTATATATAAATATGACACACACACACACACACACACACACACACACACACACATGCCGATTACACTGAACACATTTCCAAATTTAATTTTGATTATAAAAACGGCAATTCTAATAAGTGAAAATTGATGAATATTATACACAGGCTATAAAAAGAAAGATATAAAGCATAAATTTAACACTTTATTACCAAAAATTTATTATCAATTAAATGATGTGTGAAAATTGAAGAATATTATCCACAGTTTAGCAAAATAAAAATAAATTTATGCTTACTATATTAATTAATATTCATATTAATTAACCATAACATTTGTAATATGATTATAATTTTACATAGTCCCTTATTTTAGATTGCTTTAAATTGTCACTAAAAAGTCTATTTATAGATGTTTCAGTATTGTATACCAATCCATGCTTTTGCTGTTTTGTAACTGGAATTGGTTCCGGTTCACGATCACTTGCATGAATTTCTTCCAATGCTCTCCTCAGGATTGCTATAGCTTCATGCTTTTGCTGTTTTGTAACTGGAATTGGTTCCGGTTCATCTTCATTTTCCTTCTCCTTGGCAAAATTATCAGTAACAGATTGGGCAATTTCTTCTACAGTTAAAACTGTAGTAACTACCTGTTTATAACAGATTGTACAAACAAAAAAGCCCAATAAACTAAAATTTGCAAATTCTTTTTATTGTTTTATGGTTGTGACGTTTAGAAATGTGCTTTAGAAAAATATCACAGAGGCATTCAAAATTGATTCTTATAACCAAAAGTGTAGTACGTTTTATTGATTTGAATCGGTTCTTTGAAATTTGATTCTCAAAAGTGGGTCCAAAGTGGTTATCATTAGTAGAGGCATATGATGCAAAAAAGCAAGCTTATGTAGCATCAGCCAAAAAAAAAAAAAAAAAAAAACCCACATTTCACACATCCATTCCCTCTAAACGTTTGTCCAGTTTCTCTTTGAATTTATTTAAGCTGTCAACTTCCACAACAACAGTTGGAAGTTTGTCCAGTAATCAACAACTCACTGGCTAAAGGCAAATTTCTGCACATATATTCTTTAACTGTCTTTCCTTAATTTGAATTTATGCCCCCTCAGGTTCATAATCTGAGCAAGAGGAAGAATCCCATCAGAATTGAGCCTGCTCAACCCATTCAAGGCCTTATGCACCTTACCTCACAGCACCTGTGAGATGATCTGATTGAGATGATGCAGGTGCAAATTGCAGGATCTGGAGGTGCTGCAATTTGCAGAACTTAAGCCTCATAAGACCATCTCTTCATTCCCCTCACCAATCTTCTTGCCATTCTCTGTGCTCACTCAAGCAACTCTACATCCTTCCTAAAATGAGGCGTTCAGACCTGTTTGCACTAATCGAGGCGTGGCCCGACCATTGCCTTATACAAAGGGATAATCACCTCCTTTTCCCTACTAACAAAATTTCTGTATATCATTGACAATACCCCATGACATTCTCTGGCACCCTGTTTGCACTGCTCAGAAAACTTCATATCTGACTGCACAATTACTGCCAGGCCTTTTTCATTTTCTACCACCCTAAGTGTAATACCACTCAGTTAGTACGTTTCATGTACGCAGTATTTTGCATTTTTCCATTTATCAATGTTAAACTTCAGTTACCTCTTTTCAGCCCATCTGCCCAACTTTTCTAGATCCCGTTGCAGTAGCACACTGCCATTATTGTTTCTTCTAATAACCTGTGATCACTATATCCGGCACTTACTGTATGTATTTTATTATATGTTTTTGCTGGTATAAAGAGATAAACTATTAATTTTATATTGTTGCTGTTTATATGTAGTGATAATGCCATTGCAGTAGTTAACAAATAAAAATTTCACATCTTTTTGCTTTAGGGCATGATCCTTATAATTTTTAGATGCATTTCAGGCATTAAAGCCCAATGGTGCTGACTAACAATATGATATGTTAGCAGCAGCCAGTTCACCTAGGTATTTAATGAGTTAAATCCTAATTTTACTAGTTATATACATATCTATATATATTATAATATATATATATATATATATTTTTTTTTTTGTATAGCTTAAGTACAATTAGTAAAATAGGTAAGATATATTTCGTATAGGATAAGCTAGTAGCTACTTAACCCTATAATAGCCATAACTGGTCCACGAGGCCAAACCTAGTAAAGGATGATCATTAGTCAAAGTAAAAGTAAAAATAAAACAATTAATAAACATAATAATAATATATATCAAGTCAATTATAGGTATTAGGACACATTGAAAGGGACTTTATCCCTTTCAATGTGTCCTAACTGTAATTGTAGTTTAACTACAATTAACTTTAATTGTAGTTAAAGAGGGCTAACCCTTTCAATATGTTCCCCTACAATTAACCCGGCTATCAGTTTCTGATATCATCTGCCTGTTTAACACGGTCAAAAGGTAATTTATGCGATAAATGGATAAGTATAATTAAAGTTAGAAAATAATTTTGTTGTTAACAGGCTGGATGACTTTAGCCCGACCGATAGCTAAGACAGCAAAAGCATATATTAAGGAAGAAGAGTAATAAATGAGAACCAATATCCTTCAATAATATGATATTAATATGATATTAATAAACTTTAATTATACTTATCCATTTATCACATAAATTACCTTTTGACCGTGTTAAACAGGCATATGATATCAGAAACTGATAGTCGGGTTAATTGTAGGGGGACATATTGAAAGGGTTAGCCCTTGATAAAGTTCCTTTCAATGTGTCCTATTACCTATAATTGACTTGATATATATTATTATTATGTTTATTAATTGTTTTATTTTTACTTTTACTTTGACTAATGATCATCCTTTACTAGGTTTGGCCTCGTGGACCAGTTATGGCTATTATAGGGTTAAGTAGCTACCAGCTTATCCAATATGAAATATATCTTACCTATTTTACTAATTGTAGTTAAACTATACAAAAAATATATAATAAGACTGATGTAATGTTCTATCTAGATATGTATAGATGGCATTAATTAGTTCTTGTTTAGTTTACTTTACATAAGTTATTTATTAATTTTCTATATTTTATATATATATATATATATATTATATATATATTTATTACCTATATATATATATATATATATATATATATATATATATATAGGTAATAAATATAAAAATGTAAGTATGAGTTACACAGAAAGCCAAAAGTCAAAAAGGAACTACCAACAATACATGACCAAATGAACTAATTATAATAATTAATAAAATAAAATATTTTATTTTTATTTTATTAATTATTATTTTTAGTTCATTTGGTACGTATTGTTGGTAGTCCACGCTTCCACTTTAATGATATTTCACATAATTCGGAAACAGGTGCCGATCTGGGGGCGGCACTAAATTTCTTTTGAATTGGCTTGTATTTTCATAAATTATATTATGAATGTTGCTTCAACAGTACCCTCCTCTTTATTTTTTTCTCCCCTCCCATTTTCTTTTTTTTTTTGTTATTTTATTTTATTGGTCAAGTTCATTTTCACTCTACTGGTTTGCCGTGCTGCTGGCATTTATTTTATTTGTTTATATATACAGTGGTACCTTGGATTGCGAGTAACTTGGTCTATGAGTGTTTTGCAAGACGAGCAAAAATTTTTAATAACTTTTAACTTGATAAACAAGTGAGGTCTTGCAATATGAGTACAGTCAGTCCTCGTATAATACGTGTTTACACTACACGAATTCGATCATACATGATTTATAAATACGATATAAGCTGTTATATAAGCTATCGTTACGAGAACGATAGCTTATATAACACAAACCAAATTCGCTTATTTATGCACGATTCGCCTTTGTGTTTACAAGAAATGGCAGTCGAACGCAGAATCACCCCAACTGAACGCAACACGATAGGAATGAAGAGGAGATTCTGAAAATGTATTTATGTGTTTTATTTCAGTGAAGGGGAAACACATTTCACCATAATAACGTAAAAACCCACACAATTCCAGCTATCGGTATAATCGCAAATGCAATTAGATTGAGTTTACTACCAGTTTATAACAGATTCCACTAGCAGGAACGTAACTGGAAATTGTTTTTATTGTTTTATTGTAGTAACCCCTAGAAATGTGCTTTAGTAAAAGGTGAGGTGTTAATAGTGTATCTCTGCCTTTACGGTGTTGTTTATTCAATTGCTACACGTGCGCAGCTTTGTTTGTGTATCAAGTGTGCCCCCTCATTTTGTAATAGTGTGAGCGATGAATCTGTTTAACGACAATGCAATGTCATATTTCCGTGAAATCCTCAAGAGGAGGCAAGTGTCATTGGAGAGGTTCCTTGTTAAAGTCGCACAAAAATGAAAGAGTCAGCAGATAGCAGTGATTCCGTTAGTGACAGTGAAAGTCGTCCTACCATAAATCCGATTGCTTTATGTATATTAAATTTAAATATTAAAAATATGAAAAGGTATGTATGTATTTTGTATTAATCATTTTTACAGTATATGAATATTTTTGAGTTTTGGAACAAATCATCTGGGTTTCCATGATTTCTTATGGGAAAATTCGCTTTGATATACGAGTGCTTTGGATTACGAGCACGTTTCCGGAACGAATTATGCTCGCAAACCAAGGTACCAATGTATATATATATATATATATGTTGTTGTTATTTGGTTTTTAGGAGCCATTAGCAACTAAGGCCGTATTGCTCCGGGATATGCGGTGGTCATTCCCTGACCTTTCCTCATCCTCCGTATTTGGTTATCACGAGCTCGAACCCTGGTCTAATCAAGAAGCATGTTCTACGCACTGCTGCTCCTGCCCACCTGGCTACAGAGGCGCCTATATATATATATATATATATGTGTAATATATATATATATATATATGTGTAATATATAATGTGTGGTTTGTAAAATATATAAAGTGTCTGTGAAAATGGAAATGAAAAGTACACAAGGTGCCTGAATTAAGAGAAGTTTAAGGGATAGTCAAAAGTGGAAGTGAAGTAGTGAAAGAATTTGAAAAACCTAGTACAAATATGAACTGGGACTAAGGAAGCAAAAAAAAAAAAAATAAATAAATAAATAATAATAATAATAATAAATAAATAAATAACATTATATTCAGATATGGCTAATTTTAGCAAGTGGTCAAATCAGGGGATGGCAAATATGCAAAATCTGAATATAATAGATGAAAAAATGATACATAGTCAGGAAATTCATCAGTGGACTACTGCTGACCATGCACCAGGCACTATGTTTCCAAACTTGTCTGTAGTATTAGAGAAAGGGGGGAAGCAAATATGAAGCCTTTATCGTAATAGTAGTAGACAAGGTAGTCCCTACACAATGTAAAAATAAAGTTAATAATGTAAATTAAAATAAATACAAATTTAGAAAAGTGTAATGTGAAATATAATACAAATGTGAAGTGCGGAAGGGGTGAAAGGTAATTAAATTAGCGGTAATTTAATTAACGTTAATTTAATAAAAAGTTATAGAGTAAAAACTAATAGAGTAGGAATAATAGAACCTGAACTCCGCAAAGGAGAAAATATAGTAGTACAATTAAGAAGTAGTTTCTCCTACATCCTCAGATTACCCTAATAATTTCGGAGAAATAAGTACAAAGAGTGTAGGACAGTTTAAAGACAATGCAAGATATAATTTGTGGCTCAGGTAAGCCTGGGATCGCAAACCCGTCCTATAGTAGGACCGAGCTGAATTTGCATGTCACCTTAGCCTGAACTTAAGTACATATATTGTTATTATAAAATAAGATAAAATAACATAAAATAAAATAAAATAAATGATACACTATAATTTGCAGGCCGGTGGGTACAAGTTTCCTAAGCCGTAAGTCACCAAGAGGCACCGAGTGCCAAGCAGTAGTTTCCAAGTGATCTATAGTGCAATTTTCTAGTGTTTTTCTAGGGAAAATACTAGTTTTTTTTCATAAAGCCCTCCTCAACGTTACTGCCTCCCTCACCAGCAATGTCACTGCTTTACTCACTAGCAACATCACTGCTTCACCCACTAGCAACGTTACTGCTAACCTCACTTGCCACATTACTGCTACCTCCGCTAGCAATGTTACTGCCTTATTTTCTGATTGCTTGTCACTGGTTGGTACCGCTCCTGCCTCCACGTGGTGGGGCCGGTAACCTGGGAGAAGGAAGCCCCTCTCCCAAGGCTAAAAGGAGCAACAATGGATTGTGATGATTATCCACCACTAGAGCCAACAGGCTCTCATCATACCCGTTAAAGGGAACACGATATAGGTCTTTCAAAAAGATTGAGAACGGAATCTAACAAACCAGAACCACCAGCATTTCTGATAATGCATTCGTTATCAACTCAACTGGTAAGCAGACTCTCACCCTTTGTTATTCACAGATGTTTCAAGAATTCAGCAGGTACGCCAAAAATGGTAAAACAACTTAGTCAAAAGACTATTAATTGAGGCTATACAAGCAAAGCATTCTGAATTATTATTAAAAATATCCTCTATAAGTGGAATCCCAATCAAAGTGATGCCGCATAACACACTGAACTCCTCAAAAGGAGTGATAAGTGAGTGGGATCTATTGAATGTCACCGAGGAGGAGGAGGAGATAGTTCAGGAATTACAAGAACAGAAAGTGACACAAGCCAGACGAATTATGATCTGGAAGGAGGATGAATGTGTTCCAACAAGAAATATTATTTTGACATTTAGTACACCTAATTTGCCAACTTTGGTTAAGGCAGGGTATCTGCACTGCTGAGTTTGTTCACATATACCGAATTCCTTAAGATGTTTGAAATGCCAAATATTTGGTCGTTCTCAAGCAACATGTAGAGGCGAAATTACGTGTCCTAATTGTGGGTCAAAAAATCATGCCCAAGCAGAGTGTACAGCAAAGTCTCCTGAATGTCCCAATTGCAAGAGGGATCACCCAGTTTATCCGAAATCATGTGACATGTAGAAAATGGAAAAAAAGATACAAAAATATAAGATTGAAAATAAAGTATCATACCAAGAAGCAAGACAGCAAGTCAAGATAACTATGCAAAAATGTAGCTATGCTTCTGCAACCCAAAATTATCAAGCGGTTGCAACCCAAACAGAAGTGTCAATCCCACCTAACACAATCATTGCAGAATGGGCACAATGGGTACTGCAGAATGGGTACTGCAGAATGGGTACTGTTGACAAATCAGCCTAACAAACCTGTTTCAGTTGATGAAACAAACAATACCCTTGGTCTCAATTCCATCTAAAATTACATCAAGTGATAAAGTACAAAAGAAACCACAAAGGCAGTGTGCCACTGACTCATCACAATCAAATTCAAAGAACATGGACAACGAAGATGTAAGTGCACAAGAAGAAACAGTCCTTGACCTTCATGCAGAAGATGACATGGAGACCGGATGTTCACTTATTGGAACCAGTGATGTAGAAGAGAGTACAGATTACAGACGCCCTTACTTTTCTAGAAAGGAAAAGACCAAATATGATCGTCAAAAGCAAACTGCTCCCTCTCACAAGAAACAGACAGAATCATCTTCCCTCTCTAAAACCAAATAATGCAGCACATTGTACAATGGAATTGCAGAAGTTTACGCAGTAATACTGATGATATCTACGATTTGATCTCATGATATAACCCTATAGCCATTTGCTTACAACAGGCTAACTTAAATCCACAGGTAACTTATGCAATTAAAAATTATACAGCCTACAGTAAAGATAGAAATGCTTCAAGCCGTGAATTGCTAATGAAGAAATTCTTCACTGGAAATTCTAGTGGATTGTAAAATACCAGCTAGAAACATTCCACTCGAGACCCACTTAGAAGCTGTTGCAGTATGTGTAGCAGTGGGACAAACAATAACTCTAGTCTCATTATACCTTCCACCTAACAATATCTACAGATTGAAAGAATTAGAAGATCTTATAAAACAAATACCATCTCATTTTTGTCTTCTTGGCAACTTAAATGCACATCATCCACTATGGGGATCTGCTCACATGGATAATAGAGGTCACTTGATAGAAAAGCTCATAGACCAACTGAACCTAACGCCAACCGGGCTAGCCAGGTGGGTAAAGTGCCTGCCTGGCAACCCAAAGGTTGTGGGTTCGAATCCTGCCTCAGGCTTGGATCAGAGTAAAATGCAAAAAAAAAAAAAAACCTTTGGGAGGTGCATTATGGCCAAAAAAAAGGAAAAAACTGAACCTAACATTGCTGAACACTGGTCATAACACGTACACTCATCTCTCCACAGGATTTATGTCAGATTTTGACTTAACTATTTGTTTCCCTCAATTATTTCCCATTATAGATTGGACTGTTTGAAATGATCTACACAACAGTGATCATTTCCCAATTATATGCTGAATTCAAACAATGCAAACACTGTGCCCTGATCAATGGGTAATATGGAAATTCTCTAAAGCAGATTGGGAAAAGTATTCTGCCTCCATCTTCATTGATAGCCAGTTGATACGACTAGCACCCATTGATGATGTAACTGAGCAAATTACTAAGCAAATACTGGCAGCAGCTTCTGAAGCAATACCACAGTCTTCTTTCAAACACAGAAACCTAAAACACTGGTGGAATGATGCTTGCACCATAACAAAAAGAGAAAGAAATAAAGCCTGGAATCTGTTCCGTAAGTTTCCAACCACAGACAATCTAATTCAGTTTAAAAGGCTTAAGGCAAAAGCCCGACAAATTAGAAGAAATGCCAAAAAAGAATCATGGATGCAGTTTGACTCTATCACAAAGGATACTAGCAGTTTAATTATATGGAAAAAAATTCCACAACTAAATGGAAAATATCTACCGGTTTCTGTTTCAATCTTAACCAAGAATGGACAAGAAATATCTTCGCCATAAGAAATCTATTTGAACTCCAAACAGCATTAAAATGATCACCAAATAGCTCTGCTGGAGCCGATGGAATCTTTTATGTAATGCTGAAACATCTGAACAACACTGATTTGAATTTATTAATAACTTTCTTTAACCAAATCTTTCTTGAAGGTATGTATCCCTCTACCTGGCATCATTCCATTATTTTAGCCTTTCCCAAACCAGGAAAAGATCAATCACTCCCAGAAAATTACCGTCCAATCTCCCTCACCAGTTGTCTGGGTAAAACTCTAGAAAGGATGATACACAGATGGCTTATCTGGGTTCTTGAAACTTAAAAGCTGCTAAATAACAATCACTTTGGATCTCATGGTGAAAGCAGAGACTAACATCTGTAATTTTTATGTGAAAAACGAACATCTTGTAATGGTAAGTTGGAGGTATGGCATATTGCGAGAACTTTACTTCCTAGGATTTACGAGGACATCTACTGAAATTCATTCAAAACTTTCTTCAACGGAGAACCTTTCAAGTATGTTACCAAACAGTGCTTTCTCGTATCTTTACTCAGGAAGAAGGGGTCCCACAAGGATTAATACTTAGTGCTAGTCTTTTTTCACCTAGGCTGAACACTATAACTCAGAACATTCCCAATACTGTACAGCTATATATGTACGTCGATGATCTCACTATATCTTGCAGTTCAAAAAATATTCATACCATTGAAAGACAGCTTCAACTATACCTAAATAAGTTAGAAATATGGACACTGCAGAATGGATATCGTATGTCTGAACAAAAAACAGCTGCAATTCACTTCTGCAAAAAATGCAAGCTGCATCCAGAACCAGAACTTCGGCTAAATAATCACCTGATCCCTCTCACCAGTAACCTTTGTTTCTTAGGTTTAATGATAGATGCCAAACTCAACTTTGTCCACATATAACCACCAAATACGGAGGATGTGGAAAGGTCAGGGAATGACCACCGCATATCCCCGGAGCAATATGGCCTTAGTTGCTAATGCTCCTAAAAACCAAAAATAAATAGAAAAATAAAATAAGTCTCACATATAGAATATCTCCGAACAGTATGTCTGAAGAAACTTAACATGCTCAGATCTATTTCTGCCATGAAACGGGGTGCTGATAGATACACTCTTCTACATCTGTATCGTGTCCTTATCAGGTCTCGTCTATATTATGATGCTGTTGTCTATGACTCGGCTAGAAAAAATGCGCTGACTAGAGACTCACTACTATCCAATTCAGTGCCCTATGAACTGCTCTAGGAGTATTTAGAACATCCCCTGTCCAAAGCCTTTATGTAGAGGCACATTGAACCTCCACTTCACCTTAGAAGGAAAATGCTGCTTCTCAATTATGCAGCCAAAATTCAGTCTTCCAGCCCATTCTCTTCGCCCAATGCTTTTCAACCCTGAATGGACTGCATTCTACAACAGCAAACTGTCAGAAAATAGACCGACTGGTATTCATCTGAAAGATTTGTTGCATATCTGGAACATTCCATATGACAATATACATGAAGAGACCGATGTAGCTGATCCACCCTGTTCTGTAAATCTCATTCACTGTGATAACTGTTTTCATCAGTGGGGTAAGAAATGTCTGGAAAATGATAGCATTAAACAACATAAAGGCCATGTTCTTGACAATTCTGAAAGTTCCCTAATATATACAGATGGTTGAAAAACAGACTCTGCCATTGGTGCCGCAGCCGTCTTTTCTTCTTTTACAGTTTCCATATCACTACCAGTTAAATGTAGCAGTTATACCACAGAACTATATGCAATAAAATTAGCTTTAGAGAATATTAACACTTTCCATAATGCTAGAAAGGTAATGTACACTCATTCCATGAGTGCAGTATCTGCATTAAATAATAAGTCTTTAATATCACATCCCATCATAAAACTAATCTTATCCCGTTTAAATCATCTATGAAGTAAAAATCACTCAGTGAAATTTTGCTGGATCCTGGGACATTCTGGTATCACGGGTAATGAGAGAGCAGATCAGGCAGCTAAACAACCGAACAGTACACCATCAAAATACCAAGTGCCATATATAGACTATTTAAAGCATATTAAAAAAATCTGTACTTTTTAGTGGTCTGAAACTTGGAATCATAATTAAACAACAAATTGCTCCATATCAAAGAGAAACCAGTGTTATGGAATTCTAGCTACAGACAAAACAGACAGGAAGTGAGATTATGCATAGGGCATACACGCCCAACCCATATGTACCTGCTCATGGGGGACGACCCATTGCTATGCATGCACTGTTCATTGCCATTTATTGTCAAACATATACTCTTATATTGTACGCATTATTCTCATATCAGAAAAAGTGCTTTCCATTCACTGTCAAGATTACAAGAAACTATATCACTTGTCCATGGTGCCTCCGTAGCCAGGTGGGAAGGAGCAGCAGTGCATAGCACACGCTTCATGATTAGACCGGGGTTCGAGCCTGTCCCTACCAAATACGGAGGATGCGGAAATATCAGGGAATGACCACCGAATATCCTGGAGCAATATGGCCTTAGTTGCTAATGCCCCGAAAAAAAAAAACCAAATAACAATAGTAATAACAACTTGTCCATATTATTGGAAATAATGCAAATCTAAATGAACTATTTAACTTTCTCTAGCAAATACGAATATATAAATACATAAAATTATAATATAAGAATAGGCACATTTTGTGCCCAAAAACAATCATACCAATACCTATCTCTGACCTCCTAGCAGATATGCTGCATGTTACCAAAATTTTCAGTTTCCTCAAACAGATAAAACTGTATAACACATTATAAACATGAATAACATCTATACAGATATAACTATGTATTTAACATCACCATTAGGCGCATTATGGCCTTGCTGCCCTTGCGCCGTAAGGCCTACAAACAAACAAACAAACAAGTCACCAAGAAAGCAAAGCACATCCTATGTACATAATATACATGACTCTAAATCTGTAATTATGGTGATTATATTGAAGCAGTGGAATACATTTTTGAAATTAATTATATTTATTGCCTTTCTGCTGTAATATTTATGTATGAACTAGTTGACATTTTTGTTCACTGACATATGGTATTATTGCAAATTCAAAGCCCAATAAACAGGTGACTGCTAATTGTTTTTATTGTTTTATGGTTATGACCTCCAGAAATCCGACTGTACCACATGGTTCAGTCGGAGACAATTGTAGGGTAATCTCCAGTGATGTGGTCTCCTGCCCCGATTAAATGGCATGTTGTCCCAATTAAGCGTGTATATATATGTAAATATCTATATACATATACAGGAATTCCCTGACTTACATAAGGGTTGCATTTTGCAGAACGCTACCTAAGTCGGAATTTTCCCCATGCTTGTGCAGTGCTCACTGAATTGATTGAATCAAAAAAGAAATGTTCACCGAACATGTAAATAGAATTATTTATTGTATTTATTTAATTTTTTATCTAATCCACAGAAAAAATGAGACGAAAAATTATAAAAGCGTACAATTTAAAAAAATTTCAAAATTATAAAATTACAAAAAAAGAGAGGAGACGGGCATAACATCAGTAAGTTTTACCTCTCGAGCATCATTGCCAGTATCGATGTCTTCAGCTGATAAGTATGCCGCTGCGGAGGTTGAGGGCTGTCGAGATTTAGAAGGGGTCAGCCACTCAACCTTACGAAAGAACATATTAATGGATGACTGGACGATGGCTTTTTTCTTTTCATTGTAGATTTCTTTGTAGCAAGCAAAGCATATCATTCACCCCTCTGTTAACTTTTAAGAATCGTTTGCTGTCAGGATCCATCTTCTCAAACCTCGCCATTGCCGATGCAATTTCATGAAATGCCATTGCTGTATCTCTGGTGATGAAGCATCTCGGCTCCTCATTTGGTTCATCAGCATTTTCTTCTTTCACTATCGCTGCCTGCAAGTCATTAAGTTCTTCGTTAGATAATTCCTTCTCTTCTTCCTCTATTAACTCCTCCACTTCTTTGGCAACAACATCCAACTGAAGTAGCTCTGCAACCTCTACAATCTTATCTGTAACCTCTTCATATGATTCATCTTTTTCAAATCCTTCAAAGCCTTTTATGTGCCATGGGCATATTTTCTTCTATGCACCATTTAAACAACTTTTAGTAATTTCCTCCCAGGCCTTATCAATATATAAGATGGCATGGTAAATTGCAAGATTTCCAAAAGTCTCTTAACGTAAATTTTTTCTCACCATCTACTGCAAAGAATGCCCGAGCAACTGTTGTGCATAAATAGTGAGCTTTTAAATTCAAAATAACACCCTGATCCATAGGTTGGATGAGTGAAGTGGTGTTTAGCTGTATAAATATGACTCTCGTTCAAATTGAAATTGTTTAGATGCGTAGGATGCCCAGGAGCATTATCTAATAGAAGCAAAATCTTGAAAGGATGTTGTCTTTACAATATTTTTCAACATCGGGAATGAAGCAGCATTTCAACCAATCCTGAAATAGAGATACTGTTATTCATGCTCTCTGGTTCGATCAAAAATTCACGCGTAGGGTGTCTTTATTTGATGCCCTTAAATGCGAGGATTTCCTGAATGGTACACAAGTAGTGGTTTTAAACTGTAATCTCCCACTGCATTAGCCCCAAGGAAGAGCATGGCCCTATCTTTTGATGCCTTGAAACCTGGCATTGTCTTTTCCTCTTTGACAATGTATGTTTGATTCGCCATTTTTTTCTAATACAGAGCAGTGTCGTCAACGTTAAAAATTTCCTACATTAAATATCCGCCTTCATCAATAATTTTTTCCAACACATCACAAAATTTCGCTGCAGCTGCAGAATCGGCACTGGCAACTTCACTGCATACTTTAATGGTTTGGAAGCCAGCGCGATTCTTGAACTTATTAAACCACCTGTTGCTTTTAAGGAACGTGGGTTGAGGTTTGCTATACTTATCCTTAATATCTTTATAAATACTTGTTGCTTTTGCTTGAATGGTCATTAGACTCAGGGGCACTTGCTTCTGAATCTGATTTTCCATCCGTATTATTAACAGCTCTTCCATCTTTGATATAGCACCTGAACGCTGTTTAGTGATCATCGTTGATCCTTTGATAGTGCGCATATAGTGTACTGTCTTTTAAAATAGTATTCACTGTTGAAGTAGCGAGACCTAATTCCCTTGCAATAAATGACAAACTCTGTCCTGCTTCGTACTTAATAATTTTCATCTTAATTTCTAAATCAATTTTGTTTCGTTTCCTGGCACTACCACCACTTGCACTTTTTGTTGGGTGCTTTCCCTTCATCATTGTAATTTGTAAATAGGAATGAAGAAAAGAGTCTGAAAATTTGTTTTTTATATGATTGAAGATTTCAGTTCAGGAGAACACATTTCACCATAATATTGTAACGTAAAACTGTCACTATTGCAGTTATCGGTATTATCGCAAATGTAGTAAGATCGAGTTTACTACCCGTTTATAATAGATTGCGCTAACAGAAAAGCCCAATAAACCCGAAAGTGCAAATTGCTTTTATTGTTTTATGGTCGTGACCTCCAGAAACATGCTTTTGAAAAATATCACAAAGGCATTCAAAATTGATTCTTATAATGGAACATATAATAATGATGAAAGGTAGTGCAGTTTCCATTATAAATGGTTGCCACAAACGTTTAGAGAGATAAATAGCTTAGTAATATAGTGAAATTTTTAACTTCCAAGGACTTGGAATGAATTACAAAAAAAAAAAAAAAAACCCAATGTGTTATTAGGTTCACATTATGATAATTTCGCGATACCTCCATTTTTTCCTACAGAATGCAAAATATGTTTCCATGATTTTTTTTTTTTTTTAAGTTTGCACTGGCCACAAAAGACTTCCGTAAGTCGAGTATTAAGTAAGTTGGGGGAGTTCCTGTATATATATATATATATATATATATAAAAAGTATGTAAAATTAATGATAATGTAGAAGGCAAATCAGTCAAATAATACCGAGCAGGAAACTAAGAAATCGCAAAAAAAAAAAAAAAAAAAAAAAAACTTATTGCTGTTTATCCACAATCCAGATGACGTCAACTGGGGCCAACTACCCGGACTGAAGGCAAAAAACGACAAGAAGTTCTCTGTTTCTGTAACGATCAATATATGCTAATATATAAAGTAATTTGAATCTAAAGTAAGTAAAGACAGTTAAAAAATTGTTTGAATCTAAACCAAATCTAAACTGCTTCTACAGGGATGGGATACACTTAAATAGAAAGGGTGCAAGAATGTTTGCTGATGCTATCGAGGCAGTGTTAGGTGGGTCGGAAAACTGCTAGATTGGGGGGATACAAGGACTAATAGATTAACAGTAGCCACTGGCAGAGGTGAAAGTGATTCTTGCACTGCTTCTATTGGAATGAGCCGCAGCCTGGAAAATAAGATGCAGGATATTTCAGAGACTGCTGGGAGTCACTGGGGTACAAGTAAACACATGGGTTGTGTTAGGGTAGCTAAGAAAAAGAACAGGTGCATGTATACTTGCGTGTACACCAATGCTAGGAGTTTAGTAAATAAATTTGATGAATTTGAGGTATTGCTCAAAACATCAAAGGCAGATATTGTGGGCATTTCAGAGACGTGGTGTCACACAGATATAAGGAATGCAGAACTGGAATTTGGGGAGTACAATGTCTACAGAAAGGATAGACAGGATAGGAAGGGAGGAGGGGTTATGCTATTAGTTAAAAAACACATAAAATCCAAGGAAGTGAAGCCAGTCGACATCGCTGGACAGTGCAGTGTCGAGTCAGTTTGGTGTGACATAAGCATTGGGAGATCAAAATTGAGAGTAGGAGTGTGCTATAGGCCTAATGACTCTGATGAGTATAATAAGAAACTGTTCGGAGAAATAGTGGGCCAGTAAATCAGAGAGTCTTATAATGGGGGATTTTAATTTCCCAGATATTGACTGGAAATTGCGGACTGGTCACTCACACAGTAGCAAGGCTTTTGTGGATTTATTGGATGATTGTTTTCTACATCAGCATGTTCGGGAGGCAACTAGAGGGAGTAATACTCTTGATTTGATTATCAGTAGTGATTCTTCATGCATTAAGAATCTGCAGATAAATGAACCACTAGGTGGCAGTGATCACAGTGTTCTGAAGTGGGAGTTACTCAAAGAGGTAACTACCATTAGGGGTAAAGGGAAGGGGTATTGCTTTCGTAAAGGCGACTACAATGGACTGAGACAGTATTTAAATTCTATACAGTGGGATCAACTGATGATGTTACCAACAGCAAATTCAAAATGGGAAGCATTCAAAGAACTTATCTTGGAAGCTACTAGGCTTTACATACCAACTAAGAAATATTGTTCAAGGTTTAGGCCAAAATGGATGTCAGATGAACTAATGAGGCATATGGCAGAGAAGAAAAATGCATGGGATACATACAAATTAACACGTGACACAGACGCCTATGATAGATACAAGTTGATCTGTAACCAAGTTACAAAGGAGGTTAGGCAGGCGAAGGCAGATTACGAGAGATCCTTGGCAAGGGATGCGAAGAAAAACAGCAAAGAGTTCTTTACTTATGTAAACTCTAGAAGGAAGGGGATGAATCAGATTGGTCCACTTGATATCGATGGGTCAACTGTTGATGACCCTGCTCAGGTAGCTAACAAACTAAATGAATATTTTGCATCGACATTCACACATGAGGAGTTATTCAGCGAGGGGAATGCCAGAGGTGTATTCAACTCTAGCAGTAAGCTGGAGAATCTTGTAATAACTGAGAGTAAAGTGGAGGAGAAATTGTTGAAGATAAACACAAGAAAGGCACCTGGGGTGGATGGGATCTATTCAGTTATATTAAAGGAGGCAGCAAAGGAAGTAAGCAAACCCTTAGCCATAATTATGAGAGCTTCCTTGGACACAGGGGAGGTACCCATGGACTGGAGATGTGCAAATCTGACCCCAATTCACGGAGGATCAAAGGCTGACACAAGTAATTATAGACCTGTGAGTTTAACTTCTGTTCCCGGAAAATTAATGGAGGCACTGGTTAAAGAAGCACTGCAGGATCATCTAGACAAGACTTCAGTTATAGCTAGGACACAGCATGGTTTTGTTAAGGGGAAGTCTTGCCTGACCAATTTGATTGGATACTATGATGCAGTCACAAAAGAACTGGATGCAGGGAATAACTTTGATATTATATACTTGGATCTTAGAAAGGCTTTTGATACTGTTGCACATGGAAGACTGCTGCACAAATTGGAGCAGTGTGGCATTGGAGGCAAATTGCTGCTATGGATAAAGGGGTGGTTGAGGGGGAGAAGACAGAGAGTGGTAATCAATGGACACTGCTCATCGTGGACTAATGTTATTAGTGGAGTCCCTCAGGGTTCAGTATTGGGTCCTTTACTGTTTTCTGTATTTATAAATGATATTGATGATGGTATATCAAGCTTAATGTACAAGTTTGCAGACGATACGAAGGTTGGCAGGCTTGTCAAGGACACTACTGACACTATGCTGCTGCAACAGGATTTGGAAAGGTTGAGCAGATTGCTTCGAGGTGGCAAATGAAGTTTAACATTGACAAATGTAAAGTACTACATATGGGAAACAGCAACCCCAGAGCAACGTATCAACTCTTTGGTACTACACTGACAGTGGTAGAGAATGAAAGGGACCTGGGGGTGGTTGTGCAGGCAGATATGAAGTTCTCTGAGCAGTGCAGAGGGGCTGCAAGAGTAGCTCATGGTGTATTGTGAATGATATATAGGAATTTTTCTAGCAGGGATAAGGAGGTGATTATTCCCTTGTATAAGGCAATGGTCAGGCCACACCTAGAGTACTGTATACAGGCCTGGAGGCCTCATTTCAAGAAGGATGTAGAGCTGCTGGAACGAGTACAGAGAAGGGCAACAAGATTGGTGAATGGGACAAAGGGGTGCTCTTACGAAGAAAGGCTTAAGTTTTGCGAATTACAGTGTCTGGAAACTAGGCACCAGCGAGGTGATCTGATAGAGGTGTACAAAGCCTTGAATGGTTTGAGCATGCTCAATGCTGATGGGATTCTTCCTCTTGCTCAGAATAATCACCTGAGAGGGCATAAATTCAAATTGAGGAAAGACAGATGTAGCATAGATGTGCGGAAATTTGCCTTTAGCCAGCGGGTGGTTGGTAGGTGGAACAAACTTCCATCCCTTGTCGTGGAAGTTGATAGCCTAAATAAGTTTAAGGCTCAGCTGGACAGGTATTTCGAACGAACAGAGGGGTGAAGTGGAAGTGGTTATTTTTATTTATTTATGTTACTTTTTTTTTTTTTTTTTTTTTTTTTTTGGCTGATGCTGCATAAGCTTGCTTTCTTGCATCAAATGCATCTGCTAATGCTTATGCAAATAAGAAATTTTAAATGTAAGCATATATTGATCATCTTTGACCCGACAGAGAACATAATTTAATAATTAAAAATAAAAATAAGATTAGATATATAGTATATAATGCATATCTACCATATCTAGGACATAATTTAATAACAACAATAGTCATCAAAATAACTATCCCCCTAGTGAGTTAATATGTGGTGCCCCCTATGTGATGGATATGGTAAAAATATAAATCAAAATAAATAAAAATAAAATTAATTAATTAATTAAATTTAAGTTAACGCAAAGAGAAAAACATGCAGATAGTAAGAAGAAAAACTAATAGAGTAGGAATAATAGAACCTGTACTCCATATAGTAGTATTGATAAGAAATAGTTTCTCCTACATCCTCGGATTACCCTAATAATTTCGGAGAAATAAGAACAAAGAATGTAAGACTTAAAGGCAATACAAGAGATATAAGTTGTAGCTCGGGTATGCCCGGGATCGCAAACACATTCTTATAGTAGGACTCTGAGCTGAATTTGCATGAACTTAAGTGAACTTAACTATATACAGTTATAACCATAAAAGGCGCCTCCGTAGCCAGGTGGGAAGGAGCAGCAGTGCGTAGCACACGCTTCTTGATTAGACCGGGGTTCGAGCCCGTCACCACCAAATACGGAGGATGCGGAAAGGTCAGGGAATGACCACCGCATATCCCGGAGCAATATGGCCTTAGTTGCTAATGCTCCTAAAACCAAAAATAACAAAAATAACAATAACTTGATTAGACCGGGGTTCGAGCCCGTGCCCACCAAATACGGAGGATGCAGAAAGGTCAGGGAATGACCACCGCATATCCCCGGAGCAATATGGCCTTAGTTGCTAATGCTCCTAAAAAACAAACAACAATAACAATATAACCATAAAAAAAAAAAAAAAAAAAAAAGATACACTATAATTTGCAGGCCGGTGGGTACAAGTTTTCTATGCCATAAAACACCAATAAATATTGGTGTCTTACGGCGTCAAGAAATATATTACCAAAATATTTCCCCGAAATTATTAGGGTAATCCGAGGATGTAGGAGATACTATTTCTTATCTATACTACTATTTTTTTGCCTTTATGGATTTCAGGTTCTATTATTATTATTCTATTAGTTTTTCTTCTTACTATCTGCATGTATTTCTCTTTGTGTTAACTTAAATTTAATTAATTAATTATTTTTATTTATTTTGATTTATATTTTTACCATATCCACCACATATTAACTCACTGGGGGATAGTTATTTTGACGACTATTGTTGTTATTACATTATGTCCTGGATACGATAGATATGCATTATATACTATATATCTAATCTTATTTTAATTTTTAATTATTAAATTACTTTCCTTGTCGGGTCAACGATGATCAATATATGCTTACATTTAAAATTTCTTATTTGGTTTAGATTCAAACAATTTTTGACTGTCTTTACTTAGTTTAGATTCAAATTACTTTATATATTAGCTTATATATTAGCATATATTGAACATTGCAGAAACAGAACTTTTTGTCGTTTTTTTGCCTTCAGTCTGGGTGGTTGGCCCCAGTTGAAGTCATCTGGATTGTGGGTAAACAGTGATAAGTTTTTTTTTTTGCGGTTTCTTAGTTTCCTGCTTGGTATTATTTGACTGATTTGCCTTCTACATTATTATCATTTATTTTACACATTTTATATACATTATGATTGTAATGCATAATTGCTCTGCAACTGCATTGACCCATAAATATTATTTACAGTTTGTTACAATTATTAACTTTCTTTCCTTATTACTCATATATATATATATAACTGATATTAAATATAAATCAAAATTAATACCAGTAGCATGGCAAAACTGTTGAGCGAAAAATAATAAATTAAACATAATAATTAATGAACAGGGAGGGATCCAATTCAAAATAATAAATCGATTTTAAAATTTAAAGCCAATTACATAAGAATTTAGTCGCACCCTCCCCCCCTCGTAAGGTACCAGTTCCGACTTACGTGAAATATCACAAATAGAGACTAAACTAACTAAAATAAAATAAAACCAAAATAACAAAAATAGACTGACCATTATGCCCCATATCAACATAGGACCACAAGGCCAATAATGGTTAGGGAATCACTGCATTTCTACCGCCAGACAAATCGTTGCAAAGGCGAACCGATTGAAGGATCAGATGCCAGCCGATCCCCCAATCGAACCGCCAATGCAGAGGATTTGAATAGCGGTGGTCCTTATACAGTGAAAAATAAAAATATAGAACAGACAGACTAGCACTCCAGCACAGAGCCACACCACTGACAATGTAAGCTTAATCATTGCAATTACTTCTACTCTTTCTAAAGTAATGGAGAAATCATTTAACTGCCAACTCTTAAACTACCTATAAACCTTCTGTCTGATCAACAATCGCCAGTATGGATTCCATCAGTGTCGATCCACTGGTGATATTCTGGCTTATGTTACCCATTTATGGACTAATTCAATGGAAAGGTTCGGTGAAGCACAAGTAGTTGCTCTTGACATCTCAAAGGCTTTTGATCATGTTTGGCATAAAGGTCTTCTAAACAAGCTTCCATCTTATGGTTTGCCAACTGTTTTTAGTAATTGGTTATCCAGTTTTCTCTCTGATCGCTCAATGAGGGTGATGGTAGATGGCTCTCTGTCTTCTAACTTCTCCACTAATGCCGATGCCCCCCCAAGGTTCAGTTCTTTCCCCCACTCTTTTCCTCTTGTATATTAATGACCTTCTTCATTTGACTGGCAATCCTATCCATAGTTTTGCCAATGATAGCACATTGCATTCCACTTTCCATTTTGAGAAACCTTGTCCTGCTCAATCAGCTTCAACTTCTCGAAAATCTGCTACCAATTCCTTAAATGCCGATCTTCAGGTAATTCTCCAGTGGGGCAAAGACAACTTAGTTGATTTCAACCCTTCTAAAACTCAGTCTTGTCTTATATCTCGCAAAAAGGATTCTTCTGCTCTTATGCTTATCTTTAGGGACACTCCGATTTCTAGGCAAAATGATATATCTCTTTTGGGGATTACCCTGACTTCTAATCTCTCTCTTGGCACAAGCACATTGCAAATATTGCTTCCTCTGCATCTAAAAAACTTGGTTTTCTCTTTCACTCTCGGTGTTACTTTTCTTCCAAACAGCTGCTCACTCTGTATAAATCGCAAATCCGTCCTGCCATTAGCATTAGTAGAGGCATTTGATGCAAGAAAGCAAGCTTATGCAGCATCAGCCAAAAAAAAAAGAAAAAAAAAAAAAAAAGTAACATAAATAAATAAAAATAACCACTTCCACTTCACCCCTCTGTTCGTTCGAAATACCTGTCCAGCTGAGCCTTAAACTTATTTAGGCTATCAACTTCCACGACAAGGGATGGAAGTCTGTTCCACCCACCAACCACCCGCTGGCTAAAGGCAAATTTCCGCACATCTATCCTACATCTGTCTTTCCTCAATTTGAATTTATGCCCTCTCAGGTGATTTTTCTGAGCTAGAGGAAGAATCCCATCAGCATTGAGCATGCTCAAACCATTCAAGGCTTTGTACACCTCTATCAGATCACCCCGCTGGTGCCTAGTTTCCAGACACTGTAATTTGCAAAACTTAAGCCTTTCTTCGTAAGAGAACCCCTTTGTCCCATTCACCAATCTAGTTGCCCTTCTCTGTACTCGTTCCAGCAGCTCTACATCCTTCCTGAAATGAGGCCTCCAGGCCTGTATACAGTACTCTAGGTGTGGCCTGACCATTGCCTTATACAAGGGAATAATCACCTCCTTATCCCTGCTAGAAAAATTCCTATATATCATTGACAATACACCATGAGCTACTCTTGCAGCTCGTCTGCTCTGCTCAGAGAACTTCATATCTGCCTGCACCACCACCCCCAGGTCCCTTTCATTCTCTACCACTGTCAGTGTAGTACCACAGAGTTGATACGTTGCTCTGGGGATGCTGTTTCCCATATGTAGTACTTTACATTTGTCAATGTTAAACTTCATTTGCCACCTTGAAGCCCATCTGCTCAACCTTTCCAAATCCTGTTGCAGCAGCATAGTGTCAGTAGTGTCCTTGACAACCCTGCCAACCTTCGTATCGTCTGCAAACTTGGACATTAAGCCTGATATACCATCATCAATATCATTTATAAATACAGAAAACAATAAAGGCCCCAATACTGAACCCTGAGGGACTCCACTAATAACATTAGTCCACGATGAGCAGTGTCCATTGATTACCACTCTCTGTCTTCTCCCCCTCAACCACCCCTTTATCCATAGCAGCAACTTGCCTCCAATGCCACACTGCTCCAATTTGTGCAGCAGTCTTCCATGTGCAACAGTATCAAAAGCCTTTCTAAGATCCAAGTATATAATATCAAAGTTATTCCCTGCATCCAGTTCTTTTGTGACTGCATCATAGTATCCAATCAAATTGGTCAGGCAAGACTTCCCCTTAACAAAACCATGCTGTGTCCTAGCTATAACTGAAGTCTTGTCTAGATGATCCTGCAGTGCTTCTTTCACCAGTGCCTCCATTAATTTTCCGGGAACAGAAGTTAAACTCACAGGTCTATAATTACTTGTGTCAGCCTTTGATCCCCCTTTGTGAATTGGGGTCACATTTGCACATCTCCAGTCAATGGGTACCTCCCCTGAGTCCAAGGAAGCTCTCATAATTATGGCTAAGGGTTTGCTTACCTCCTTTGCTGCCTCCTTTAATATAACTGGATAGATCCCATCCACCCCAGGTGCCTTTCTTGTGTTTATCTTCAACAATTTCTCCTCCACTTTGCTCTCAGTTATTACAAGATTCTCTAGCTTACTGCTAGAGTTGAATACACCTCTGGCATTCCCCTCGCTGAATAACTCCTCATGTGTGAATGTCGATGCAAAATATTCATTTAGTTTGTTAGCTACCCGAGCAGGGTCATCAACAGTTGACCCATCGATCTCAAGTGGACCAATCTGATTCATCCCCTTCCTTCTAGAGTTTACATAAGTAAAGAACTCTTTGCTGTTTTTCTTCGCATCCCTTGCCAAGGATCTCTCGTAATCTGCCTTCGCCTGCCTAACCTCCTTTGTAACTTGGTTACAGATCAACTTGTATCTATCATAGGCGTCCGTGTCACGTGTTAATTTGTATGTATCCCATGCATTTTTCTTCTCTGCCATATGCCTCATTAGTTCATCTGACAACCATTTAGGCCTAAACCTTGAACAATATTTCTTAGTTGGTATGTAAAGCCTAGTAGCTTCGACGATAAGTTCTTTGAATGCTTCCCATTTTGAATTTGCTGTTGGCAATATCATCAGTTGATCCCACTGTATAGAATTTAAATACTGTCTCAGTCCATTGTAGTCGCCTTTACGAAAGCAATACCCCTTCCCTTTACCCCTAATGGTAGTTACCTCTTTGAGTAACTCCCACTTCAGCACACTGTGATCACTGCCACCAAGTGGTTCATTTATCTGCAGATTCTTAATGCATGAAGAATCACTACTGATAATCAAATCAAGAGTATTACTCCGTCTAGTTGCCTCCCGAACATGCTGATGTAGAAAACAATCATCCAATAAATCCACAAAAGCCTTGCTACTGTGTGAGTGACCAGCCCCCAAATTCCAGTCAATATCTGGGAAATTAAAATCCCCCATTATAAGACTCTCTGATTTACTGGCCCACTCTATTTCTCCGAACAGTTTCTTATTATACTCATCAGAGTCATTAGGCCTATAGCACACTCCTACTCTCAATTTTGATCTCCCAATGCTTATGTCACACCAAACTGACTCGACACTGCACTGTCCAGCGATGTCGACTGGCTTCACTTTCTTGGATTTTATGTGTTTTTTAACTAATAGCATAACCCCTCCTCCCTTCCTATCCTGTCTATCCTTTCTGTAGACATTGTACTCCCCAAATTCCAGTTCTGCATTTCTTATATCTGTGTGACACCACGTCTCTGAAATCCCAACAATATCTGCCTTTGATGTTTTGAGCAATACCTCAAATTCATCAAATTTATTTACTAAACTCCTAGCATTGGTGTACACACAAGTATACATGCACCTGTTCTTTTTTTTAGCTACCCTAACACAACCCATGTGTTTACTTGTACCCCAATGATTCCCAGCAGTCTCTGAAATATCCTGCATCTTATTTTCCAGGCTGCGGCTCATTCCAATAGAAGCAGTGCAAGAATCACTTTCACCTCTGCCAGTGGCTACTGTTAATCTATTAGTCCTTGTATCCCCCCAATCTAGCAGTTTTCCGACCCACCTAACATTGCCTCGATAGCATCAGCAAACATTCTTGCACCCTTTCTATTTAAGTGTATCCCATCCCTGTAGAAGCAGTCTCTCCTGTTAACAAGTACAGACCAGGCTGAAAAAAATTCTACCCCTTGAGCCCTGCACAATCTTTCCAGGGCCGAATTGATTGACAGGGCTCTCATTGTTCCCACATCTGGGGTGGTGCCCCCAAAACCTCTCTCTCAGGCTTCTTGATTCCATTCAGAAGAGGGCAGTTAGGTTAATTAATGATTCATCTCTAACAGAGTCTCTCCACTCGCTTTCTGATAGACGTACTGTTTCTGCTGCATACCTCTTCTCCAGATACTTCCATGGGCACTGTTCTTCTGAATTGGCTTCTATAATTCCCGCTCTCTCTTTCAAAACAGTCCGAACACGTGCCGCCAGCAGCCAACATCCATTTACTGTCCAACTTCAAACCCACAGAACCAACTTTTCATCTTCCTCATTTATTCATTCAACTGCCGTTTTCTGGAACAACCTTCCTTCATACGTATTTCCTGAAAATTACAATCTACAGAAGTTCAAGTCCAATGTCAACAAATATCTTCTTTCATCTTCTCAACCTCCAACCCAAGCACGGTACTAAATACTATAGGTTCTAATACCTCTCGTGTTTGGGGTTCACATAAAAAAAAAAAAAAAAAAAAAAAAAAAAATCAGCTTATATAGACAAATAAATAAAATACTTTAGATGGCAGCACAGGTGCAGCATAAGCACATCAAACCCACTACTACCATTTTATTTACATATATAACATAATGAAGTAGTTAAAAAATAAAAAATGGTACAAAATATAATACGAAAATTAAGAAAATAATTTTTTTTAAAGAAAATAAGAAAGAAAATAATGAAAAGTAGCAAAAAGAGATATAATAAAATTTTGATGTATCCAAAAATAATTGATACATAAGGCAGGTAATTATTTGGGGACTACACCTGGCTATGTTTCAATAACTGTGTTTCTATGCCTATATATTGCTATGGAAGGAAAAATAGTAAAAAAAGATAGTACTCTGATAGAATGAAAATAAAATGCAAATAGAAAGTATTATTTTTTATTTTTTTTTTTTTTTTTGTAATAGGGAGGGTAAAAGTATCAAATTCTTCCATAAAGGTGGGAGGTAGTCCCTATCTTTATGGAAGATTTATTTAATATCTTTGATTATTTAGAATTATATATCTATATTAATATTTAATATAGGGTTTGATTACAAACAAAAAAGAAAAACAAGAGGAAATAAATGCTACATTTTATGAGGAAAAAGTAAGTACCATCAGTAAATTCAACCTAACTCTTTGTATTTGTTGTAAAAATGTAGTTGAAAATAATAAAAATTTTGTTTCTTGTATGTTTAAACCTGTCAACTTTATTTGCCTTATCAAATATTTCTGTTATTCATATGTCTTTTATGGTTTTCTAGAAAATTTACCTTTCTTCTAGATTTTAGTTGTCCCACCACCCTATATAGATCATTATACATATTTGGTATGTTTTATAGATAAATGACTTTAATCCAACATTAAAGTTTCTCTGCATGCCGCACTAAACCCCTCCTAGGGAGTTATGATTGAATGGGACCTGCTAAACTGATAAGAAGAGGAAATAATCTAGATGTTATATGATTAAAAATGACACACAAGCATAACCACTAATGATCTGAAAGATGATAGCCTAATTTGAACACACTCAATATTATTCGACTTTTAGTTCACTGAATTTACCAACCTCCATTAAAACAGGTTACTTAAACTGTCAAGTTTGGCCAATATTATTATTATTATTATTAATCATATGGTGCAAGGAAGCCTAAGGCTTATGCTGCACCAGGCTAAAAAAAAAAAAAAAAAAAAAATTCTGAATTACCCAGAGAGAGAGAGAGAGAGAGAGAGAGAGAGAGAGAGAGAGAGAGAGAGAGAGAGAGAGAGAAAGTAGAAGGGAATCACCAAGAAAGAGAAGAATGATGATATCCAGCTCAGGACCCTGGGTGTGCCAAGCCCATACTCACCAGATATGAGCCCCTGGGGATAAAACATCCCTAAACCCCATACAATTCCTCAAATATCAGAGGTTTGGACACTTCCAGACACTATGCTTGTTATGCAAACTGAGGATCTAAGAAACTTGCACAAAGTGAACATACTGGTGAATGTACTGCTGCCTCACTACAGTGTCTTAACTGTGGTCATGAGACAAGATCTCTGTGCTCTCAATCCATACCACACCTTGAATATTGCATTGCATCTAGCTGGGGGGGGGGGGAGAACATCCAATCATTTTTCTGTCAAAACCCTCCAAGTGATCAAAATTTAGTAAAACTGCAAAGGCCAGATGCTTATGAATTGAGACAAGGTTATATCAACAATTAGGATATATCAACAATTACCATACCCCAAAACGGTATGGTAATTGTTGATATTTTAACTATATTGAGATAATACTTGATCTCCGTGTAGAAGATGATATGGAGACAGGATGTCATATTATTTCAATCCTAGAAGCAGAAGATGAGGATTCTGGACATCCGATATTTCCAAAAAAAGAAAAAAATAAATAAAAACATTAAAAAATAATAATAAATAAACACAGCTGGCCCAATTATGCATCTCATAAAAATAGTTATCTTGATCTTCCTCTCACAAAACCAAATAATGCATAGTGGAATTGTAGAGGCATGCAAAGCAATATCAAAATGTTCATAACTTACTCAAACATATAATCCATAGATGGCAAAGGTAAAGAAAGCCTACACGAGAATGGCATCTCTCTTCAAGAAATAAACTTAACACTACAAGTAACCAATTTACAATACATTAAGTATGGAATTTACAGATGTGATAAAGACAAGGGAACTGTAGCACATGGAAGTTTAGTCATTCTGCTAAACTCCAGGATTCAATCCAAGTCCATCTCACTGCACACTTCCCTTGAGGTAGTTGCCACATTCATGGCACCTGAAATTGTCTTCACTCTTGTTTCTATATATCTCTCACCAAGTCACTTGTGCACTATAAAAGATGTTGAAGACCTTGTCACACAGTTACCCACCTCCTTCCTCCTGTTGCGAAGAACTTCAGCAGACAACAGGCGGTGTGTGTGTGTGTGTGTGTGTGTGTGTGTGTGTGTGTGTGTGTGTGTGTGTGTGTGTGTGTGTGTGTGTGTGTGTGTGTGTCCACCCCCACGACAGATAAATGTAGACAACTAGTTGAATCTCTCATTGACAAGCTCAACCTTTAATTACTAAACATTGGCTCTCACCTGTATGAATTTCTCCACAAGATCAACCTCAGGAATTTCTTTATCTTTCTGCTCTCCTACCCTTTTTCCAAGCATTGAACAACTAAAAATTGATTAACATCAATTTTTAACATCAATTAACATTAACATCAATTAAAATCAACTAACAATTGATTAACATCAATTGTTAGTTGATGTTAATTTCCAAACAACAAGTTCATTGTAGAAACAAAGATGACAAATATGGAAATTTTCCAGGGCCAACTGGGCAAAATATTATTCCAGCATATCACTTGATGACCACATTATTCAACATAAATCCATTGATAATGTCACCAAATACATCATGGATTACATATTCACAGCAAAATCTGCCATACCTCATTCTAATACCAGAAATCACAGGGCATTCCAATTTGCTGGCAGAGTGATTCCTGCAATGATGCAAAAAAAAAAAAAAAAAAAAAAAAAAGAAAAAAGAATAAAGTAGAATAATATTGAATTTATTTCACAAGCATTCAACTACCCTTAACCTTCTTTATTACTAGTATGGTATTAAAGCAAAAGTATGATATATAAGAAGGGAAGTTAAAATAACAATCCTGGTCTTAATTTTTCCTTCATTATCACTAATGATACCTATCCCAGTCTTATCTGGAGAAAAAATAGACACATCTCTGTGGTAAACACCCTTTGATACCTTCTACAGTCCGAAGGTGGAAGTGGCAAGATCTATCTGAGAAGATAGCAAATGTCCTTTGCAGAATCCTTCTCCCAAAATATGAACAAAATTTTTAGAAAGGTAAAGTGAGAGGCAAACATGTGAGAAATGATTTCAATTCAGTGTCATCACTTCCATATAACTACCCCTTTCACAGTTTGTGAACAACAAGAATCCATGAATAAATCAAAAAATAGTGCTGCTGGCCCTGATGGGATGTATTACCTAATTCTGTAGAAGTTTAATGACAATATACCTTAATTCCTTTCTGACTCTTTGCAATCAGATATGCCCCAATAATGTTTATCCCATCTCTTAAGTATCATTCAATTATGTTAGCATTTCCAAAACCAGGTAAAGATCAGTCTGATCCATAAAACTCATTTCTTTTACTAGCCACTTATGAAAAATTTTAGAAAAACTGATACAAAAGAGACTCACATGGTATCTATAATTTCGATCACTGATGAATAAAAGTTAATTTGATTTATGAAAAAACAGGTCCATGTCAGATCATAAGGATGAAGTCAAAACAAACATGTTTTCATAAGAAATGAGCATTTAGTTATGATATGCTAAGATATATACAGAAAGCCTTCAACCCTCCAGCAGTATGGCATACTTCAAGGCTAGCATTCTTTGCAACTCCAAAGTCAGTTGACCCATCTAATTCAAAGTTTTCATCAAAGCAGAATATTCCAAATTTGCTATTGAAATATATTCTGTCATTTGATCAAGATGGAGTGCAACAAGGATCTGTCCTCGGCACTATAATGCAGAACTTTCTAAATACTAACAAAACATACATATTTGCTGATGATCTTATGATCTCTTGTCTTGTCAAAAATATGGGTTCCATAGAGAGACAGCTTCAAATCTCCATTAATAAAATTGAAAAAAAAAAATTTGTATAATGGCTTCTGCCTCTCATTACAGGAAACTACTGCACACACTTCTGCAAAAAATAAAGTAAAAATAGAACCTGAACTCTGGAACTACCTGTCATCAGTTTCTAACAGTATTCAGAACCTTGGACTTTCATTTGACAGCACTCAATAAAAACTTTTCAATTCAAATTTTTCTAAGTCACATAAAGTATATAAGTGTACTTTGCCTGGAGAAGCTAAATATTCTTAGAATAATTTCTCTTATGATGTGGGGAGCTGAAAAATGCATTTTTCTCCACCTGTATTGAACCCTCATCCAATCTTGATTGGATTATGGTACTCATGTTTATGACTCTACTAGAACAAGCATCTTACACTGGTTCAGTTCAATCTGGCCCAGCACCCTTAGTATAACCTTAACTGCTTTCAGAACATAGCTAGTTGGCCCTGATGAATGAATTTAAACCAAAGTTTTTATCCAGAGGTAAATAAACATCCACAAATCCAAGAAGAAAAATTCCATTTTTTTTTTTTTTTTTTGTTATTAAAACCCCTAGAAAGAGAGGTATTCATGTATTTGAACCTACAGTAATTAGTATATGTTTATCTTCTTCTTGGTATATGTTTATCTTCTTTCATGTTCTCAACTTGTGCATGGGTTGTGAGAGGATGAAAGAGGATAGTTGTTGACATTAAACTTGAATTTCTGTAGATTGTAATTTTCATGAAATAAGTATGAAGGGAGGTTGTTCCAGAATACAGAAATTGAAAGAATAAATGAGGAAGAAGAAAAGGCATTTCATCGAGTTTCAAGTTGGGCAAAGAAAAGATGCTGCCTTATTGCAACATATGTTCAGACTGGTTTGGAAGAGGTGGGGAAGGGAATTATAGAGGCCATTTCAGAAGAACAGGTCCCCTGGAAGTATCTCTAGAAAAGGTATGCAGCAGAAACAGAATGTCTCTGAGACAAAGAATGGAAAGACTGTAAGAGATGGGTCAATAATTAACCTAATTGCCCTCTTCTGAATTTAGAAGCCTAAGAGAGGTTTTGGGTGTACCACCCCAGATGTGGGAAAAAAAAATTGGAAAGGAGTACTGCTTGGCACTGATCATTAGCCACTCTTCTAATCTTCACATCATCTGCTGATTTAGACCTCACACCCCCTTAATCTTTCATCAAAAATAATTAGTGAAAATTAGAAACAACAGCTTGGTCTTATTGGTCTGAAAAAAACTAATCACATTCCTCTACTTCCTGGGCTGCAGCCACACTGCAAACCACCTTAGGATCTCACCTGAGATCCTTTTGTGTTTCAACTTATACATTAATATCTCATGAGAAATTGAGTCAAATGCTTTGCTGAAATCCAAATAAACAGTGTTCAATTTGTCTTACATCCAGCTCATGAATGACTGTCAAAATTGCTAACCCAGCTAGTTAAATATTATTTTCCCTCACAAAAACCATATGATGGTTGGAGGGGGGGTAAGTTTGACTTAAATGTTATTTATCCTTAAGATTTCCATTTATATCTTACTGTCTATATATTTCTCTCTTTATCATTGCCCGGATAATTTTCCCTACCACTGAAGTCAGAGTCACCAATCTATGTCAATATGAGATGGGTCAATAATTAACCTAATTGCCCTCTTCTGAATTTAGAAGCCTAAGAGAGGTTTTGGGTGTACCACCCCAGATGTGGGAAAAATATTCCATGATATGGCAGATTTATGATTTGTACAGAGTGAACAGCTGTTTGGAAGAAAAGTAATGCCAAGAGCAAAAGAGAAAACCCAATTTTTTTAGATGTAGAGGAAGCAGTATTTGTGATGTGCTTATGCTAAGAGAGATTAGAAGTCAGAGTAATCCCTAATAGAGATATGTGATCTTGTCTAGCAATCTAAGTTGTCATCAAAGATTAGCATAATGGTAGAAGGAACATTTTAGTGTAATATAAGATAGGACTGAGTTTTAGAAGGATTGAAATCAATTAAGTTATCTTTGCCCCACTGGAGAATTAGCTGCAGTTCAGAATTTAAGGAATGGGTAGTGGATATTCAAAACGTTGAAGCTGTTTATTCTGGACATGGTTTCTCAAACTGAGAGGGGGAATGTAATGTACTGTCATTTTCAAAACTATGGATAGGATTTCTGGTCAAAGGAAGAAGGTCATTAATATACAATAGGAAAACAGTGGGAGAAAGATGTTGTTATTTGGTTTTTAGGAGCATTAGCAACTAAGGCCATATTGCTCTGGGGATATGCGGTGGTCATTCTCTGACCTTTCTGCATCCTTCATATTTTGTGGGCATGGGCTCAAACCCTGGTCTACTCAAGAAGCATGTGCTATGCACTGCTGCTCCTGCCCACCTGACTATGGAGGCACCTGGGAGAAAGAACTGAACCTTGAGGAACACCTGCATTATTGGAGAAGTTAGAAGACAGCCATCTACCTTCACCCATAGTGAATGGTCAGAGAGAAAACTGGATATCCGAATACAAAAAACAGTTGGCAAACCATAAGATGATGCTTATTTAGAAGACCTTTAATCAGACCTTTAAGCATTTCAAAGGCTTTTGAAATGTCTAGAGTGGTGTTTCCCAACCTTTTTTTTACCATGCCCCACCTAAGTCTTTCTAAAATTCTGATGCCCCCTATGTAACGTTGGGAAACACCGTTATACATATTTTTTATATTCAAAAATTGAATTATTCCCTAAATGAAGCTTAATTACAACTTGTTCAGGACACAAGACTTAGGTTTTAGGAAGAAATCTTAGGAAATTATTAAGAAAAAAATAGTAAGTAAATTTTTAAAACATATAATAGACATTGTGATATCCAGTCGATTTCTTTTCTTTAGTAACAAATCATTTATGGCACTAAATCCACATTCAGCTAAATAAGAAGATGGAAACGGTAACAATAGCTCTCTTGCAAAGTTGGTTGAATTCGGGTATTTAATTTCTGTTTCATCACAAAGCCATGCCATCGCTTCTTTTATATTGAATAAAGTTTTAACTGACTCATCATTTTGCATTTCTGAGAATTCTTCTTGGTACTGCATTGATACATCAGACAAATCCACTAACATTGGTTGTATCATCCAGGTTGGAAAATCAATTTGTTTTAAATCAAAAAAACTTTCTTTTAAATCATTGGACAGAATTTTCAGATGATCAACAATAACAAATACAGCGGTATCAGTCACTTCACATTTTTTGCAGACAACGAAACTGTTCAAACTTTTTTTAAAAATATATTTTTGACATAATTTAATAAATGTAATGAAATCAAATGTCTTCGCTTTTGCATCGACGAGAGTTTTATTTGTTCCTTGAAGTTGTTTATTTAATATATTTAGTTTTTCAAAGATATCGGCTAAATAACTCACAAATGCTTTACCATCGACCGTTAACAGATGCTTCATTTTAGGTTTGTCACTTAAAAAGTCACTAATAGTATCAAATAGTTCCATAAATCTTTTCAAGCAGTTCCCTTTCGAGAGCCACCTTACTTCAGTGTGAAGTAAAAATCTCACATGGTCTTCATTTTGTTCTTCACAAAAAAGCTTGAAGAGACACAAGTTTTCCCTATGAATAACACAATGCACAAGAAGCATTTCTGGATTCTCTTCTTTCATCAATTTTAAGCAACCATTTTTCTTGCCCATCATATTAGGAGCACCATCTGCAGCGCAAGATGTTATATTTTTCATTGATATATTATTGTCATCTAAGTAATTTTGTAGCTTATTATATATATCTTTGGAGGTAGTGGTGCTCTCTAATGATTTACAGAATAACATTTCTTCAGAAAAATTACCTTTATCAATATATCTTACATAAGTTATCAGTACGGCTTCACTGTCTCTCAAAGTTGAGTCATCCATTTGCACTGAGAATTTTCTTGTTTTCAGCTTTCCAACAAGTTGTATTTCAATATCTTTACTCATTTCATCTATTCTTCCGCTAACAGTATTGTTATTGAGTGGCATAGCTTTCACGTCTTTGTCATCTTTTTCCAGAACTGTTTTAAGAAATGCTGATATTGATGGTTTGATTAAATTCTCTCCTATAGTATGATTTTTCCCAGATTTAGCAATGAGTAAAGAAATTTCATAACTAGCCTCAAGAGTACGATTGATAGTTGCAGTATGAGCAATAAACAGAGACTTTACCAACAATTCTTCTTTTGTACAAGTTAAGTCATAGTAGGCGGTTGTTTTAAACTCTAGACGAGCAATTTTTGAATTGCCCACCTGAACAATCAAATTTCCCCCATGTGGGGCGTAGGACCCACGTTGGGAAACACCATTCTAGAGCAACTGCTTCAGCTTCATGAAATGTTTCCATTGAATTTGTCCAGAGATGGGTAACATAACTACTATATCGCCAGTGGAACAATGTTGGCAGAATCCATACTGGCAATCATTGATCAGATGGAGGGTTTCTACATAGTTTAAGAATTGTAATTTAATAGATTTCACCATTACTTTAGAAAGCGTAGAAGTAAGTGCAATTTGGACAATAATTGGGTGAGAAGGATTTGTCGTCCTTTTTAGGAACTTTCTGGATATGACTAAATTTCCAAGTAGTAGGAAAACATCAGTGGAATAAAGTGTAAAATGATGATATAGAACAGGGGTAAGTTCAGGAGCACATATTTTGAGAACAACTTGAGAAATACCATCAGGACTTGATGCTTTTTGGTATCAAGACTGTTCAAAATTCTGATGGCTTTTTGATGGAAATCCACCGGAGGAGGAATTGGATGGTTGTATTGGGGATGGCAGGAGGTGGATTAACAAGGTCATCAGTACACGTTTGTTGTTTGTTTGTTTTTTGGAGCATTAGCAACTAAGAACATATTACTCCGGGGATATGCAGTGGTCATTCCCTGACTTTTCCGTATTTTGGTGGTCACGGGCTCAAACCCCGGTCTAATCAAGAAGCGTGTGCTTCGCACTGCTGCTCCTGTCTACCTGGCTACGGAGGTGCCTAGAGGAAAAGTAGGATGCTAGGAGGTCAGCTTCATCCTGCTAGCATTCTACTTTTCCTGAAGTGGCAATAGAACCATCTGATTTTGAGCGAGGTGGAAATAGAGATGGGCAAAATTTGTGGCCAATAGTTTGGCAAGAGACTAGAATGCTGAAATTCCATTTGGACAAGAAGTAAGTTTTCTACTCTTAGCCTGTTTGAAATCTAATTTGAGCTGATTAATAACTGCTTTACAGATGTTGTAAACTTTGGTGTAGGCACAGAATGAACCTGAAGATTTGGATACAAGCCAATTGCGGTTTGCAACATTCTTATCTTGCACACATACTACTCGACTCCCTTCAGTCACCATCTGGCAGAATAGTGGCAGCAAGATTATATACTAGCTGATCTGAAAGCCTCCTAGAGAGTTGCCAATATGTTCGGTCTGGTGGAGTAGCTAGCAGCTGGCCTGTGAACCCCATTTTAGAGTTGTATCAGGAAATATCAGGAAGATTGGATTTCACCATATGAGCATCATAACTGCAATAGACATAAATCATACAGCATGATGGAAGAGATTAGGGATTGCTGGGGCTTTGCCTGGGAGACTAAACATGTGTACCACCACATATACAAGGTCCATAAGGTTTATCACCTTATGGTGGTCACCTACAGCAGTGGTGTCCAACCTTTTCCAGTATGGGAGTCCATATTCAAAGTTAGATTTGTTTCGTGGGCACTTTTCTTTGTGTTAATGTGTTACTTTTTTCATATTTTGTTATATGTAAAAGGAAGTTTCTATTTTCATGTAACCTTTTTTTTATTTTCAAGCTATATATAAAAAATGCAAATTCCCAACACTTATGTGAAATAAATCTGCCAGTGATTTATTTTTTTAGATTTTATTAAAATTATAAAAATATGATGGCTAAGTAAAGAAAGCCAACATGCGAAACCTTTAGTTGTGAAAAGCGTTTTCCAGTACCGCAGCTTCTCCCTGCATTCTCAGTAAACAGATGGTGTGAGTTATCTGGTAGAAGTCGATAATGATGTATTGATTAGTTTTTTCTTATTATTAAAATCAGATTATCGGAGTTCATGAGTGGGCTGAAATTTACTTATGGGTACACCCTCCAGACTGCCTCAGCATTAGGTTGTTTATCCCCATTCCTGCTGTTTTAACCCAATACAAAAACAACTTCTGCAGACTGTGCATGTTATCAGTAGTTACAGTAGAAGTCGTTTGCCTATTGGGTTAAAACAGCAGGAAGGGGGAATAAACACCCTATGAGTGAGGCAGTCTGGAGGGTGTACCCGTAAGTAAATTTCAGCCGCGAAGGCATTACACTCAAGAACTCCAATAATCTGCTTTTAATAGTGAGAAAAAACTAATCAATACATCGTTAAATACTTCTACTGCCACTACCAAAAAATGCACCATCTGTTTACTGAGAATGCAGGATAAAGCTGTGGTACTGGGAAACATGTTTGACTGCTAAAAATTTCCTATGGTTCTTGTGTTGGCTTTCTTTACCTTTGATTTTTAAAAAAATTCCTTATTTTTGTTTTTTAATGGTTACTTTAGAAAATTTGCAATCAGAAAAGGATCACTGCTTTTCAATATTAAGGTGAATAAATAAATATAATGATACATCTGAACTTGAAAATATTCAAAAATTTTATTAAGTGCAATACACATTAACTGAATAAAACTTAACATTTAATGCAATGATTGAGGCTGGATATTTTTTGATAATTGTTCAAAATTTCGTTGTAAATTTGTGACGCCAATTCTCAATACAGAATGAATATTCTCATCTGTTATTCTGTTTCTTTTTAAATATTTATTTGATTTCATGAGTGAAAAAGAAAATTGCTCTCAAAACATGCATTGATCTGAACAAGGTAACCATTTTCATGGCAGTTTTGTTATTAGTGGAAAATCTTCAATGAAGAGCCTTGTAGAATTAAAGCAATTTATTTTCACAGTTCATATACAGTAAACCCCCGCTATTCGCAGTATCTGTATTCGCGGTTTCGCGTATTCGTGATCGCTGATTTAATATAAAATGAAACCTAAAAAAAAATGCAATTTTAAAGCGCCGTGAACATTTTCCGCCATAAAAAAACATGGGCGTGGCTAAAATTATCTTTCCCGGTCAAAACAGCGCTCAGTGGGTGGGGGGAGAGGGGTGACAAAATCGCGAGCGTGGATATTTCTCGCTAATCCTTGTTCAGTATGTGTTATGCGCTTGCCATGGAAGGTTTCGTCGTTTGCTTTTAATTTATATGCTTATAAATTGAATAAATTTATCAATTTATAAATTGATATGCTTACAAAAGTGATAAATCTACCATTTTGCAGTGTAAAAACAGACTTTTTCGAGTGTGTTAACGGAAGAAAGTGATTTTATTGTGGACAAGTTCTTTCTAACCCGTACAAAAATATGGCTATGAATAACAAGGGAAATGTGAAAATATCAAAGAAGGTGATGACTTAGCGAATAAAATTGAGTTATTAGACAAAATTTTTAATGGTGAAAGTGTCTCCTCAGTGGCAAAACATTATAAAATCAATGAGTCAACGGTACGATCAATCAAGAAATCGGAAGAAAAAATCCGCTGTAGTGTCCGTGAAAACGTGCTAATTGCTTCAAAAATTTGCTCTGTAACTCGTGATGTTAAATTAGAAAAAATGGAAAACGCTTTAAATCTGTGGATAGAAGACCGAACTCAAAATAAAATTCCGTTAAGTTCACTCATCATTCGCGAAAAGGCAAAACTCCTTTATCAACACTTTAGCGAAACTGGTGATAGCACTGGCGGGATAAGTTTTTTTGCTAGCAAAGGCACTGGTTTGAAATTTCTAATAAATATTACATTTAATATTAAATTGTTTCTTATTTTCATTTCGATGCCATATGCTTGCATTTCACTATGTATTGTCTATGTACATAGTCATATTATGAAGGTACATAATACATACGTATGTATTATGTAGGTAATACATACCTACATAATACATACGTAGACAAAATTTTAGACTAGTTTTTCTTATATATATATATATTCATACTTTGGAACGGAACCCCTTTATTACTATGGGAGCCATAACTCAGTATTCGCGTTTTCGGTATTCGCGACATTTCTCAGGAACGTAACCCCCGCTATTCGCGGGGGTTTACTGTACTTATTTTTGAACTATTTTTTTCGGTTTTAAGATCAATAATTTCAAGTTGCAAGCTGGAATTGTAGTTTTCAGCCATGAAAGTAAATGGATTCTCAAACAAACTTATGTCTTTTTCATGGGATTTTATATCAGCAAATTGACTTTCATACTTGTCAAAAAGTAATTGTAACGAGAGGCAATGATTCTTTGGAAATATGTGTTTCCAAACTGAACTGATTCTTTCTCAATTTGGGATTTAAATAATAACTTATTCTGAAATGATTTGATGTCACCATACAAATCAGAGATCAGTTTTCCTTTCCCTTGTAGTTTTAAATTAAGTGCATCGAAATGACTAGAAATGTGTGTATGAATTGCAAGATCAAGCAACCACTTCATATTTGATAGTTGTTTTATTGGTTTCTCTCTTTCTGTCATAAAAATATCAATTTCCTGATGCAGTTTAAAGAAACAATATAACATTGCCTGCCACGACTAAGCCAGCTTGCTGCACCATGTAAAATTATACCTTCATATTCAGGTTAAATTTCTGAAAGAAACTGCTGAAACATACAGTGATTATTAAAATTTACAGTTGAAATCAACACATTCATAATGTGTTGGAAATCCAATGCTTTCCCACAGAGAGCTTCTTGATGCACAATGCAGTGAATTCAAATCAGAGGTTCAATTCCGATATCTATAATTTTCTTGATTATTCTGTTTGTTATTTGGTTTTTAGGAGCATTAGCAACTAAGGCCATATTGCTCCGGGGATATGTGGTGGTCATTCCCTGACCTTTCCGCATCCTCTGTATTTCGTGGTCACAGGCTCGAACCCTGGTCTAATCAAGAAGCATATGTTACGCACTGCTGCTGCTGCTGCTCACCTGGCTATGGAGGCACCTTGATTATTCTACCCATAAGTTCAATGTTATCACCAATCATTTTTCTACCATCAGTTGTGATCCCTACAAGGTTTTTAATATTTAATCCTAACTTTTCAACAGATTGGCAAAATTTTTCAAAATGGTTTTCACCTGTAGTTGTTCTGTGCATACTCTGTAGATCAGCTAAATCTGCAACTGGTACAAAATTATCATCAATTCCATATATGAAGATGAGGGTTGGGCTGTGTCATTTACATCAGTACTATCATCCAGTGCCAAACTAGGTTTCATTTGTTTTATGTTTTGCAGAAGTTGTTGGAACAAATTCTTTCCAATATCTTCAACTGTTCAAATAATTTTTTTTGAGACAAACTAATGTCTTATATCATTGTTCCTTTCTCTGGACAAATTTTTTTCACAATTTTTAACAAACAGCGTTTAACAAATTCGCCATCACTGAATGGTTTACTTTCAAAGGCGATCAAATGTACAACTGGATTACTGGCACTCACAGCAGGAAATTTCTTGACTGATATGTATTCAGTGTGTTTTGTTTTGTTTTTTTTAATTCGCTTAGTAATTTTGAACACTTATTTTCGCAACACTCCTTTATGTTGATCATAAGATTTATGCTTGGAATCAGTATCACTTTAAATTATATTCTTTAAAAACTCACACAGTCTCTTTACACACCAAACACACTTCTTTTTCATCATACTCAATGAAGAAATAGTGTTTAGTCCACCTTTGATTAAAAACACGACGCTCCAAATCGACTTCCCTCTTTTGGAACTGTTTTAGGGATTGATTTTTTAATTCAATTCAATGAACAAGTAATATCAAAATTGTAGAATTTCACAATATGAAAAGATTGATAGGTACATAACTGAATTTAGCATACATATGACTGCACTGAACTACATGTACACATTTGACACTGTCAAGCTCAATGCTTGCATACGTGTACATGCAGTGGCATGATTCTCTAAAATTCTGTTTTAATTCATTTGCTGCATGGGCTGTATAAAAATTACTCGTGAGCAGTATACAGCCTGCAGGCCATAGATTAGACACCACTGACCTGCAGCATACTAGATGATATATTTAAGGACTTGCAATCGGGGTTATACCTAGTGTTCTTCAATTACGCATTTAAATTCTGTTACCTTTCTTCCCATCACATGTGGCTATATCTTTTTATTCACAGTGGATAATTTACTATTAAAACAAGCTTATTGAAATCAGAACTGAAGGAAACATATTACAGGAACTAATGACAAGTTCTAATATTCACCACAATAATATATTTAAAAACATAGAAGATTTAGAACCTTATTGAAAACATGCCTTTTTGTGATAATCAGAAGAACTAATGAGAAGAAAAATGTGTGTGATGCTTATAAATTATCAGATGACACAGAGGCCTGTGGTAGCTATAAGCTAGTCTGTAATCGAGTCACAAAGGAGGTTAGGCAAGTGAAAGCAGAATCTTTGGAAAGGATGCAAAGAAAAAACAGCAAAGACTTCACTACTAATGTAATCTCTAGAAGGAAGAGCATGAAAAATATTGGTCCACTCAGTATCAGTGGTTTGGCTGTTGATGATCCTGCTCAGATTTCTGACAAACTGCATGAGTATTTTGCATCTCTATTCACACATGACAAATTATTTAGGGGAGGTGATGCTACACATTTATCAAACTCTAACAAGGAGCAAAATGATTATATGATAACTGTGAGGAGAAATTGTTGAAGTTAAACATAAGGAAGGTGCCTGGGATGTATAGGATCTGTCCAATTATATTGACGGAGGTAGCAAAGGACGCAAGAAAACACTTAGCCATAATTATGAGAGCATCCTTGGATTTGGGGGAAGTCCCCATGGACTGGAGATGGGTAAATGTACCCCCAATTCACAAATGGGTTCATATGGTGACATGAGTAATTGCAGACCTGTTAGTTAAACTTCTGTTTCGGGGAAAAAATGGAATCACTGGTTAAAGAGAGTGCCTCCGTAGCCAGGTGGGAAGGAGCAGCAGTGCGTAGCACACGCTTCTTGATTAGACCGGGGTTCGAGCCCATCACCACCAAATGCGGAGGATGCAGAAAGGTCAGGTAATGACCACCGCATATCCCGGAGCAATATGGCCTTAGTTGCTAATGCTCCTAAAAACCAAATAACAACAACAACAACCACCACTGGTTAAAGAGACATTTCAGGACCATCTAGAGAAGACTGCAGTTAAGACCCAGCTTGGGAGGAGCAGTCTTTTCTGACTGATCTGATGGTCTCAAAGGATCTGGATGCAAAAAATAATTTTGATACCATATACTTGGATTTTGATACTGTTTCACATGGAAAACTGCTGTACAAATTGGAGCAGTATGCCATTAAGGTGAAGTTGCTGTTATGGATAAAGAGATGGTTGAGTTGGAGAAGGCAGAGAGTGGTAATTAATGGACACTGCTCTTCATGGATTAATATTATTGGTGGAGTCCCCCAGGGTTTGGTGTTAGGTCCATTGTTGTTTTCTATATTTATCAATGATATTGATGAAGGTATATCAGGCTGAATGTCCAATTTTCAGATGATACAAAGGATGGCAGGGTTGTTAATGATAGTATGCTACTGTAACAGGATATAGAAAAGTTTGGCAAATGGTATGAGAAGTGGTAACTGAAGTTTAACATTCAGAAATGCAAAGTACTGTATATGGGTAACAGTAACCCCAGAATAACTTACTATGTAGTGCTACTCTGAATAGTGGAGAATGAAAAAGACCTGTGAGTAATTGTCCAGTTAGATATGAAGTTTTCTGAGCAGTGCTGACAGGCACTGCCAGAACAGCTCATAGGGTCTTGTCAATTATATACTGGAATTTTGCTAGCAGGGATGATGAGGTGATTATCCCTTTGTATAAGGCAATGGTCAGGTCACACCTTGAGTAGTACGGCATACAGGTCTAGAGGCCTGATTTTAGGAAGGATGTAGAGCTGCTGGAATGAGTATAGAGAAGGGCAATGAGCGTGGCGAGGGGAAGAATGGGTTTTTTTCTTACCAAGAAAGACCTGACTGCAAATTGTGGCATCTGGAGACTAGGCACCTGCATGATGATCTAATTGAAATGCATAAGGCCTTGAATGGTTTGAGCAAGCTCACTACTGAAGGATTTCTTCCTTTTGCTCAGATTACGAAGTTGAGGGGCATTTAATTTGCCGTTAGTCAGTGTGTGGTTGATTGCTTGAAAAACTGTAATCTGCCATTGTGGAAGTTTGATACCTTAAATAAATTCATGAAGAAATGGACTAACTTTTGGAGTGAATAGATGGGTAAAATGGGAGTTTTTTTTTTAGGAGCATTAGCAACTAAGGCCATATTGCTCCGGGATATGCGGTGGTCATTCCCTGACCTTTCTGCATCCTCGGTATTTGGTGGTGACGTACTCAAACCCCGGTCTAATCAAGAAGCATGTGCTACGCACTGCTGCTCCTTCCCACCTGGCTATGGAGACGCCTTGGCAGTGAATAGATTATGGAAAATGAATACAGGATTATTTTTAAGAAAACCCATATATATTAACAATTTTAAACCATAATATTGTGTCATAAACTTAGTTTGATATAATGTATTAATTGGATTAATTTGATGTGACTGTTAGGCTGAAGGACTTCCTATAAAAAGGTATGAGTTAAATCTCTTATATTTTTTAAATTCTTTCTGTACACATTTTACTCCCCAAATTCCATTTCGGCATCCCTTATACCTGAGTGGCACCATGTCTCTGATATGGCCACCTTGGATGTCTTAAACAGCACTTCATATTCATCAAATTTATTTACTATGCTCCTAGCATTGCTGTAAATGCAAGTATACATGCACCTGTTCTTACTCTTAGTTACTCTAACACAGTCCATGTATTTACTTGTTTCATGAACCCCAGCAATTCCTGAAATCCCCAGCAACTCGCTCTCTCAGCTCCTGCTCATTCCAATAGAAGCAGAGCAAGAATCACTTCCACCTCTGCCTGCGGCTACTGTTAATCTATTCATCAATGCAGTTTTCCATCCCATCTAACATTGCCTCGATAGTATCAGCAAATATTCTTGCATCCCTTCTATTTAAGTGTATTCCATCCCTGTAGAAGCAATCTTTCCTGTTAACAAGCACAGATCACGCTGAGAGGTGCCTCCTTAGCTAGGTGGGCAGGAGCAGCAGTGCGAAGCACACGCTTCTTGATTAGACCGGGGTTCGAGTCCGTGACCACCAATACGGAGGATGTGGAAAGGTCAGGGAATGACCACCACATATCCCCAGAGCAATATGGCCTTAGTTGCTAATGCTTCTAAAAAAAAAACCAAATAACAATAATAACAACAACCATGCTGAGAAAAATTCTACCCCATGAGCCCTGCACAATCTCTCCAGGGCCAAATTGAGTTTCAAATTTAACCCTAACCCGCGACTTTTTTTCAGCAGTGACCTGTATTTGCTTAGTAAATCTGCAGCTATCCTACACTTAATGTCTATTTTGGGTTGCAGTTTCTAAAGTGCAATACCTTACATTTTGCTTCATTAAAACATAGATTGTGGATATTTATTTCATTAATACTGCTTGACACTGATCATTAATGATCAGTGTCAAGCAGTATTCCTATCAAATTTGTTGGAAAAAAAAAATTGGAAAGGAGTATTGCTTGGCACTGATCATTAGCCACTCTTCTAATCTTCACATCATCTGCTGATTTAGACCTCACACCCCTTAATCTTTCATCAAAAATAATTAGTGAAAATTAGAAACAACAGCTTGGTCTTATTGGTCTGAAAAAACTAATCACATTCCTCTACTTCCTGGGCTGCAGCCACACTGCAAACCACCTTAGGATCTCACCTGAGATCCTTTTGTGTTTCAACTTATACATTAATATCTCATGAGAAATTGAGTCAAATGCTTTGCTGAAATCCAAATAAACAGTGTTCAATTTGTCTTACATCCAGCTCATGAATGACTGTCAAAATTGCTAACCCAGCTAGTTAAATATTATTTTCCCTCACAAAAACCATATGATGGTTGGAGGGGGGGGGGGTAAGTTTGACTTAAATGTTATTTATCCTTAAGATTTCCATTTATATCTTACTGTCTATATATTGCTCTTTTTATCATTGCCCGGATAATTTTCCCTACCACTGAAGTCAGAGTCACCAATCTATAGTTACCCACTTCACACTTAGAACTGCTTTTATAAATTGGTACTACATTAGCGTTTCTCTAATTCAAAAGAATATCTTCTGAATAAAATCTGAATACTTTAAGGTTAATTATGATTCCTCATAATTAACCTTAAAGTTTCAATTTACTGTCTTGTAAGAATCCTGAAAGTACCGGGTATTTGTAACCAATTCCAGCAGCTTCATTTATTTTTGGCTTGAAAATTTTTCTAATATACAATCTACTGTGATTTCAGTATTATCAATTTGTCAGCCATACTTACATAGTCTCTCCCATCTAAGAAGGACCTTTCGTCATTGAAGATCAATGCAAAGTATCTGTTAAATTCACAGCAATGTCAGCTGGGTTATCTAATACTTTCTTACACCTATTACACAAGGTTCTAGTTTCTTTCTTCTTTGTATTCACTAACTTAATAAACTCCTTGTCTCTGTTAGCCAGTGATTTCTCATGCCCAGTCTTTACCATCCTAACCTTTCCTGTTGTACTGTTACAGAGTAACTTGGAGCTGTCATAGGCTGTAGTACTTTTCATTGTTCTGTAACGTTCCTGTTCTCTTTTTTTTTCAGCAATTAGGCTGACCAGCTTTGTGGTCAGTCTACTAGCTCAGACCATCCTTTATTATTGATTATTGTTATCTTTGTTAATGGTATATATTATTAGTAATAGTGGCAAACAATGCAAAAAAGTAAACTATATACAGCATCAGCAAAAAAAAAAAAAAAAAAAGCCCATCTCCATTCTCTAATATTTTGTCTAGAAATCATTTGAATTTTTTCAAATTATCCACTTCTACAGCACCAAATGAAACTTTGTTCCAAAAGTCCTTATGAATTGGTTAAAGGCAACCTTTCACAACACACATCTGTTCTGCAACTGGCCTTTCTCAGTTTGAATTTATTTCCCCCTCATGTGTATAGTCTGGGCAAGAGGAAGGATTCCATCAGCAATGAGGTTTTTCAGGACTCTCCAAATGCTGCAGTTCACAAATATGAAGCCTTTCCTGGTAGGAGTACCCTTTTGTTTTTTCTTGCTAATCTTGTTGCTCTTCTCTGCACCTGTTCAGTAGATCCACATCCTTTGTAAAATGAGGCATCTAGACCTGTACATGGTACTAAAGATATGGTCTTACCATTGCCTCGTGTGATGGGATAATAACCTCCTTATCTGCTCTGGCAAAATTCCTGTATATTATTGACAAAACCCTATGAGCTGACCTGGTAGCCTGTCAGCACTACTCAGAATTTCATGTCTGACTACACAATTGCACCGAGATCTTTGCTTTCAGATTAATGTCACTGTGATAACTGCAGTTAGGACATTAATCTGAGATTACTCCTACCCATGTGCAATACATTTCATCAGTGTTAAACTTTGATTTGCCACTTCCCAGCTCCTCTGCAAAATTTTTCTAGATCTTGTTGTACATGAAATTCCCTGATTTATTGTCATTATTCCACTGTCAACCTTCATCTTATCTGCAAACTTAGACATTAAACCTGATATGCTTTCATCTATATTATTAATTAATATAGAAAACAGGGGGCACTAGAACTATGGGAATTTCACGATAAAATTTGTCTAAGAAGAGCAGCGCCCATTGATAATAACTCTGTTTTCTACCACTCAGCCATCCCCTTATTCATAATAGTAACATGTTTAATGCCACACTGCGCCAATTTATTTGGCAGTTTTTTGTGTGTAACAGTATCTAAATCTTTTCTAAAATCTAAATACATGATGTCAAAATTATTTTTTGTATCTAGTTCCTCTGTAATCACTAGCTTTTGTGACTATTTCTTACTCCATTGTTCTAATGTATTTGCTCTCCCTCTGCTATCTGTTTTATGGGAACTATGTAGAATCTTAAACTGTGACAGTTCACTTTTTCTGAAATTAAAACTCTTGCATTTAGCTTTAACAGTTTCAGCCTCTTCATTTATCTTCTAAATAAGGACTTTGCAATAAGTTTCTGGTAATGGTTCTGTACTGTGAGCTCTATAAGGTAGAATCCACTTCAGAAAATGAAAGGCATGGGTAGGATAAAAAGGTGGTCACATATTTTGGATGTGACCACCTTTTTATTCTTTCCTTGTAGAAGAAAATTGTTTTAGTTTCTCATATTTTTCAAAATTGAAATCTTATTCTAAGTCACGAAGAACATATGCTCATGATTCTTTCTTCTAATATGAATAATTAGAATGGTTACTATGCTATGGATGCTAATTTTCCTCTGCTTTTGAACGAGTGTCAGTAACAGTCTGAGTGGAAGAATGAAACAGAAACAGTAAGACAAACATTTTTGTGATATTTGTCGTATTATCTCTCATTCTAATCTTCTCCATATAAGTGAAAGTCTAAAACTGTGCCTTTAGAAAGATCAGGTAAATACTCCATGAGAATTGGATGTTTATTAAAGAGGTCTCTGGAGTCAGAAACTCAATCACTAAATGCACTCATTTTAATGCACTAAACACTGCCTCAGAAAAAATAAAATAAAACAAAGCTTTAATATAAAATAATTCTGTACAATAATAAACTGAGGTTAAAATAAAATAAAATAAAAGTGTAGTTAAAAGCGCTAAAAAGATTAAAATGGCTGGGGAGCTTTTGGATATGCTCATTTGGATGCTACAGTAATAACAGAGATAAGGGCTGCCATATCCATCTGTTCTTTGAGTCTGTTATCTTAAGGAGGGAAGAACAGTTTAGAATGGTTCATGTCCGAGCCACATCTGGTCCCAATGTACGGGAAGTTAATACTGATCATGTGCTGTGAGAGAGGGTGTTGCAGACCTGTTGGGAGGTGTGTGTGTGTGTGTGTTATTTGGATAACCCATAACCATTTCAGCTGATGAAGGCAGCTGCTGCTGCTGCTGCTGCCGAAAGCTATTGTTCTATAGTTGTTTTAGTGATTTTAATCTTTTCAGTACTTTTAACTACACTTTTATTTTATTTTATTTTAACCTCGGTTTATATTTTATTGTACAGACTTATTTTATATTAAAGTTTTTTTTTTTTTTTTTTTTTTGAGTCAGTGTTTAGTATATTAAAAATGAATCACAGAATTGGATGTGTTGTATTTTCTAAAAATATTTGGAGAAAATCAGTATCGTACTGTCTGTCCTACTCTGAATAAATCAATGTCCCACTATCTCTTATTTTAATCTTCTATATATAACTGAAGGGCTAAAACTGATGCCTTATTCAGAAAGACCAAGTTTCTCCTCCATAAACACATCCAGTTTTCCATGAGAATTGGATGCATTGTGTTTTCTAAAATATTGTGAAAAACCAAGCAAAATAAATAAGCCCTTTGAAGTATATGCATATCCAGGCCATGCCATTGCACTAGATTCATCCTTATGTTACTTCCACTTCTTCCAGCAAGATGGCATTTGGATATTTGATGCCATATTGTGATGCATCCTTTGAACTGTATCAATCAATGAAGTGCAATTATACCATACAGCATGTTTGTGTTACCTAATATCCACACACAGCTTTTGCGCTTTACTTGTTGTGGTTTGGGGGTGTAATCCTGTGTGTGTGCATTTATGCATATTTTTTATTTTATTATTATTATTGTTTATTTGTTTTTTATAGCAACCTTGAAATCTGAAATGTATTGGAACCTGTGGTAATCTAATACTGTGTAGGGTTAAATATTGAAGACAGATACTTGTTAATGTTGGTTTTGAATTCCCCTGGATGGTAATTTTCAGAAATATATGTGAAGAAGGAGCTTGTTCCAAAGAACATTGTAGACCCTTTTGATATAATCTAATTTTTGATATGCTTTATTCTTATCCTGAACAGCATAAGATCAACTTTTTCAAAATAATTGAGATAACATATAAATAAGATATATCATAATTGAGATAAAAAAAATAAAGTTTATGGAGGAAATTTCACTTGTACAAGAACAATTTCAGTGATATCATCTGTGTGGATATTAGGATCAGGATATTTTAAAATGGTTGGCCAGTCAAGGAAAGAGAAATAAAAATTGCATAGATTGTTCCTTTTTAATTATAATTCCAAACAGCAAAAGGACTGTGGCACAGAGACCCCATTGAAAAATAACTGGAAATGATTGGAAAGTTTTTTAATTGTGGACCAGGCTTTCCATCATAATTTCTTTTTTCAATTTTATGTTCTTTCTTTCATGATTTTAGTTGATCATCCTATTAAAAATGCATTTCCAAATGGGTGCTGTAAATTATCCTGTTCTGCCATTTTTGTTTTAATTCTTTCTTACATGCGAATATGAAGTGCAGAGATAAAATTGAGTTGCCATCATAAAATCTTTGATATTGATTTATTTACATATTTTTTACAACATCACTTGGCTTCACTGAAAAGCATAAAAATATAATGTTTCAGCCATTATAAACACTTTTGCAAAACAAAATCCCTTTTCTTTACTCTTGATGGTCATTATTTCTTTGAATAAATCACACATCGATGCATTATGATCACTGTTAGTTTGTAGTTTCTTTAATTAGGACTCTTAAGGTGATACTCTGCTGATAACTAGGTTAAGAATATTGCTTTTCTTGCTGTCTATTATGTTGATATAGAAAGCAGCCATTTAGCAAATCCAGAAAAGTTTTGCCATTAGTGGGATGCCAACCTATTTGAAAAGTTAAAATCACCATGATAAGACATCCTAATTTTCTAGCCTACTCTGTTTGACTGTTTTCATTTGAACACAGTCAAACACTCTGTTTGACTGTGTTCAAACACTGTTTGACTCAAATGATAATGAAGTACTCATCAATATCATTTGAACTATAATATCATATGCTAACCCTTTATTTATTTATTATTATTTTTTCTTTTTCCAGTGTTTATATCCAAGGAGAGGAGAGTGACATGATATTTCACTGTTTTAGAACCTATGTACCTCTAAACCAAAAGCATAATTCCTTTCCTCGCTTGTCCTGTCTTCCCTTTCCAGCAAGTCTGTTCTGTAACTTTTTACATTGGGGTAAAAGGATGTTCATGGTTCTGCACAGCCTTGATTTCCCTATGTGAAATCTGTGATGCTAGGAGTGTATTGTTTTAACATAGCTTTCTAGAAGCAGTCACATGGAGCCATTACTTGTCAAGGGTAGTAAAATGAACATAGACTTGTTAATGTTTTAGGATGTATGCAACAAAGGGACTTTTTCATGTTTGGGAAAGCCTTTTCTTGTTTTACCTCAAGGTACTTAAAAGCAGTTCATCCTCCCAACACTAATGGAAGTGACAGAAAATAAACAAGTTGAAAACATGACACCTGACATGCACTCCAGCATTATAGTAATAGAGGCATGTGATGCAAGAAAGCAAGCATATGAGCTTATGTAGCATCAGCCAAAAAAAAAAAAAAAAACCCCCACTTTTACACAACCATTCCCTCTAAAAGTTTGTCCAGTTCCTCCTTGAATTTATTTAAACTATCAACTATGACAACGACAGATGGAAGCTTGTTCCATCAATTAACCACCTGCTGGCTAAAGGAAAATGTCCACACATCTATTCTACAACATTCCCAGTGTTGCTGGCACCTCCGTAGCTAGCTGGGAAGGAGCAGCAGTGCGTAGCACACTCATCTTGATCAGACTGGGATTCGAGCCCATGACCACAAAATACGCGAATGCAGAAAGGTCAGGGAATGACCACCGCATATCCCCGGAGCAATATGGCCTTAGTTGCTAATACTCCTAAAAACCACATAACAAACAAACAGTGTTTCAAGCAGACATGGTTACAGTTGAAAGTTATCACTGAAATGCTGGAGTTATTGTTAAACCATGCTTTTTGTTATAATAATGTTATACTGGACAATGTGATATTGACATAGGATACCTGAAGGAAGTCCAATTTGACTTCTCACATTTTATTAGAAAAAACCTGGCGTACTGTGCAGCACTGTATTCATTTTTCTTGGTACAAATGTAGCCACACTTGGCAAACACCTTATTACAAGTACCATTAAGTGTGTCCAGGACAATCAATCTCTTCCACACTGATTTGTCTTTAGATACATGTGTGTTTCTGTAGATGATTAGTGGAATGTTTTTAGTAATTCCAACATCAGAATTAATATTAAAAAAGCAACTTATATTAGATTACTATTCTCTTATAGAATTTTTATAGTATTTATAGAATTTTCCCTTTTTCTTTCTCTTCCCATGCAGCAATCCCATTCCTGACAAAATCAGGTAGTTGATTGCTGGAACAGACTTCCATCTGTTGTTGTGGAAGTTGATAGCTTAAATAAATTTAAGGCTGAACTAGACAAACATTTGGAGTGACTGGATGGGTAAAATGGGAAAGGGTTTTTTTTTTTGGGCTGATGCTGTATAAGCTTGCTTTCTTGCATCATATGCCTCAGCTAATGCTAATAACATTGACATTCATAAAAAAGTATCTGCATTTTTCATTCATCAGCATTGGAGTTCAAACTCTCTTAAGTTAAACTCTTTAAATTAAATACCTGTACACTTGTAGCATTAAGTGGACTTCAGGTGGAATATTCAAAGAACAAAAAGGGCTAAAAAATTGATTTGAGTAACTTTAAAATTAGCAGGGAATATATTGACCAGGCTGCCAGATATAATCATGGTTATTGCTACCATTCAAATCAACTTAACATATTGAGACTTTCATACAAAAGTATCACAGCTGCCTCACATCCTAACTCTGTTTCTTATATTCAATGTTTCTCTTTATATTTAAATATATGTTAAATGCTTTATATATTTAAAAGAATTACACATTGATATTTGATATTTTTTCCTTTTATGATTCTGATAGGACACTAAATACTTTGGAGAATACCTAGAACTAGAAGCTGATGACTTGAACCAGCATGAATGCATGGCACCCTTGTGTGGTCTTATCAGAAACATGGCAAACAGTGGTCTCATATCAAATAGTGAAGTGGTAATGTGGTTCATTATTTAGTTTCTAGAAGATATTCTTTCATGTGTGGTGAATTTAGTATGCAGTAAATTGGTATACAAGACTTGAGTATTTTAAAATTTTCAATAAATATAATTGGAAAAAAAAACCTTTTAGGGGTATTTTGGAAAAACAGTATAACCTTGATATTCACATAAGATTTATGGTTTTGGTTATTGTTGGATATATCTTTGTATTGTATATCTCTGACATTTGTGGTTTCAATTATCTGTGAATAGTTTCTTACAAGCTTGTGTTACACTTCCAGTATATTAGTAGTAGTAGTAGTAGTAACAAATGATGCAAGAAAGTAAGCTTATACAGCATCAATCAAAAAAAAAGCATGTCGAGATGAGTGGATGAGGCCCTTATTCAACTGATTGTTCAGGATCTCATAATATAGGTGGAACAGGACCAGGGTATGTCTGCCAGGGGCAAAAGTTTATGATGTTTTAGAACAGATTTGTTTCGAGGGTTCACCTCTAAAACTGTGTTTGCAGGCCGGCCTCTAGTTAGTACACCAAACCGAACCTATTGGTAACTCATTAGGAGGCTTCAGGATCAGCTAGTGTATAATCTTGCTACCTCTACTCTGCCAGGAGGGAGTCAGAGTAGTGTGTATGCGAGGGGCATTTTGGAGGCCACGTTATGTCAAGGATCTGGGTATATGCTTACCGTGTGTATGCCATATCCAAAAATTTTATTACTTCATACAGCATGTCCCCCCCACCACTTTTTCTTACTATTCAATACACCATGAATTGTCAAACTAATAGAGTAAGCATATCTTTGAAAAGATCTAAACCTCCCAAACACTTCCCAGTTAATTTCACAAATATACGTGGACTCAATTCTAATCTCAACGATGTCCATTTCCACTTGCAGTCTGCCAAACCCCATGTACTTTTTCTGACAGAATCTCAGTTATCAGTTGATTCAACTAATATTCATCTCAGTTGCCCAAATTATTCACTGTATGATTCCTTTCGCCTCAAAGGTGCATATGTCCTTTCCGATATTCCCTGTCAGAGACTTGGTGATTTGGAATTTCCTCTTTTCGATCTTCTCTGGCTTAAAATCTATCTACCTCATTGTGTCAAATTCATCTGTTGTCACTACCATTCTCCCAACTACACTAATCACTTGGAGCTCTTTGACTTCCTCTCTTTGCAACTTGACTTTCTCCAGTCCAACTTTCCTAACAGTGAGGTAATTTTCCTTGGTGATTTTAATGTTCACAACTCCAGCTGGCTTCCGTTTTCTAGTCACACTGACCCAGCTGGTCTAGATGCTAAGGCTTTTGCAATTACTAATGACCAAGTACAGATTGTTCATTTACCTACAAGAATACCGGACAGTCCTAACCATACAGCAACATGCTTGATCTTTTTCTCACAAACAACCCTTCTAAGTACACAGTCAAAGTGGTCCTTTAGGTACCTCAGATCACAACTTGGTGATTGTTTTCTCTCCAATGGAGCTTTTATTTCATGGCTATTACCAATCTTGTATTGTTTGGCATTACAAGAATGCAAAATGGGATGACCTGCGAGATTTCTTTTCTTCTTTTCCTTGGTCTAATTACTGTTTCAAAACTTCTGATGTCAACATTTGCTCAGATCATGTCAGTGAAATGATTCTTGCAGGAATGGAATCCTTTATCCAACACTCCACTTTAAAATCTCGTCCTTTATCTAAACCTTGGTTTTTCCAATAAATGTGCTAAGGCTGTTCAAGAGAAGAATGTTGCATATCGTAATGGGCTTGTTTCTAATTCTTCAGTTTCATTTTCTGCCTACACCAAAGCTCGCAACAATTGTAAAGCAGTTAATAATCAGTCCAAACTAGAGTTTGAACAGGCTAAGAGTAGAAAACTTGCTTCTTGCCCTAATGGTAGCCGAACATTCTGGTCTCTTGCAAAGCTATTGGCCGCAACCTTTGCCCATCTCTGCTCCCACCTCTGTCCAAACCACATGGTTCTGTTGTCACTTCAGCCAAGGATAAAGCTGACCTGCTAGCATCCCATTTTACTTCAACTCATGTATTAATTATCTTGATAAAACACCTCTCACCATTCCTGACGTGCTCCATTCAATGCCTTCCGTGGTCTTCCGTCAAAAGGATGTCAGACGAATTTTGACGAATCTTGATGCTGAGAAAGATCCAGGTCCTGATGGTATTTCTCCACTTGTTCCCAAAACCTGTGCTTCTGAAGTTACTCCTATTATTTGCCGCCTTTGTTCACTTTCTTATTCCAAAGGTGTTTTTCCTTATATTTGTAAATTTGCTCATATCCATCCAGTTCCTAAAAAGGGTGACAAATCCCTCCCATACAATTATCGTCCCATTGCAATTACTTCTACTCTTTTTAAAGTAATGGAGAAATCAATTAACTGCCAACTCTTAAACTACCTAGAAACTTTCCATTTGATCAATTATTGCCAGTATGGATTCCGTCAGTGTCGATCCACTGGTGTTATTCTGGCTTATGTTACCCATTTATGAACAAATTCAATGGAAAAGTTCGGCAAAATGCAAGCATTTGCTCTTGACATCTCAAAGGCTTTCGATCGCAGAGGCTCACATCTGGTGAGTATGGGCTTGGCATACCCAGGGTCCTGAGCTGGATATCATCGTTCTTCTCTTTTTTTGGTAATTTCCTTCTCTCTCTCTCTCTCTCTCTCTCTCTCTCTCTCTCTCTCTCTCTCTCTCTTAGGGTAAATCAGAAATTTGTTTTGCCTGGTGAAGTAAAAGCCTCGTGCTTCCTTGCACCATATGGCTGATAATGATCATAATAATGATAATGATCACGTTTGGCATAAAGGTGTTCTAAACAAGATTCCATCTTATGGTTTCCCAACTGTTTTTTGTAATTGGTTATCCAGTTTTCTCTCTGATCGCTCACTTAGTGATGCTAGATGGCTCTCTGTCTTCTGTCTTCTCCACTAATGCTGGTGTCCCCCAAGGTTCAGTTCTTTCCACCACTCTTTTCCTCTTGTATATTATTTAACCTCTTCCATTGACTGGAAGTCCTATCCATAGTTTTGCCGATGATAGCACATTGCATTCCACTTTCCATTTTGAGAAACCTTGCCCTGCTCAATCAGCCTCAACTTCTCGAATATCCGCTACCAATTCCTTAAATGCCGATCTGCAGTGGGGCAAAGACAAATTAGTTGATTTCAATTATTCTAAAACTCAGTCTTGTCTTATATCTCACAAAAAGAATTCTTCTGCACCTATGCTTATCTTTCATGACACTCCAATTTCTAGGCAAATTGATATATCTCTTTTAGGGATTACCCTGACTTCTAATCTCTCTTGGCACAAGCACATTACAAATATTGTTTCCTCTGCATCTAACAAACTTTTCTCTTTTCTATTTCACTCTCGGCATTACTTTTCTTCCAAACAGCTGTTCACTCTGTACAAATCGCAGATCTGCCTTACCATGGAATATTGTTCCCGAACCTGGGGTGGTACCCCCAAATCCTCTCTCAGGCTTCTAGATTCCATTCAGAAGAGGGCAGTTAAGTTAATTAATGACTACTCTCTGACAGAGTGTCTCCACTTGCTGTCTTATAGGCATACTGTTTCTGTTGTATGCCTTTTCTACAGATACTTCCATGGGCACTGTTCTTCTGAATTGGCTTATATAATTCCAGCTCTCTCTTTCAAAACAGTCCGAACACATGCCACCACCAGCCAACATCGATTTCTTTCAACTTCAAACTCACATAAGAACTTTTCAACTGCTGTTTTATGGGACAACCTTCCTTCATATGCCTTTCCTGAAAATTGCAGTCTACAGAAGTTCAAGTCTAATGTCAACAAATATCTTTTTTCATCTTCTCAATCTCCAACCCAAGCACAGTACTAAATACTATAGGTTCTAATACCTATTGTGTTTAGGGTTTTCATAATAATAATAAAAAAAAAAAAGAAAAAAAAAAGATATCATCTTTTAAGGGCAGAGAAGGTGACGTTGAACACGTTGGAACTAATAACATTAAGAGTAAGAGATCTGCAGATTTACTCAACGAGTATAGGTGAATGTTAAAAAAAAGTTGTGAGTTAGGTTTGAATGTGAAAGTGTCTGCAATTCTGCCCAGACACTATAGGAGGGAGTATATGATGAGAGCCTTGTCGATCAATTCGGTGCTTAATTGTCGATCAATTCGGTGCGTTATACACAGACTAAAAGGTTAACAGTGGCCTCAGGCAGAGAGAAAAGTGATTCTTGCACTGCTTCTATTAGAATGAGGAGCAGCCCGGAAAGCAAGGTAATGGAGATATCCAGGACTGCTGGGAGTTATCATGGAATAAAAAAAATGCGATGTATTAGGGTAACTTAGACTAGGAACAGGTGCATGTATACTTGCATGTACACCAATCCCAGGAGTATAGTTAATAAATTTGATAAGCTTGAAGTGCTAGCCAAGACATCAAAGGCAGATATTGTTGGGATATCAGAGACGTGGTGTCACACAGATATAATCGGTACAGAATTGGAATTTGGGGAGTACAATGTATACAGGAAGGATAGACAGGACAGAAAGGGAGGAAGGGTTATTCTGTTAGTTAAGAAACATAAAATCTAAGGAAGTGCATCCAATTTTGGCGGACAATGTAGTGTTGAGTCTGTTTGGTGTGAAGTAAGCAATGGGAAAGGAAAAATGAGAGTAGGTATTTGTTATAGGCCTAATGAATCTGATGAGTATAATGAGCAATTGTGCAGAGAAATAGTGGCCAGGAAATCAGAATCTCTTATAATGGGGGATTTTAAGTTTCCAAATATTGAATGGAACTTGTGGGTTAATCACTCGCACACTATAGCAAGACTTTTGTGGATTTATTGAATGACTTTTCTAGAGCAACATGTTCGAGAGGCAACTAGAGGGAGTAATACTCTTGATCTGATTATCAGTAGTGATTATTCATGCATTAAGAATTTGCAGATAAAGGAACCACTGAGTGACAGTAATCACAATGTATTGATGTCGGAATTACTTAAAGATGCAACTACCATCAAGGCTAAAGGGAAGGGCTTTTGCTTTCGTAAAGGTGACTACAGAGTTCTCAAATCAGTTATTAAATTCCGTACAGTGGGATCAACTGATGATGTTACCAAAGTTGAATTCTAAATGGGAAGCCCTCAAGGACTTAATTTTGGAGGCTACTAGGTTTTTTATTAAATACTAAGAAATACTGTTCAAATTTTAGGTCTAAATGGATGTGAGTTAATTCACATCCATTAATGAGGGCTTCCCATTTATTAATGAGGCTCCTGGAAGAGGAGAAGATTGTATAGGATGCATATAAAGTATCAGGTGGTAGTAGTAGTAGTAGTGGCATGTGATGCAAGAAAGCAAGTGTATGAGCTTATGTAGCATCAGCCAAAAAAAAAAAAAAAAAAAAAAAAATTACACCATTCCCTCCAAATGCCTGTCCAGTTCCTCCTTAAATTTATTTAACCTGTCAACTTCCACAATGACAGATGGAAGTTTGTTCCAGCAATTAACCACCCGCTGGCTAAAGGCAAATTTCCTCACATCTATTCTACATCTGTCTTTTCTTAATTTGAATTTATGCCCCCTTAGGTTCGTAATCTGAACAAGTGGAAGGATCCCATCAGAATTCAGCATGCTCAACCCATTCAAGGCCTTATATACCTCAATCAGATCACCGTGCAGGTGCCTAGTCTCCAGCCACTGCAATTTGCAGAACTTAAGCCTCTCTTGGTAAGAGGATCCCTTCATTGCCCTCACCAATCTTGTTGCCCTTCTCTGTACACGCTCAAGTAAATCTACATCCTTCCTAAAATGAGGCCTCCAGATCGTGGCCTGACCATTGCCTTATACAGAGGGACAATCACCTCCATCTCCCTGCTAGCAAAATTCCTATATATCATTGACAAAACCCCATGACATGCTCTGGCAGCCTGTCTGCATTGCTCAGAAAACTTCATATCTGACTGCACAATTACTCCCAGGTCTTTTTCATTTTCTACCACCTTAAGTGTAGTACCACACAGTTGGTACGTTTCTCTGGGGTTACTTCTACCCATATGCAATACTTTGCATTTGTCAAGGTGACACAGAAGCCTGTGGCAGGTATAATCAAGTCACAAAGGAGGTTAGGCAGGTGAAGGCAGATTACGAGAAATCTTTGGCAAAGGATGCAAAGAAAAACAGCAAAGAGTTCTTTACTTATGAGGACTCTAGAAGGAATGGGATGAATCAGATTGGACCACTTAACATAGATGGGTTGACTATTGATGATCGTGCTCAAGTAGCTGATAAACTGAATGAGTATTTTGCATCTACATTCATACATGAGGAGTTATTCAATGAGGAGAGTGCCAGAAGTTTATCAAATGCTGACAGGGGGCTAAGTGATTTTGTAATAACTGAGAACAAAGTGGAGGAGAAATTTTTGAAGTTAAACCTAAGGAAAACACCTGTGGTGGATGGGATCTATCCAGTTATATTAAAGGAGGCAGCAAAGGAAGTAAGAAAACCCTTAGCCATAATTATGAGAGATTCCTTGTACTGAGGGGAGGTCCCCATGGACTGTAGGTTGCAAATGTATCACCAATTCACAAGGGGTGTTCAAAAGGTGACACAAGTAACTGCAAACCTGTTATTTTAACTTGTTTTCCAGGGAAAATAATGGAATCACTGATTAAAGAAGCATTGTAGGATCATCTAGACAAGACTGCAGTAATATTTAAGACACAGCATGGGTTTGTTAAAGGGAGATCTTGTCTGACCAATTTGATTGGATACTATGATGTGGTCACAAAGGAACTGAATGCCAAAAATAATTTTGATATCCTATACTTGGATTTCAAGAAAGCTTTTGATACTTTTGCACATGGTAGACTGCTGTACAAATTGGAGAGGTATGGCATTATTATGATTAAGTTGCTACAATGGTTGAGTGGGAGACGACAGCGAGTCGTAATCAACGGACACTGATCTTCGTGGACAATGTTATTTTTGTAGTTCCCCAGGGTTCGATGTTGGGCCCATTATTGTTTTGTATATTTATCAATGATATTGATGAAGGTATATCAGGTTTAATGTCCAAGTTTGCAGATGATATAAATGTTGGCAGGATTGTTAACGACAGTAAAGACAGTATGCTGCTTCAACTGGATCTAGATAAGTTGGGAAAATGGCTGAGAATTGCAACTGAAGTTGAACATTGCAAATGTAAAGTACTGCATATAGGTAGCAATAACCGAAGAGAAACGTACTAACTGTGTAGTACTACACTCAGGAAAGTGGATAGTGAAAAAGTCGTGTGGGTAATTGTGCAGTCTAATATGAAGTTCGCTGAGCAGTGCAGATGGGCTGCCAAGGCAGGTCATGGAGCCTTGTCAATGATATATAATAATTTTGTTAGCAGGGACAGGGAGGTGATCATCCTGTTATACAAGGCAATAGTCAGGCCACACCTAGAATACTGTGTACAGGTCTGGAGGCTTCATTTTAGAAAGGATGTAGAGTTGCTAGAATGAGTACAAAGATAGGCAGCAACATTGGTGAGGGGAACAAAGGGGTGCTCTTACCAAGAAAGGGTTAAGTTCTGCCTATTGCAGTGTATGAAGAGTAGGCACCTGCAAAGTGATCTGATTGAGGTGTGTAACACCTTGAATGGGTTGAGAAAGCTGAATGCTGATGGGATTCTTCATCTTGCTCAGACTAAGAACCTGAGCGGGAACAGTTTCAAATTGAGGAAAGATAATTGTAGAATTTATGTGGAGAAATTTGCCTTTTATCCATAGCCAGTGGGTAGTTGATTGGTGGAATAGGCTTCCATCTTTTGTTGTGGAAGCTAATAGCCTAAATAAATTTATGGCTGAGGTGGACAGGCATTTGGAACGATTGGGGGGGTGAAATGGGAGGGTTTTTTTTTTTTTTTTTTTTTTGCTGATACTGGATAAGTTTGCTTTCTTGCATCGTATGCCTCTACTAATGCTAAATAGGATTCAAATTAAATTACACCTTCTAAACCTCTGCATGACCAGATGTATAGCAGTTTCTCTATGTCAGTGAGTGAGTGATTTTTGGAAAAAGTACTACACTACTGATTGTATAATAAATATAAAGGAATCTCCACATGAAGTTAAACCATTGACTTGGAATGTGTTCTGGGGGAAGTTGTTGCTTGATGCAGAAAAGTTGCAGAGAATTGCAAGTATATCATATGATATGTGATCAGAGGTATTTGAAGATCTCAAAGAAACTGAGGTGAAAGAAATAAGTAAGGGGAGGGTGATGCAATTCAAAAGCCTTAGCTGTTGGTTTAAATACTGGCAGACAGTTTGGAATGTCTAAAGTGTTGGGTGTTTGAAATGGGTACTTTGATGGAGTGTAAAGTGTTAGTTGTCTGACAGCACCGTGGAGGGGGGATTTCCCCCATCTCTGCATTTTATTCTTTGTAAGTGACACAGAACTCTGTGGAGGCCAGAGATTTAAAAAGTGTGTGGGGACTGGCTTGTTTGATGGAGTTTAGTGAGAAACAAAAGAGTATTGGAGACTTTTATGGTCGGTATATCCATCCTCGTATCAGTTTTACCCTCATTTTCATTCAGTTATAGTTATCATAAGTGATTTTTTTTTTTTTTTTTTTTATTAAGAAAACCCCAAACACGAAAGGTATCAAAACCTATAGTACTTAGTATCGTGCATGGGTTGAAGGAGAAGTATGGGGGGAGGGGGATGCTGGAAACTTTGCTGTAGAGACTAAACATGGGTTTCACCACTTCAAGCCTCCAATAAGCAAAGTGGTGGTATTTCACCGGTTGATGAAAGTCATCTACCACCTACAAATTTATATGCTTTTTATAATCACTTCCCAACCCAGTTGTGAAATGATTCCACAACATGACAGATGCCAAAAGGTGTACAGAATAATACTGTAATAAAAATATAAATGCGCAATGTATAATAAGATATGAGTGTGAATTAACTATAAAATATCGCTGTAAATACACCATAGTTAGCTCATATTGTGGAATCACTTCACAACTGGGTTGGCATGATTGCAACACTAGGGTACCTCCCCTGATGTGACTAATTACAGACGCTTTAGCTTAACTTCTGTTCATGGGAAAAAAATGCAGTGACTGGTTAAAGAAGTAATGCAGGACCATCTAGGCAGTTTATGCAATTATACTCTAGTCACAGCATGGATTTGTTATGGGGTGGTCTTGTCTGACTAATCTGATTGGATATTATGATATATTGACCAAGGAACTGATGCAAACAATGGCTTTGGCATCATATATTTGGATTTCAAGAAGGCTTTGGATGCTATTGCACATAAATGTCTACTGTACAAATTTCAGCAGTGTGGTCTTAAAGGTAAGTTACCACTATGGATAAAAGGATGGTTGAATGGAAGAAGGTTATTGGTGGACATTATTAGTGGAGTCTCCCCCCCCCCCCGGGGTTTTGTGTTGATCCTGTTGTTTTCTCTATTTATTAATGTTATTGATGAAGGCATATCAGGCTTAATATCCAAATTTGCAGATGATAGAAAGGTTGGCAGGGTGATAGAAAGGTGGCAGTAACAACACTTTGCTACTGCAACAAGATCTAGAAAAATTAGCCAGATGGGCTGAGAAATGGCAGTTGAAGTTTAACATTGACAAATGAAACGTATTTCCTATGGGTAGCAGTTACCCCAGAGTGCTAATTGTGATACTACACTCGGTGTAGTGGGAAATGAAAAAGATCTGGAGGTTATTGTGCACTCAGATCTGAGCAGTGTGGACAGGCTGCCAGGACAGCTCATGGAATTTTGTAAAAGTTTTATGGCAATTTTGGTAGCAGGGATAAGGAGGCAATAAGGAGTCACCTGACCATTGCATAAAGCAATGGTCAGATGACTTTTTGTATACTGCATACAGGTCAGTTTAGTAAGTATGTTGCTCTACTGGAATGGGTACAGAAAAGGGCAACAAGATTGGTAAGGGAAACAAAAGTGTGCTCTTGCAAAGAAAGTCTTTAGTTCTTTGCAAGGCAAATTGCAGTACCTTGAGACTAGGCTCCTGCACAGTAATTTGATTGAGGTGGTTAATGCTTTGAAAAGATTGAGCGGGCTTGATACTGATGGGATGCTTCCTCTTACTCAATTACACTCATGAGGAGCATAAATTAAAATTGAGAAGGAATGGTTGCAGAATAGTTGTGCAGAAGTTTGTGTTTAGTCAACATGTGTATGTTAGCATTAGTAAAGGCACGTGATGTAAGAAAGCAAGCTTATATAGCATCAGTCAAAAAAAAAAGATAAAAAAAACAACACACAGACCCTTCTCATTTCACCCATTGACTTGCTCCAAATGTTTGTCCAGTTCTGCCTTGAATCTGTTTAAGCTACCAACTTCTACAATGACAAATAGAAGTTTGTTCCAGAAATCAACCACACGCTGGCTAAAGGCAAACTTCTGCATATCTATCCTACAACTGTCTTTCCTCAATTTGAATTTATGCCCTCTCAGTCAATTATTCTGAGCAAGAGGAAGAATGCCATCAGAATTGAGCAAGCTCAAACCATTTAAGGCTTTATACACCTCAATCAGATCCCCATCACAGGTGCCTAGTCTCCAGACACTAATTTCAAAACTTAAGCCTTTCTTTGTAAGAGCAACCTTTTGTTCCATTCACTAATCTTGTTGCCCTTCTCTGCTCTTGCTCCAGCAGCCCTACATCCTTCCTAAAATGAGGCCTCCAGACCTGTATACAGTATTCAAGATGTGGCCTGACCATTGCCTTATACAAGGGGATAATCACCTCCTCATCCCTGGGCGCCTCCGTAGCCAGGTGGGAAGGAGCAGCAGTGCGTAGCACACGCTTCTTGATTAGACCAGGGTTCGAGCCCGTCACTACCAAATACGGAGGATGCAGAAAGGTCAGGGAATAACCACCGCATATCCCGGAGCAATCTGGCCTTAGTTGCTAATGCTCCTAAAAACCAAACAACAATCCTCATCCCTGCTAGAAAAATTCCTGTATATATCATTGACAAGACACCATAAGCTACTCTTGCAGACCATCTGCACTGCTCAGAAAACTTTATATATAGAAAACTCTTTGCTGCAACACATTTCCATATGTTTTTGTGAAAGTGTAAGTAAATAAAGTAAATTCTAGACAAATGTGGAGGGAATGTAATGGTGAAATGGAATTTTTATTTTTGTTATTTATTTATTATTATTATCTTTTTGTCTATGCTATATTAGCTTGCTTTCTTGCATCATTTGGTGTTATTAATTGCAATCCTAATTAAAATCTGTTTGTCAGGTATTTTTTGCTTGATAAATAAATTCATTCAAGAATCTATAAAAAAGATAAAGACAGAAATCACATTTATGATCCTGTCATAAAAATCTATTTGTCAAGTGGAAAAAGATATTTTTTAGAATCTTTTATTGAAATTAGAGGGTTTGTTGTACAAAATTGACTGCCAGTATTATGTGTACATTGGGAAACTTATGTAGAAGAACAAACACCACATTTTTTTGAGCAATACACAACCTAAGAAATGGCAGAGCACCACTTTGGAGAAGCCCACATTTTTGACCTTTCCAACATACAGTTAGCCAACATAAATGCATATCACCCAAGGAGAGAAAATTAGGAAGCATTCTTCATTCAGTATTTCATGTACCCCATCCTCCATTCATCTGCAGAGTCATCAGATATACAATCCACTATGATTGGCTTTCAGCCTTCAAATTTGAGATTCTTAAGTGTTGCCACTTTTTTGCTGGGAATTCTGCCTGTACTTCTCCAACTACAACAACTCTTATTCCGAATACAAAGAACTCAAAATTTTGCAGGTTGGACAACTATCCCAAAACTCAAACCTGCCATTACCTCCTCTATTATATTTTTGTAGGCCCTTCTTTTACCTGAGGTGCTTTTAAGGAATCACAAAGAGCATCAAATATATATATTGCATTTGATGAAACTATAAGTTAAAAGAATTTTAGAGGCTTGGTGCCAGTAAGATCTCTGGATTCTTACGGCATTTTTCTGTTTGTTCTTAAAGTTGGTACTCTAGAGTTCATGTGAATATGTAGTCTCTATGCATCCTGTTATCTCTCAGGTATTTTGCATCGAAATTTGCTCATATTTAGTGAATTCATTTCAAGTGACAAATCTCTCTTTTCGGTTATTGTCCTTTGTACTTACCTGACTGTTTTTTTTTCTCTTTCTCTCCCACCCTCTTTAATTTTTCAACTTATGCATAACACTTTCCTAAGTTTCTGTTCTTTTTCCTACTTTTTTCCTCCTCTATAAAAGACTGAAAATTCTGTCCATAGTTTTTTTGATGATAGTACAGTGCATTCCACTTACTAGCTTGTGGTAGGTGGAAATCACTGTACAGGTGCAACATAGTCATCTACCACCAGTTCTGAATGCTAATTTTAAGATAATTGTCCTGTCTGGAGGAGAAAACATAGTTAATTTCAACTGTTTTTTAAACCAGAATAAAGATTTGGCTGTTCCCGTGACCATCCACAACAATGCTTTGGTGAATGTAATTCTGTCATCTACTTTTCTTGACATAAAATCATGAGTATTTTTTCTCTGAACAGCTTCTGACTATATAAATCTCGGCTAAGGTAAAGAAAGCCAACACGAGAACCATGGGAAACGTTTACCTGTCAAAAGCATTTCCCGGTATCACAGCTTTTCCCTGTATTCTCGGTAAACAGATGGTATCATGTTATTGGTTGTGGCAGTAGAAGTTGATAACGATGTATTGATTAGTTTTTTCTTATATTATTAAAAGCAGATTATCGGAATCATGAGTGGGCTGAAATTTACTTATGGGTACACCCTCCAGACTGCCTCAGTCTTAGCATTAGCAAGGGCAAATGATGCAAGAAAGCAAGCTTATTTAACATCAGCCAAAAAAAAAAAAAAAAACCCAGACTCTTTTCATTTCACCAATCCACTTGCTCCAAATGTTTGTCTAGTTCTGCCTTGAATCGGCTTAAGCTATCAAGTTCTACAATGACAAATGGAAGTTTGTTCCAGCAATCAACCACCCACTGACTAAAGGCAAACTTCTGCACATCTGTCTTTACTCGATTTGAATTTATACACTCTCAGGGCGCCTCCGTAGCCAGGTGGGAAGGAGCAGCAGTGCATAGCACACGCTTCTTGATTAGACTGGAGTTCGAGCCCGTCACCACCAAATACAGAGGATGTGGAAAGGTCAGAGAATGACCACCGCATATCCCGGAGCAATATGGCCTTGGTTGCTAATGCTCCTAAAAACCAAATAACTAACTAACTAACTAACTAACTATAAACTCTCAGGCAATTATTCTGAGCAAGAGGAAGAATCCCATCAGCATTGAGCATGCTGAAACCTCTCAAGGCTTTATACACCTCAATCAGATCACCCCACAGGTACCTAGTCTCCAGACACTGTAATTTGCAAAACTTTAGCCTTTCTTCGTAATAGCAACCCTTTGTTCCATTCACTAATTTTGTTGCCGTTCTCTGTACTCGTTCCTACAGCTCTACATCCTTCTTAAAATGAGGCTTCCAGACCTATATACAGGTCTCAGGTGTGGCCTGACCATTGCCTTATACAAGGGGATAATCACCTCCTTATCCCTGCTAGAAAAATTCCTGTATATCATTGACAAGACACCATGAGCTACTCTTGCAGACCGTCTGCACTGCTCAGAAAACTTCATATCTGCCTGCACAATTACCCCCAGGTTTTTTTCACTCTCTACCACTGTCAGTTTAGTACCACACAGTCGATATGTTACTCTGGGGTTACTGCTTCCCATATGCAGTACTTTACATATGTCAATGTTAAACTTCAGTTGCCACCTCTCTGCTCAACTTTTCTACATCCTTTTGCAGCAGTGTACTGTCATTAGTGTCATTAACAACCCTGCCAACCTTTGTATCGTCTGCAAACTTGGACATTAAGCCTGATATTCCATCATCAATGTCATTGATGAATACAGAAAACAAGAATGGACCCAACACTGAACCCTGAGGGGACTATACTAATAACATTAATCCACGAAGAGCAGTGTCCATTGATTACCACTCTCTGTCTAAAGAAATTAAATATTATCAAGCCACAATCTTCCATGAAATGGAGTGTAGCTCGCTTTTCATTATTACACGTATACTGGTCCACGATCTAGATGTTGGGCTATATCTCTTCATACCTGCTAGAAATAGTTTATTAAAAGTGGTGTGATCCTATCCATTGTAGCACTTTATGCATTGCCTCAGGTGCCTTTTGAGCATCACCAGTAAAAGTTTGTGCCAAAATCTATGAACCTCCTCTTAGTCTTTGCACACAAGTTCTTCTGTATTATGCTGTAAAAATTTAACACTTTCCCAACTTTGAAATACCACCACTTTGCTTATTGGAGGCTTGAAATGGTGAAACCCATGTTTAGTCTCTAGAGCAAAGTTTCCGGCATTCCCCTCCCCCCATACTTCTCCTTCAACCCATGCATAGTACTAAGTACTATAGGTTTTGATACCTTTCTTGTTTGGGGTTTTCATAAAAAAAAAAAAAAAAAAAAAAAAAATCATGCAACATGATAATATGTGCATATTTCAAGTAGTGAAATGTTATACAGTAAACCCCCGCTATTCGCGGTTTCGCGTATTCGCGGTCGCTGATTTAACATGAAATGAAACCTAAAAAAATGTGAATTTTAAAGTGCGGTGAACATTTTTCGCCATAAAAAAGCATGGGCGTGGCTAAAATTATCTTCCCCGGTCAAAACAGCGCTCAGTGGGTGAGGGGTGACAAAATCGCGAGCGTGGATGTTTCTCCCTAATCCTTGTTCAGTATGTGTTATGCGCTTGTCATGGAAGGTTTCGTCGTTTGCTTTTAATTTATATGCTTATAAATTGAATAAATTTATCCATTTATAAATTGATATGCTACCGTTTTGCATATCTACCGTTTTGCAGTGTAAAACACACTTTTTCGAGTGTGTTAACGGAAGAAAGTGACTTTATTGTGGACAAGTTCTTTCTAACCCGTATTCGTAGCCATAAAAATATGGCTACGAATAACAAGGGAAATATGAAAAGATCAAAGAAGATGATGACATTAGCGAATAAAATTGAGTTATTAAACAAAATTTCTAATAGTGAAAGTGTCTCCTCAGTGGCAAAACATTATAAAATCAATGAGTCAACGGTACGATTAATCAAGAAATCGGAAGAAAAAATCCGCCGTAGTGTCCGTGAAAACGCGCTAATTTTTTCAAAAATTTGCTCTAACTCGTGATGTTAAAATAGAAAAAATGGAAAAAGCTTTAAATCTGTGGATAGAAGACCGAACTCAAAATAAAATTCCGTTAAGTTCACTCATCATTCGTGAAAAGGCAAAACTCCTTCAACAACACTTTAGCAAAACTTGTGATAACACCTGCGGGATAAGTTTTAGCTAGCAAAGGGTTTGAAAGATTTGTTTGAAATTTCTAATAAATATTATATTTAATATTAAATTGTTTCTTATTTTCATTTCAATGCCATATGCTTGCATTTCACTATGTGCTGCCTATGTACATAGTCATATTATGAAGGTACATATAATACATACATAGACAAAATTTTAGACTAGTTTTTCTTATATATTTCATACTTTGGAACGGAACCCCTTTATTACTATGAGAGCCATAACTCAGTATTCGCGTTTTCGGTATTCGTGGCATTTTTCAGGAACGTAACCCCCGCGAATAGGGGGGGATAACTGTATATAAAAAAAACCAAAAAATTTGCAAACTAGCAAATATCAAAATGAAAGGGTGACTTTTGGAATGGAAAATAAACATGGACGGAATCTTCTGACATTATTCCATATCCCATCAATCATGTGAAATCGCTTACCTATCTGTGACATGGATCTCATGTACTGGGAAAAGATTTTAGAACAACATATCACACAGTTACACTCTGCATAATTAATGCAATACTCCAACTACATGCACCTGTATAGTGATGGCTTTAAAACAGGCAGACATGTGGGAGCTGCAATAGCCTTGCTAAATGATATAGTTTTTTTGGTCCTTTCCAGTAGAATGCAGTATGTGTACTGCTAAACTGTTTGCCCTGTTGCTAGCATTAAAGCACACATTGATACATCTCTTACAAAAATATCATCTTTGCAGACTCTTCAAGTGCCATATATACCTTTTGGTGAGAAGATAACTGTTCCCACCACATATAAAAGAGATTTGTTTCAATTTACTCATCTTAGGGATAAGCAATGATTAGTTAGGTTCTGCTTGATTCTGGGACTTTCTGGAATTTCAGGCAGTGAGCAGGCTGACCAAACTGAAAAAAAACCATCAAATGCTTTTTTAATAAACCACTAGGTATCCTATATGATTTCATCTCTGTTATTAGAAAAATCTGCAAAAATAGATGGAATAAAACCTGGAAAAACCAAACAAATAACAAATTATATCAAATACAGCAAGAACCAAACAGTGGAAATTAATCTTTTGCTAAACAGATGTTACATACATAAAGAATAAGAAAAATAAGAAAACTACCTTTGTATGATTTAAGATTAAATTTAATTTAATTATATCATTAGATTTAATTTAATCATATCAAATATTAAATATTCATTAAATATAATTAAATTAAATTTAATTATATTTAATGAATATTTAATATTTGATATGATTAAATTAAATTTAATTATATTTAATGAAATCATATTTAAATTTAATTTAAATTTAAAGAATGTTAGAAAAGTAATTTTAACAGTCTTATTCAAATTTGATATGTCTTTGATTGTCATTAAGTATATTGTAAATCATTCCACTCTAATTCTATATTTTATTCTTCTCTTAGACTTTACCAGAACCTCCAAAATGGCTTGCTTTCATATGTGAGAAATTAAGAGATTCAGCTGTTTACAGAAATGTGAAACTTTTTCTTACAAGACTCATTATTATTAATTCCAAGGTACTGTGAATGTAAATTATTATTACTTCATTTACTATGTTTTTAATTATTTTCCCAGAGTTTGGAAAATTTTTATGATATCTAAGTTACTGCTTATATCTGAAGCCTACTGAAAAAGTATTGCCTGCAGGAAAAGGCAATACTTTTTCCTATCTACCGTCTCATTGGCACGTGGGTAGGTACCCAGGTGTTGCAATAGTGGCAACCCAGTTATGAAGTATAACTTCACAATGTGAGAGATGCCAGATGGGGTACAACAGCATAGACTGAAAATATTTAGGGCTAAAGCCTCAACTTATGGAAAATTCACTAGACGTAACAGGTTATTGCTTTAGCATCATGTTTATATGTAGGGAATTACCGAAAATGGTAAAATAATATCATTTTTATCAAAGGCAGAGAGTTCAAACAGCATGGAAACGGCTATCTAAGTGGTGGTATCCACTGAGAATAAGTAACAGTAGTCTTCTTCACTGGTTAAGCATTACTTATTCAAGGTAGTGGAATATCAGGAAACTCTTTTTGAAGGTAATACAATAATAATAATACAGCACATCCAGTAGAGACAATAACTAGATTTTTAATAACTAAGTAAGTTAAGACTAATTCGTAGCTTTCAGGGTAAACGAACCTCTTCTTCAGCAAGTGAATAAACGCATACAGAATACTAACAAAATACAGATGTTAGAGATAAAATAAATACTAAATGAGTTGTGCATGCTCAGATGTGCATATGGTCACAAGATTGTGCAAACATTCATTCACTAGATCTGTGTTCATTGTTAGTGCACAGAGTTGTATGGGATTGCTGCCTGCATTTGTTGTGTTTCAAAATCGTTGATTCAAAGATGGGGTGTAGCCTTGTACCCTTGCAGTAATTTAAGGCTTTTGGACAGCTTGATATATTTAATGATTATAGCCAAAGGCAGTGACAACAGTGCCAGGATTGGTCAATCACCTCACAATCGCATCTGGGGTTAAGGTCATGATGGGTTTACCAGAAATGTTCTGCAATTGCAGAGTGATCGGTGTCACCCAGGCGAATTGATCTGTTATGCTCTGCGAGATGATCCTGAAAGAGTTTTGAGCTCTCCCCAGTATAGCAACTGCTGCAATCATGGAAAGTTACATGGTATACTATTCCACTACTATATTATGAAACAACAGGGACTACCTTTATTTTAGATATAGGAAGCTTCTTTTCCAGCCAACTCTCCTGGTTCAACGCACTAATAATTCCTAGACCAGAGAACGTAAGTGCCTACCAGGGAGTTGTATGCATTTCATGCAGTATTCACGTAAGATCTTAGAAATCTGGTCTGACATGCCCGGATAGTAAGGAATGTAGGCAGTAGGCAAAATTTCATACGGGGATGATGGCCTCGGATGAGTTGCAAGTTCTTGTGCTTGTACAAGCATCTGTCTAATACATGGGTTGGGTACCCACAATTGGCTAGTCACCTTTTACTCTGGAAATCTCAGTGTACCCAGCTTCCTCTGAGCTGGAATGGCTCCAGTCTCAAGAGAATAGAGCATATGCAGTGCTGTTTAGATGGCAAGGTGCATGGTCTGATCTGTAGTTAGTAAACTGCTCGCATCACATTGTCCTCTGTACACTGAGATTTCCAGACATGGGCCCACTCGCTTCACTAGAACATCTAGGATTGGAAGGGACCCATTCACTTCTAACCTCAAAGTAGACTGGATGAACAGTGATAAGCAGTTGAGGTACTCTAACAAACCTCAAAGTAGACTGGATGAACAGTGATAAGCAGTTTAGGTACTCTAACAGTGTTGACTCTGAACGATGGTTCATAATCCCACATGGTTCAGTGTTGACTCTGAACCATGTGGGATTATGGTGAAGATATCACCAACATATCTGCACAACATTGTAATTACTACTGGTGGGCTCAGGAATATCCGTTCTTCTAATTCCTCCATAGCAATGTTAGCAACGACAGAGCTGACAGGGGTTCCCATAGCTGTACCGTGTATTTGTTTGTACAGGGAAATGCCAAAGGCAATGACACCACCAGGTTGAGGACAAGCATAGGTTGAGTGCAGTACAGATGTCCTCTGTAGATAGCGATGTTCTATTCGATAGGCTGTGGTCACTGTCTAGAAGTCACCTGGTACAGACAATGGCCTGTTGGACAGTTGTTGTTGTTCTTGTTTGTTTTTTAGGAGCATTAGCAACTAAGGCCATATTGCTCCGGGGATATGCGGTGATCATTCCCTGACCTTTCCACATCCTCCGTATTTGGTGGTGACGGGCTCGAACCCCGGTCTAATCAAAAAGCATGTGCTACGCACTGCTGCTCCTGCCCACCTGTCTATGGAGGCACCCTGTTGGACAGAAATGGATGTTGGTTATTATTGGTTAGTTATTTGTTTTTTTTAGGAGCATTAGCAACTAAACTAAGGCCATATTGCTCCGGGAATATGCGGTGGTCATTCCCTGACCTTTCCGCATCCTCCGTATTTGGTGGTGACGGGCTCGAACCCCGGTTTAATCAAGAAGCGTGTGCTACGCACTGCTGCTCCTTCCCACCTGGCTACGGAGGCGCCCTAGAAATGGATGTAAACAGAGAGACAACATCGAAGGACGTCATGATCTCACTGTCACAGACTGTAAGTTCTTTGATTAGGTGCAGGAATTCCTAGCTGTTGATGACAGTATGGATGGTATTTCTCTCTAGGGGTGTTAGGGGTCGTGCGATGTGTTTTTACAGTTTGTACGTTGGTGAATTGCAACAGGTCGGAGAGGAATACCTGGCTTGTGAATCTTCGGTAGTCCATAAAATTGTGGAAGTTCGTAGCCCATGGCATGCAATTGCCATCGTGTCAATGTTGAAATCTTCCCAGATTTGAACCATTCATAGATAAGTTTTTTGATGTTTGCTTCTAGACGTCCTAAGTCTTTTTGAAGGTATTCACAATATGAGATGATAAAAATGATGCCATTTTACCATTTTCAGTAATTCGCTATGTACAAACATGATGCTAATATGCTAACTTATTATGTCTAGTGAATTTGCCGTAAGTTGAGGCTTTAGTCCTGAATATTTTCAGACCTGGTCAGACTTAATTGAACATAGCCCCAGGGCTTGAAAAAAATTTTGGCTGTTGCAGAGAGTGCATGTGCTTTAAGTTGGCTCCAGCAAATTAATTGAAGGGATAAAGAACAATTGTGTAGTAGATTTTTCCCTTAATTTGTTTAAATCTTTTAAATTTAATTTAGCTAATTTTGTCAAATTAATTTCCATAATATTTTGTAAATTTAATTTTTGCATTTTTTTTAACTTAGGTAAGTTTTAATTAGTTCAGTAGTAAAATTTTGGTAATAGCTTAATTGCTATAATACTTTGTTAATTTAAACTCTGTAATATTTTTTTCAATTGAAATTCCATTATATTTTGTTAATTTAAATTCTGTAATGTATTCTATGTTCGTATGACATAATTATTTTTACAAGAACCATTCAGAGAAGTTATGAGTTCGTTTCGTGTACAGCCTGTGTTCTGAAGTTAATTTAGTAGATAAACCAATCTCAACGGATGACTGTTTTCTTTACTCCCGATGTAAGGAGTGCACTAATCTCAAATTAAAACTTTGTGCATTATTAGATTAATTTTAGATGAAGAATTGAGTTCTTCCCTTCGAGAAAAGTAAAATTAAGTAGTTGTCAGGGAGCCAAGACTGAATATTACTTGGTAAATTAAAAGGAATTAAACAAAACCAATTGCATTGTAATTTTTGTGATAAAACTTGTTTCTTGAAATAAAGGAAGAATAAATTTGATTTCACTGTGTTCAAATGTGAGTTTAAGTGAAATTGCTCTGGTTCAAGAAGAGCACTTGGTTTATTTGGGTGGTAGGAGGAAGTGTTTGTTTTTTTGCTGGGAGCAGCAATTGATGATGTTACCAACAGATTCCTAGGTTTTAAGGGTGGAAAAGGAAGCATTATTATTGATGTAGGGACTGATGTTAGTTAAATAAATTTGAGCTGACGATTTGTTGGATAAATATAGGTCCATTCTGGTGGGGGTGGAGGAGGCCACACATCGGGTCTGATTTGGCATATGTCTGCAATTATGCCCAATCATGGTAGAAGGGATTATATGTTGAGAGCGGCCCTGGGTGCTAGGCATTTCCATGGCCAAGCGATTCTCGTGCGATTGAGGAGCATTTTTCTGTAAGTGGCTAGGTTCTCCTTTGTTTTTCTCTCTTACTTATTAAACTTTTCCATTAAGTAGCTCTACTTTCTTTAAATCACTAAGAAGAGAGCCCAGAAGAAGGAAAGTACCATTTTCTTTAATTTAATTTGTCTTATTAACTGTACTAACCTCTACGCTTGGCCACAAAGCGGCACTTCTCCTGCCTCCCTGTGGTAGGGCCAGTAACCTGGGTGGTAAAAATAAACCCCCAGGGCCAAAAGGAGTTATCATGGATACAAATAATTATCTACCTTTAGAGCCTTCGAGCTCAAGGCAAGAAATTTCTGATGTTGACCATGACTCTATTCAACCAAAAAGCTTCAAAGGGATGCAAAGTGTCATAATGATATACCGAATTTCTTGGCGGTACATTCTCTGTCAACCCAACATGTAGGCAAGTTATCACCATTCTTAATACAGTAATGGTTAGAATCTATTGCAGGGTCACCAAAATTGGTGAAGCGACTACAATCTGGAGACTTTCTGATTGAAACAGCCACCTCAAAACATTCTAAGTGGCTGTTAAACACAAAATCATTTGGGGGGGGCTGACAGTATCAGTTACTCCCAGCAGAACCTTAAATTCATCAAGAGGTGTGATCAGTGAGTGGGACCTAATTACAGTCTCTGAAGAAGAACTACTCCAAGAATTTAGTACTAAAAAGGTAATAAATGTGAAAAGAATTTTGATTAAAAAACGTGGAAATCTAACTCCAATTAGAACCATCATCTTAACATTCAGTACTCCAGACTTGCCATCCTTAATTAAAGCTGGCTATTTGAATTGTTGGATTAGACCATATATTCTGAATCCCATTCGTTGCTTTAAATACCAGAAATATGGTCATTCTCAGCAGGCGTGTTGAGGTGAAGCCATATGTCCCATCTGCCGATCGAAAGAGCACACTTAAGCAGATTGCTCAGTCAAAACACCTGTTTGTCCAAACTGCAAAGGAAGCCATCCAGCCTTTTCCAAAACTTGTGAGCTATAGATAACAAGAAGAAAATTAAAAAATACAAAATAGAAAATAAAGTCATGTTTCCCGAGGCATTGTAGGCAAGTTATGTTGACTATGCCTAGTAGTCGTTCTTATGCAGCTTGCACTCGAAACTTTGTTTCTACTGCAGATCAAACAGATGTATCCGTTCTGTTTAACACCTCTCTAGCGAATTAGCTTAAATCTCCTCTTTCAACCTCTAAAAAACCTACTCCTCCAAAAAATACTAGCGAAACCACAAATACTGCAATCAGCATCCCTGTTCATATTCCATCAGTTCCAGTTGAAAAAGAACAAGTAAAATCTGACTCCGGCTCAAAAAAAAAAAAAATGGAACTCTCTCTCTCTAACAGTTTGAATGTATTTTTGCTGTTAGATACTGAGGAGCCCATTGTAGAACTCCAAGCAAATGACAGCATGGATATTGGATGCCCCACATTCCCAAAAAAAAAAAAAAAAAAAAGACTTGGAAAAAAGTCCAGCATACAAAAACCAGTCAGATGAATTACCCTCAGCTAAATCTAAATAATGCATAACATCATAAAATGGAACTGCCGAAGACTAAGCAGTCATTCTGATGACTTAAGCGATTTACTAGCTCAATTCAATCCAAGTTTCACCAAAATTCTCAAATTACGTGATATACAGACGAGATAGGAGATCAAAATCTCCTGCTTGCAGTGGAGTAGCTATTCTTGTTAATTCTGATATTCCATCTAGGCCGATCCAATCCATTTCTGCTATGGCATGGGGAGCTGAGAGATACTCTATTACATTTGTATTGTGCTAATATCCTGTCTCGTTTAGACTATGGTGCTAATGTATATGACTCAGCTAGGAAAAGTGCATTAATCAGACTTAATACCATCCAACTAAATCTAAATGTGCCCAGAGCAGTGCCCTTTGTACTGCTCTGGGTGCATTTAGAACATCCCCTGTACAGAGTCTGTATGTAGAAGCACAAACTTCCACTTCATCTTAGAAGGAAAATGCTGCTTCTAAATTATGCAGCTAATATTAAAATCAATATTCCAGGTGTGAAGCAAATCTTTTAGTCTGATGCCAGTTGGTCTATTTTCAGTCGGTTTACTGTTATAGAATGCTATCCATTCAGGGTTGGAAAGCAACGGTCAAACAGGATGAACCGGAAGGCTTTGAATTTTAGCTGCATAATTTAGAAGCAGCATTTTCCTTCTAAGATGAAGTGGAAGTTTGTGTCTGTAAATCTCCCTCACTGTGATACCCACTTTCAGCAATGGGGAAAAAAATCCCTGGCAGATGAAAATATCAAACAACTACATAAAGAACATGCCTTCAACAATATACAAAGCTGCCAAATATATACAGATGGCTATATTCAGTTTCAGTATCATTTGTCTTTCTGTATTACATTCATGGCTGCTGATTTAAGTCTTTTGTTTTCCCTTAATGCTTGTTTTGCTTTTCTTGTGTTAAATCTTCTTATGTCCTCTCTGAGTTTCTTTCTACTGTTTTTACATAACTCATTATACTCAAATGTTTATCTTGCTCTTCATTTGTCGTCTTCGGTTGATCAAGGCAAATGTTTTTTGACTAATTTTTTTTTTAATTTGGATTTCTTTTTACCTATGGGTTTCTTGGGCTTTATCTATCACTTTCAGGAAGTTGTATTCCTCGTCAAATCTTGGTGCTGAAAAGTCTTCAGAAGCTCAAACTTGTTCTGAAGTTCCAGTACAATATTGCCTTTTCTCCTCTTCTGTTATCTCTAAGACTTTGGTATTATTTTCTTGAGTCAGTTTTTTTTTTTTTTTTTTTTTTTACATCTATATCAAGTGTGCATCTTATCATTCTGTGATCACTTCCAACATTTACCTTGTTCAGGATGGTAACATCGTTCACAATATATCTTCTGTTTGGGAGGAAGAAGTTGATTTCATTAGTTAGGCTATTTCATGTCCAGTTTCTGTTCACCCTTTTCTTGAAAAAAAAAAAAAAAAAAAAAAAAAAAGTGTTTTTTGCTGACATGCCTCGAGATTCTGCAAATTCCACTAGCCTTTCTTTCACCAATTCCAAAATTTTGTATAGTTTACTTTTCTGTACTGTTTTGTCTATTTCCAACCTTAGAATTGAAGTCCTCCACATAATGGTGTAGTGAGTTTTCTGTTCATCTAGGAGCCTCTCAATTTTGGTGTACATTTCTTCAACCTATCTGTTATCACAGCTTGATATTGGTGCATAAATCATTATAACCTTTAGTTTATACCTCTTAGAAATCTGAGAAGTAGTCTTGACACCAGTGCTGATGTACCTTTGGATTCCAAAATGTTTTTTTTTATATCTTTATGAACCAGAAAGCCAACTTCATCTTTGCTCTTTTCACCATTTCCATTGGTGTACAGCAGATTTCCACTTGATAAACTTATAAATGATTCATTTTTTCTTTTAGTTTCAGTTAAACTGATGACATCCCAATTCACATTTTCTAATTCCTTTTCCAGCTGTAATATCCTATCTTCACCATTGAGCGATCTTACATTGTAACAAGCCAAGTTAAGTTTCCATGCATGGCAACTTGTTTGTACCCAGAGATTCTTAGCACCCTCTGCTTGCACTGTGATCCTTTTGCTGCCATAAGAAGGGGAGTTAAAGCTGCTGGGGACTGAGGGCCATTTGTTTTGTCATTTTGTCATGTGCTGGAGGGTTTGTTCTTTTCCTTTTCACGCTGACCAGACATCTTGAAGAGAAGCACTGTACGCGTTCGTTTCCACCAAAGTGATGTAACAGGGCTTGTCATTGAGAAGGTGTGTATGAGTGGATTTTAGGGAGGCAGGCCAGCCAGACCTCCTAAGTCTTCAAAAATAGAAAGATATTGGATCCATCAGTGTTTTAGACTGAGTGTTTGATAACACACAGGATGCCTGTTCCCCTCCAAGCCCCCAATTTTTTTCAAGTACACGAATACAAATAAGAAGAAAATGAATCACATTGGACCCTTGTGTAATGGGTGTGGGGAAAGTCTTAGGTAATTCAGCTGATGTATTAAATAGATACTTCACAATGATGAATTGAGGCACCTCTCTCACCATGAAGACCTTTCATGGTGAGGAGAAGCTGTGTGAATGAGAATATATGAGGCTCTGTGAGATATATGATATTAGCAATTTCAAAATTAAGATGATTGTTTATTAGAAAAACTTTGAAGCCTAAAGACAGGTAAAGTTCCTAGAGATGATTCATTTTTTGATGGCATATACCCAATCATTTTGAGGAAAGGAAGTGGCTTTAGATACTTTTGGAATCTCACATCACCTGTCCAAACTATTGTACAGGTGATGTGGGAATTTTTTTTCCCTTTGGCTGATGCTGTATAAACTTGTTTTCTTGCATCATTTTGTCCTACTAATAATAATGTGAGCAGCAAAGATTGAATTGCTAGCCTTATGGATATTAAGGTCATCAACAGCCATTTGACCTTGAAAGTTTGGAATGCTGTTCAAGGTAATTGAATATATGATGATCAGTAGAGCGCTCAGAGGAGAGCTCTGTGGCATTCCACAAAAAAAAAAATAAACAGCAAAATGTCCCTTAAGAACAACCTTTGCTGATTTGCTATTTAACAACTGAACTGGGCCGTTTTAATGCATGGGTGCACCCCGAGGACGCCAGAGTCCTCGGCCTACGGGGACCTCACTTAAGATTAGGAATGTGACTAAGAGACACCCAGAACAAAATTTAAACTGAATAGGGGACACATTTGGAAATTCACAGGCGGGCCGAGAATTCTTAGAACGGTCCTGCAACTGAATTTAATAGTCAAGTAATTTAGTGGTCAACTAAAAGTAAAGGTAGAATTCCCCAAGACAATAACTTAGAATCAAGCACTTTAGTATGAAAAGCTTTGGTAATGTCTAAGAATAGATAATCAGTCTGATGACCCTTATTGAGATTAACCTGCTTGAAGTGCAGAAATAAGACCAAATTGGAACAGATTGATGTGCATAAATCTGAACTGAAATTTGTGGATAAATGGATGGACTCAACGTATGCACTCAAATTCTTGATGATTGCCTTTCTAAGATCCTGGCTAAAATGTTAATAATCAATATGTGTCGCTAATTACAGGTATGATATTTATTTTCTCAATTTATGAAAATTGGAACTAAATGTGAGCTTCTGAAAGCATTATGATAACACTAGAGGAAATTGTGAAACTGAACAAATTAGTAAGAATAGGCATTGTTTTTGAGCATTTTCTGAGGCACTTTTCTGTTTGAGTATGCAAAGATCAAATGCTAATGTGCTGACCGGGCTAGCCAGGTGGGTAAAGTGCCTGCCTGGCAACCCAAAGGTCGCGGGTTCGGGTCCTAACTCGGGCTTGGATTGGATCAGAGTAGAAAATGCAAAAACCTTGGGAGGTGCAATATGGCCACAGAAGCCAATGTGCCAACAACTAACAAAAAAAAAAAAAAAAAAAAAAAAATTGCTAATGTATTATATCCATGACTAATTAAATAGCAAGGTTGTTTTCACTGTTGAACCAGACATTAAAAAAAATAAACACTAATTACATTTTTAATAAAAACAATTTATACTTTTTAATGCAAATCAGTGAATTTACATGATATTTAGATGCCAATTTCTATTTTGTAATTGATTTTGCTCTAATATACCAAACTTTTGCATGAAATGAAAAATAATGTATGTGTATATTTTGAATTTATGTATTTTGAATATTTAATTTTATTTGTATTTTATTTAATTTTTAATTTTTAATTATTTTGAATATTTAATTTTATTTAATTGTATTTTGAATAATTAAATTTAAGTATTTTGAATATTTAACAGACAATTTTCACTACAGAGTATTAAGAACAAATGGTAACGTATGCAGCTATGCAATCACCACCTTAAATTAATATTTCCTTTAGTTGTTTACACAGTCAAACACTATTACATAAAGTATTTTCTGTATATATAGATGAATTTATGCTTTTTTTTTGTTGATCACATGAATCTCTTTTCAAATACTGGCTTCAGTTTAACATCATCACTCCTTCACATTTAACCTGGCATAATTTCTCTGTAGTCCTAATATCTTATTGAAACATTTTACACTGTCTTCATTTGCTGCATCAACACACTGTAGAAAATTAAGGTGGTTGTGCAGCAAATTTACCTTCACACTTATACTGCAGCATAGTTCTTTTTTAAACTGGTAAGCATGTTGTTAACAAATTTCTTTGGTCCTTTGATTTAAAAATACCTAAAGTTTTTCTTAGTGCTCTTGAATTCTAACCTCACCTGACTTCTTTCAGAGACACAGAAGTTACAATATTATTGTGTCAGCAGCTTTCTGATTTTATCTGTTAAAAAAATACAAAAGGAGTGGAGTTTAGCATCAGTTATTTTATGAAAATTTGAAACAGTGTACTGAAATAAGCTTCCCTTTTTATATATAATCTTAAAAAACTGTTTCAATTGTAGCAGTGGGAGAAACACTGCTTGGAGAAACAACTTGATGAAATTTTTGCTTCAGGTGTGAGGTTATCAGCAACCGTCTTTAGTCCTACTGTCCCTTTTATATAGAGATCAAGGGAATTTTTTGTAGCCCCACTTCAAATCACTACATATTAAGCTATTCATGTTAGTGCAGCATTACAGAGTTTCACATAAATCCTGCCATACTTTTGCAAATAATGACTGTAATAATGATACATTAATTTGTAATTCCTCAGTGCAGTAAGCAAGAAATAAGTGCAAAATAACAATATCAATTGCAATTAACTAAAAAAAAAAAGCAAAAGATATAGGGGAAAAAAAAAAACTGGCAGCCTTGGTAATTGCTGAGATGGTGCCTATCATTTGTGTTATTGCTCTAGGTTTCGGCCTGTTTAAAATTTACTGTTTTGGTGAGTTTTAAAAGTTGTTCTCATGAAAATCATCACAACAGATATTAAAAAATCCATACTGTATTTCATCACTATGCTTGAAAACTGATAGTGGATGTCTTAGTAATAGTAGTGATGGCAAGCTTTCTGCTTTAAAAATATTTGGACTGTAACTCCTTTCAAAAGTGATGCACTGTGTTAAATAAATTTAATGTTTCACACTGAAGCAAAGAATAGTTGACTAATTTTCTGACTTGTAAAAATAAGTTACATAGATTTCTGCTATTTGCTTCTTGCTATTTTTTTCCTGATATATTATGTTGAAAACTTTCTAAATCTACTTAGTAACTCCACTGATTTGACAGAGTTGACCAAACAAGGTCTTACTGTTTTAGCTCAGCGATTGTAGTGGAAAATTCAACCAAAAAAAAAAATAAAACAACACTTCCACATCCCATTTCACTTATTCATTCTCTCCAATAGTTTCTCTAGTTCTTCCTTGAATTTATTTGCACTATAAACTTCTGCAACAACAGATGATAATTTGTTCCAGCAATCAATGACCTACTGGCTAGAGGCAAACCTACACACATCTATTCTGCAAGCATCCTTAATTTGAATTTATGTTCCCCTCATGTGTAGTCTGAGGAAGAGGAAGAATCCCATCAACATTTAACTTGCTCAATCCATTTAACGCCTTCAACACCTCATTCAGATAATCTTGTAGGTGCCTAGTCTCTAGACACTGCAATTTACAGAACTGAAGACTTTCTCAGTAAGAATGCCCTTGTCCAGTCTCATTGCCCTTCTCTGTATTCGTTCTAGCAGCTTTACATCCTTCCTAAAATGAGGCCTCCAGAACTGTATGCAATACTCAAGATGTGGCCTGGCCATTGCCTTATACAGTGGGATAAATGCCTCTTTATCCCTGCTAGCAAAATTCCTGTACATCATTGACAAAACTCCATAACCTGTCCTGGCATCCGGTGGGCATTGCTGAGAGAACTTCATATCTGACTGCACAATTACCCCAAGTCTTTTTCATTTTCCACTACCCTGAGTGTAGTACCACACAGTTGGTGTGTGCTATAGAGTTACTGCTACCCATCATATGCAGTACTTTGCATTTGTTCAAATTCAGTTGCCATTTCTCAGCCCATTGTCCTAACTTTTCTAGATCCAATTGCAGTATCATACTGTCATTAACCACCCTGCCAACTTTTCTATCATCTGAAAGCTGGGACCTTAAGCTGAATATGCCTTCATAAATATAATTGATACATATATAAAACAAAAATGGGCCCAACATTGATGGGCCCATTTTTGAAATGACACCATCGAGAACAAAAATGGGCTGAACTTGGGGGACTCCACTAATAACATTAGTCCATGAAGAGTAATGTCCATTGATTACTGATCTCTGTGTTCTCCCACCCAACCATTCCTTTAACCATAGCAGCAACTTGCCCTTAAGGCGCCTCCGTAGCCAGGTGGGAAGGAGCAGCAGTGCGTAGCACACGCTTCTTGATTAGACCGGGGTTCGAGCCCGTCACCACCAAATACGGAGGATGCGGAAAGGTCAGGGAATGATCACCGCATATCCCAGAGCAATATGGCCTTAGTTGCTAATGCTCCTAAAAACCAAAATAAGAAGAACTTGCCCTTAATGCAACACAGCTGAAATTTGTACAACAGTCTTTTATATGCAACAGTATCAAAAGCTTTTATGAAATCTAAGTATATGATATCAAAATTATTTTTTTGCATCCAATTCCTTACTGGCTACATCATAATATCCAATTGAATTAGTCAAAAAAGATTTACCCTTAACAAACCCGTGCTGTGTCTGAAGTATAATTGCAGCCTTGTTGCAGATGATCCTTCATTACTACTTTTACCAATGACTATTATTTTTCCTGTAGCAGAAGTTAAACTAACAGGTCTATAATTACTCATGTCACCCTTTAATCCCTCTTTGTGAATTGAGGATATATTCACACATCTCCAATCTGCAGTAGAGTCCAAAGATTCTCTCATAATTATAGCAAATAGTTTGATACTTTCTTTGCTGCCTCCCTTAATATAATTGCATAGATCCCATCCACCCCAGGTGTCCTTCCTTAGCTCATCGATGGACTTGAACTCAGGTGTTTTCCACCCGGTGTGGGGAGGACGGAGATCTTACCAACTGTGCTACCCACAAGGACAAAACAAGATGGAATACTACTTTTAATCTGATTATCAGCAGCGATTACTTATGCATTAAGAATTTGTAGATAAAAGAACCAATAGGTGGCAGTTATTACAATGCATTGATTTTGGATTTACTTAAAGATGTGTGAGGGCTGATGACCCTCCTATGTGTGAGTCCTGTGGCACAATTTTATCTATTAGACACATTTTAATTGATTGTCCAGATTTTAGCAATATACGTTTTACCGCTTTTAACCATCTGACTGAGCCGTATACACTCAGTCAGATTTTATCTGACAATGACAATGTGTCTGCTGTTTTTAGCTATTTTAAATCAATAAAGGTTTTTACTTGTATTCAAAATTTATTTGTTGATCTTTCTTTATTGATTTATCTTTTTTACATTTTATACCGTTGTTATTTTATATCTTGACTTGGTGACCTTAATAATTAGGTCAGTGAAATCAAAATTTTTAAATATCACCTAGTTTTGGCGCATTATAGCCTTAGTTGCTAATGCGCCAATAAAACCTAACAAACCAAACCAAACCTTAAAGATGTAACTACCATCAAAGGTAAAGGTGACTATAGTGGTCTCACACAGTTTTTAAATTTGCCATCAGTAAATTGTAAATGAGACCATTGAGAAATGTTGGAATGAAAAGCCTAGAAGCTACTAGGCTTTTCTTTCCAACTAAGAAATACCATTCAAGAGGCCTAAATGAATGCCAGATGAACTAATGAGATTTGTGACAGAGAAACAAAATGCATGAGATGCATATAAATTATCAGGAGACAAAAAAGATGATGGTAGATATAAACTAGTTTGTAATCAAGTAACAAAGGAGGTCAGGCAAGTTAAAGCAACTTAAAAGAAATATTTGGAAAAGGATGTCAAAGAAAAACAGCAAAGAATCCTTTACTTATGTTAACACTAGAAGGAAGGGGATGATTCAAATTGGTCCAATTGATATCGATGGTTTGCCTTTTGATGAACCTGCTCAGGCAGCTGGCAAACTAAATGAGTATTTTTGCCTTTACAACATTCATACATGAGGAATTCTTTAGGGAAGGTGATGCCAGAAGTTTATCAAACTCTAGCAGAGAGCCAAATGATTTTGTAATAATTGAGAGAAAAATTAAGAGAAATGGTTGGAGTGCTTATGTCCCAGTACTTAAGTCACCCTAAACTGACTCAACATTGCACCGGTAACCCATATCGACTGAATGCACTGCCTTGGATTATATCTTCTTTTTTACTAAGAGCATAATCCCTTCCCACTCCTATCTTGTCTGTCCTTTGTGTATAACTCCTTCTTTTGGACAACTAATTCTGATATTATAAGGCTAGAAGAAACACAGTGCTGCCCGGAAATTGGGAAAATGTCACATTCTGCTACAGTATGTATAATGTATTTAGGAAAGTTAAGGAAGATAGAAGGAGTGGAGGGCTCATGCTTCTGATCAAAAGCAGCCTGAATACAAAAAAGTGCTTTTGCTGAGTCTGAATTTATGGTTGCCAGCATAGAATCATTGTGGTGTGAGTTAGTCAGAAGGAAAGTTATAATGAGATTGGGAGTAATGTACAGATGAGATTCTGTAGATTACTCCCATGAAGTGAATTTTTGACTATATGATGAAAATTTTTACCTGCAGGTTGAATGAGCAAACAAGCATGAATGTCTTATTTTGGGTGACTTTAATCTGCCCCGTATTGATTGGAATAAGTGGAAGGTAAACTTGCCATGGGGAAATTTTTTTTTAAAATAAACTAGATGATTGTTATTTGTACCAGCTGTATCTTTGTATTAAAGAAAGAAAATACTAGGAGCGAGAATATTCTTTGCCTCATCATTACTAATTACATTGTCAGGAAGTGCTCATGTGATTGCAGTTGGAAGATAAAGAAAGATGTTGCAGTATTAAAGGTAAAAAGCATGAGTTTTAATTTCAGAAAATTGGATTTTGACAGTTTAAGCACGACATGGCATTTTTGAGTTGGACAGATTTGCTGGTGGAAGGCAAATACATTTGAATTATGGAATACTTTTAAAGCAAAAATCACAGAATGCATCTACGCATATATACCATTAAGAAAACATTGCAGGAGGAGGAGGATGCTGAAATGGATGACTGTGAAGCTGGCTAATCAAATAGAGCAGAAAAAGATAACATGGGACAGTTACTGAGTGATGAAAAGTACTGAAGCCTACAATATGTACAAGTTGATCTGTATTATACCACAATTCCTGGTGTAGGATACACCAATTAAAAATATCTATTAGCAAGGCTAAGCAGATATTATTAAAGAGACACTTAAATATTAACAGACCTCCTAATATAAAACTTTATGGGGAGTCAATCAATTTTAAGGTCTTATAAATACCTTAATTTATTTTTGTATGATTCTATTAACTTTATTGGGCATGCCAAATATGTTTTATGGAAAATTAAAATTCTGACTAGCAAAATCATCAGAATTATTAGGACTGTGTGGGGTATTAAACCCTCCACACTTAAAATGTATTATTCATGTATTTTTATACCATTGTTTGTTATGCTGCTGGAGCTTGTGACTCCAGTGTTAATCATTGTATGATCAAAAAATATCTTGTTCAAGCGCAGCATTTTTTTTCCTGCTTGCTGTAAGTTTATCATGTAGAACCGTGTCTACTGCTGCGTTGCAGGTCCTATGCCATAGAGTTCCAATTCAGTTTGAAGTAATTCTGCAATATTTACTATATCATCGTCGGAAAGCTCTCCCTACTAGTGTAGGTGATTATACTTATAATTTGGAGCTGGAGGAGAAAGAGGACATTAAAAGACTTAGAATTGCATGACAAAGTTCTTGGACTGACTCTTGGTAGAATCACCAAAAACTGATGATGTTTCAAGATTTATTGTTTGTAGAGAAAACTTCGTGGCATTTTCTTCTTTGCAGAGAAATTGTTCAAGTGCAGGAAATGGTTATTGAATATTGGAAATCATAATAATAACTAAACCTAAGTTATTGACAATTGGTACATTGGTATAATGGCATTTTGTTTTTCACTCTGTGCCTATTGCAACTATGCGTACTGTTTTGGTGTAGAACTTTCTGTTCTGTTGGTTTGTCAAAATAATGGAGCTTTGTTACATTTGGCTGGCGTCTAGATTGCTGGCTTGGCTGTGGATTTGGATATTGGTGATTAAATATAAATGTAGTTTTATGTATAATTTTTTTTTTTTTTAATGACTAATTTCTGTGTATTGGTAAGCTGGTTGGACCCTGCTAGGTTAGTGGTGTTGTTTTGTTTTTACAAAAACTTAAGTGCAAAATTTACAAACTTACACCGATGAGCCAAAACATTATGACCACCTACCTAATATGATGTTGGTCCTCCACATGCAGCCAAAACAGCTCGTACCCGGCAAGGCATGGGTGCTACAAGAATTCTAAATGTGTCTTGCGGTATCTGGTACCAACATGTAACCAACAGATCCTTTAACTCCTGTAAGGTCCGTGATTGAGATGCCGAAGATTGGAGTTGCTGTTCCAACACAAACCACAAATGCTTGATGGGATTGATGTCTGGGGAATTTGGAGGCCAGGGAAATACCTGGAAGTCTTCCTCATGTTCCGTGAACCAGTCTCGAACAACCCAGGCAGTGTGGCAAGGTGCATCCTGCTGAAAGACAGCACAGCCAGAGGGGAAGACTGTTGCCATGAAAGGGTGTACCTGGTCAGCAATGATGTTTAGGTAGGTGGTGGATGTCAGAGTGCTTGGCACATGGATCACTGGACCTGGGGTATCCCAGCAGAACATCACTCAAAGTACGACACTGCTGCCACCAGCTTGTTTTCGTTCCACACTGCATCTAGGCACTACCACTTCCGCAGGTAAACGATTCGTACCCGGCCGTCCACGTGGTGCAACAGGAAACATGATTCATTGGACCAGACCCATCTTCCAATCACTCAAGGTCCTGTTTCGATGCTTGCATGCCATTGTAGTTGCTGTTGCCGGTGAACCGTGGTTAGCATGGGACTTGAAGCGGCCTGCGGCTGTGCAGCCCCATTTTCAGCAGGGTTCGATGTACTGTGTGTTGTGACACATTACTCCCATCACCAGCATTCCATTTATCAGCGAGTTGTGCCACAGTCGCCCTTCTTTTGCCACGTACCATCCGGGAGAGCCTTCGCTCACCTTGAGCATTGATGAGCCGTGGTCGTCTACCACCTTGCTGGCAGTTCGTGGGTTTCCCCTCCTCAGATCACTTTCGGTAGGCACTAACCACTGTTGTCCATGGGCACCCACCATTCGTGCCGTTTTGGATATGCTCTGACCCAGTCGTCTGACCATTACAATTTGGCCTTTGTCACACTTGCTTAAATCCGCTACATTTCTCACCTGAAGAACAAGAGTAACACTGATTAATGGTGCTTATATGCCGTAGTTCACTGCAGTTGCTTTGATTTGCATAGCGACTCACTTGTCATAATGTTTTGGCTCATCGGTTTAAGTATGGAAATTATTATTTTGATTGTTTCTCTGTTTTGTGCTTTAAACTTTCTCTTCTAACTTCGTAATTTTCAGGGATTTCTTCTTCTTCTTCACCTTTCTTCTATCTATTTTCCTTCTCCTCCCATCTCCCTAAACCTTCTATTTCCAATCATCCTTTCTTCTATTTCCTATTTTCCTTTCAGTTCAAAATTCGGAGCTCCCAGGCTTGCCTGATAGCCCCATTAAGTGTCTCAGATGGAAAGTGAACTCAGGCGCTCCTCCTCGTGGCCAAGGTTTGGAAGTCAGGGAATCTGGTATCCTCTGTCCCCTGGCTGCAAAGTCAGCAGTTGCCAGCACTCAACATTCAACATAACAACACACATACACACACTTGCCGGCCTTTGCCTTTTCAGATGCTACAGCAGTATATAGAGGAAACCCTGGAGACCACAATTAAACAAATAAACCTTGTTCTTGACCTTGTATTATACCACATACGGTCAGGGAGGCCAAGGCTGCTTTTGAGAAAACATTTGCTAAGAGAGCAAAGAATGAGGATAAGGAATTTTTCACAGCTGAGCATACAATGAAGAAGAAAGCAAGTCAGATCAACCCTTATGCACTAGGTATGGGAAAGTCTTAGATAAACCAGCTGATGTTGCAGATGAATTGAATAGGACTTTGCTCTTGTATTTACTGAACAAAGACCCTTCGTGGTAAGAAGAGGCTGTGCAAACGAGGCCGAGCCACATGAAATTAATAATTTTGTAATTATTAATTTCATGTGGTTGATTGTTTATTAGAAAAACTTTAGAGTTTTTCTAACAAACTTAAAAAAATAAAGGCAACTAAGGCTCCTGGAGTTCATGGAATATACAATGTAGTTTTGAAGAAGTGCACCAGGGAGTGTATTGAACCATTGAGGTTAATCAAGAGGGCATCTTTGGTCTCAGGAGAGATTCATTTGGATTGCAGAAGTGACAACTTATTGCTAATACACAAAGGTGGTTCTAAGACAAGTTAATAACTACAGACTCTGGTTAGTCTGACTTCAGTCAAGAATGTGCATTGAACACTCACAAAAATATCCCCTTGGCAATATCATGAATCGTTCCAGATAGTTCTTCAAACATGAAACAAGCTTATCATTTCATACGGCTGCTATTCGGAGGATAACTTGTCCCCCTCAGTTCTTCCCAGAGCTGTGGTGCTCCCACTGGCAGGAGCATTTTGTTTTGTTGCTCTAGTCAAAGGCATGGTTTTCATTGTAATTCAATATAATTAAAAATACTACACTAAACAGTTATACCTAATGCAGTAATAACATTTTGCTTTGCTTATGCTATGAAGTTTACACTATTAATTATATATAATTGAAGTTCAAATGTTTTTTGATACAAAAAATAGCAGCAGAAGTTCAGTGTGATTCATTAAGCAGTTATAAACGATAAGTAACAAATTCACCAATGTAATCAGAGAATCACAAATAATACCTATGCTTCTAATTATAAATGCAAAGTTAAGTGCAATGGACTCGGGGGAGGTCCACATGGACTGGAGATGTGCAAATATATCCCCAATTCACAAAGGGGGATCAAAGGCTGACACGAGTAATTACAGACTAGTTAGTTTAACTTCTGTTCTGAGTAAAATAATGGAGTCACTGGTTAAAGATGCATTGCAGGATAATCTAGACACGACTGCAGCAATAGTTCAGACACAGCATGGGTTTGTTAAGGGAAAGTCTTGTCTGACAAATTTGATTGGATATTATGATGTGGTTACAAAGGAACTGGATGCAAAAAATAATTTTGTTATCATATACTTGGATTTCAGGAAAGCTTTTGACACTGTTGCGCATGGAAGACTACTGTACAAATTGGAGCAGAATGGTATTAAGGGTAAGTTGCTACAATGGATAAAAGGATGGTTGAGTGGGAGAAGACAGAGGGTGGTAACAAGTGGGCGCTGCTCTTTGTGGACTAATGTTATTAGTGATTCCCGCATGGTTTGGCGTCGTGTCCACTGTTGTTTTGTATATTTATCAATGATATTGATGAAGGTATATCAGGCTTAGTGTTGAAGTTTTCAGATGATACAAAGGTTGGAAGGGTTGTTAATGACAGTAATGGCAGTGTGCTACTGCAACAGGATCTAGAACATTTGGACAGATGGGCTGAGAAGTGGCAACCGAAGTTTAACATTGACAAATGCAAAGTACTGCCTATGGGTAGAAGTATCCCTAGACAAATGTACCAACTCTGTGGTACTACACTAAGGTGGTAGAAAATGAAAAAGACCTGGGAGTAATCGTGCAGTCAGATATGGAATTTTCTGAGCAGTGCTGCCAGCGCAGGTCATGGGGTTTTGTCAATGATATGCAGGAATTTTGCTAGCAGGGAAAAAGAGGTGATTGTCCCTCTGCATAAAGTAATGGTCAGGCCCTGCCTTGATAATTACCTTATACAGAGACCATTACCATGCCTCATTTTAGGAAGGATGTAGATTTGCTTGAGCATGTACAGAGAAGGGCAACAAGATTGGTGAGGGGAATGAAGGGATCCTCTTACCAAGAGAGGCTTAAGTTCTGCAAATTGCAGCAGCTGGAGATTAGGTACCTGTGAGGTGATCTGATTGAGGTGTATAAGGCCTTGAATGGGTTGAGCCCGCTGAATTCTGATGGGATTCTTCCACTTGTTCAGATTGCGAACCTAAGGGGACATAAATTCAAACTGAGGAAAGACAGATGTAGAATAGGTGTGCAGAAATTTGCATTTAGCCAGCAGGTGGTTAATTGCTGGAACAAACTTCCATCTGTCGTCGTGGAAGTTGATAGTTTAAATAAATTTAAGGAGGATCTGGACAAACATTTGGAGGGAATTGTTTTGTAAAATATTTTTTTTTTTTTTTTTTTTGGCTGATGCTGCATAAGCTCATACACTTGCTTTCTTGCATCACATGCTACTTCTACTACTACTACGCTCCTACTCCAATTCACCAGTTATGCAGCAATAATACTACCGTTTTGGAAAAGAAACACTTTTTTTGGTATTCAAAAGTACATCACCATGGGTGTCAAGACTACTACTTGGAATTTCTAAGAGGTACAAGCTGAAGGTTATAATGGTTTATGCACCAACATCGAGCCATGATGATGAAGAGGTTGAAGAAATGTACACCGAAATTGAGTCTTCTAGTTGAGTAGAAAACTCACTACACTATCATTATGGAGGACTTCAATGCTAAGGTTGGAAAGAGACAAAACAGCACAGAAAGGGGAAATAGGAAATTTTGGAATTGGTGAAAGAGGTGAAAGACTTGTGGAATTTGCAGGTTCTCGAAGAAGTAATGAACAGGGTAAACAGAAAGTGGACACGGAAGGGCCCAAATGGATTAACAACTAATGAAATCGTCTTCATCCTCACTAATAGAAGATATATCAAGTATGATGTTATAGTCCTGAACAAGGTAAATGTTGGAAGTGATCACCGAATGGTAAGATGCATACTTGATATAGATATAAGAAAAGAAAGGAAAAAACTTACTTGAGTAAATAATATGAAGGTCTTTGAGATAACAGAAGAGAAGAAAAAGCAGTATGTACTGGAACTTAAGAACAAGTTTGAGCTTGTCGACTGTTCATGACCAGGATGTCGATGAGGAATACTACAACCTTCTGAAAGTGATAAAACCCAAGAAACCGAATGGTAAAAAGAAATCCAAAGAAGAAAAAAATTAATCAAGAAACACTTGTCATGAACTGAAGACGACAAATGAAGAGCAAGATAAACACTGACAAGGATAAAATTGAGTATGCTGAGTTGTGCAAAGCCATTAGAAAGAGACCCAGAGAGGACATAAGAAGATTTAACATGAGATAAGTAGGAAAAGCATTAAGGGAAAACAAAGGACTTGAATCAGCAGCCATGAACAGTAATATAGAAAGACAAATGATACTGAAACTGAAGAATAGTGATGGTGTACTTATAAATAGCAGAGAAGTCATAATTCAAATTGTTGTTGTTATTTCGTTTTTAGGAGCATTAGCAACTAAGGCCATAATGCTCTGAGGATATGCAGTGGTCATTCCCTGACCTTTCCGCATCCTCCGTATTTGGTGGTCACTGGCTCGAACCCCGTTCTAATCAAGAAGCATTTGCTACGCACTGCTGCTCCTGCCCACCTGGCTACGGAGGCGCCAGTTCAAATTACAGAAGACTACTATAGAGAATTATACGAGGAGCGAGGGTATGATGCCAGCAGTGGGGAAGTTGGATTACAAATTAGTAACACATAAGACATACCCGATATCCTTCCTGATGAGGTAGAACATCCATTGAAGAAAATGACGAATCAAAAAACCCAATTGAAGCTACTGTAGAGTTGTTAAAATTGGGAGGAAGAGACATAACACAAAAACTGGCAAGACTCTTTACAAAGTGCATTAGAAAAGGCGTGACACCTAATGAGTGGAATAATGCAATCATAGTTTTGCTTCATAAGAAAGGAGATAAATCAGAAATTGGAAATTATATAGCAATTAGCTTGTTATCCCACATCTACAAGTTGTTCACAAGGGTCATTACTAACAGAATTAGAAAAAATACTTCATGAGAATCAACCGAAAGAGCAAGCTGACTTTAGGACAGGATTCTTGACTATGGATTACCTTCATGTAATAGCACAGCTAATTCAAAGAGAAAGAATATAGAACACCACTGTGGCTGGCATTTGTGGATTTTGAAAAGGCATTTGACTCCATACAGCATAAGACAATGTTTTGGGTCATAGAAGGACAAGGCATAGACACCCCCATACATCATGATTTTGAAGAAAATATATGAGAATGCTACCTCCTTTATTAGACAAAGACAGTATCAAATTTAAAATTAAGGAAGTAGTTCGACATGGTGAAACAATATCTCTGAAGTTGTTTTCTGCTGCCCTTGAGGAAGCTTTCAGAAGATTAGACTGGTCGCAGAAAGGAGTCAATGGGAATGGAGAGTACCTTAACCATTTACCATTTGCAGATGACATTGTGATCATAAACCATGATCCCAAAGAATTAGAGGAAAATCTTAATCAGTTATGCAGTGTTAGTAAAGATTTTGGACTAAAGATGACTAAAGCTAAAACAAAAGTAATGATGATCAAGTATGGCATAGAAAGGGATGTAATCATTCAACGAGCAGTAATTGAAAAGGTGGAGTCATATACTTATCTGGGACAAGTCATTAGTTGTAATAATGATAATTGGCTGGAAGTCAAGGGAAGAATAACTTTTGGGTGGATAGCATTCAGGAAATATAGACGCATACTGAGGAGAAATATTTCAATTTGTCTGAAATGCAAAATAATGAACCAAAGTATATTCCCCATCATGACTTATGGAAGTGAAACTTGGGCACTCACCAAAAGAATGGAAAGAGAAGCTGAGAACTACACGGTGTAGAATGGGATGAATTATATTAGGAATCAGACTGTTAGATAAGAAGAGAAACACATGGATTAGGCAGCAAACTCAAGTAAAGGATATTCTTATAAAAACTAAAGAACTAAAATGGTCTTGGGCCCGACACATAGCTTGAAGACATAATGACAGATGGACTAAGTAAATAACAGAATGGTACTCAAGAGGAGCTAGGAGAAAACCTGGAAGACAACAGTGGAAATGGAGAGATGAAATTCGCAAGTTCGTGGGTAGTAAATGGATGGCCATTGCACAAACAGCAGGAACTGGAAAGTTGCTGGAGAGGCCTTCAATGGATTGAAGATGATGATGAATAATACCATGCTACAAATTTTGCATTATTTGTATTAGACTCTACCTATTATTTGTATTAGACTCTCAATTAACTCAAACTTTCCGTTACACTGGAAAGTTTGAGTTAATTTTAATAAATAACAAAATGATCCAACAAATGCTAACCATACATGATTTGACCTTTAGAGCTATCTATTTACCACAATTAAAAATTTAAATTCCCCTACCACTCACTGTTCAATAATATAACAATGGTACCAAGATTCATATGATACAAAAGTTCTGGATATATTAAGTAGTAACCTACAAAATCTCTAGCTAAATTAAAAATAAACTAACAAGCACAACTTGGACTATAAAGCTATTTTTAGAATACTATTTAAAATGACAGTTAGGTAAATAAAATAGCAAAAGTTTTCAAAAACTTATCCCTTTCCCAGAGCAGAAAATTCTTTGATTTGGACATGGATACTCTCATTCTCGAGTTTTCCTTTGATAGCAAATTTTTGGTCTTCATTCATCTCTGAAAGCAACGTTTACTGAACATAATGCATACCATAGTGTATATCATGAGTGAAACACTGGTGGTTTGATGCATATGGAAATATTCAGATTTATATTTTGTCTTCATTCCCTTGTATATAAACACTTTCAAAATTAATTGGTGAATTGTATACATAGAATTTGTTTTTTGTACAACTCCAAATTTTCATAACATTCATTTCATCTGATTATTTCTTAATATAGTCGTAGATAAATAAAAAAAATAATAAAATAAATAAATAATTAAGTTTCTTGAGAATCAGGAGGCATACTGTTATAAAGCATCACTTGTTATAACAAAATGTTCTGTGAAAATTATTTGAAAAATGCTTATTATACCCTCAATCATAGCATTTTACACTTTCATCCTCTTTTTTTGCTTCTATCTTTATAGTTAAGTTTTCACAATATCAGTAAGGTCACTGTGATATTCTCAATCAGATGTCTCAGCTTGATCAACTTCACTAAAGTATTTACTTGAAATGGTGAATCTTGAATAACTCATCCTCTGATAGCATTAATATTATAGATGCTTTAGATAAAGTATCTTTATCTTTGCATAAACTTCACATTTTCCATTAAATTGTGAATACTTCTGTTATTCTGTATTAACTTTTTTTTTGGTTTCTCATTGCCATTTCTTATTGTTTAGTTAAGTGGGGATAGGTGCTTCACAGTGTAGTTCAGTGCCTTGTCCTTTACTTTATTATGTCTGACTTTAAGAAAGTTTCTTTATCAGGATTTCAAACACCAGTACTTCTGGATTAAATAGTTTTTATTGGAAAGAAGTACTTTTTAATATATATATATATATATATATATATATATATATATATATGTGTGTGTGTGTGTGTGTGTGTGTGTATATATAATGTGCGTATGTTTTAAAGGAAGCAACAGTTTAAGATATTATTGATAGTGATGGTTTATGGACCTGGGACACTGCTATATGCATAAAGTACCCAACGACCATAATTGGTCGTTGGGTACTTTATGTTAGCATTAGCATTAGTAGAGGCATTTGATGCAAGAAAGCAAGCTTATGCAGCATCAGCCAAAAAAAAAAAAAAAATCACTTCCACTTCACCCCTCTGTTCGTTCAAAATACCTGACCAGCTGAGCCTTAAACTTATTTAGGCTATCAACTTCCACGACAAGGGATGGAAGTTTGTTCCACCAACCAACCACTCGCTGGCTAAAGGCAAATTTCCGCACGTCTATCCTACATCTGTCTTTCCTCAATTTGAATTTATACCCTCTCAGGTGATTATTCTGAGCGAGAGGAAGAATCCCATCAGCATCGAGCATGCTCAAACCATTCAATGCTTTATACACCTCTATCAGATCACCTCGCTGGTGCCTAGTCTCCAGACACTGTAATTTGCAAAACTTAAACCTTTCTTCGTAAGAGCACCCCTTTGTTCCATTCACTAATCTTGTTGCCCTTCTCTGTACTCGTTCCAGCAGCTCTACATCCTTCTTGAAATGAGGCCTCCAGACCTGTATACAGTACTCTAGGTGTGGCCTGACCATTGCCTTATACAAGGGAATAATCACCTCCTTATCCCTGCTAGAAAAATTCCTATATATCATTGACAATACACCATGAGCTACTCTTGCAGCCCTTCTGCACTGCTCAGAGAACTTCATATCTGCCTGCACAACCACCCCCAGGTCCCTTTCATTCTCTACCACTGTCAGTGTAGTACCACAGAGTTGATACGTTGCTCTGGGGTTGCTGTTTCCCATATGTAGTACTTTACATTTGTCAATGTTAAACTTCATTTGCCACCTCTCAGCCCATCTGCTCAACCTTTCCAGATCCTGTTGCAGCAGCATAGTGTCAGTAGTGTCCTTGACAACTCTGCCTACCTTTGTATCGTCTGCAAACTTCAACATTAAGCTTGATATACCATCATCAATATCATTTATGAATACAGAAACAATAATGAACCCAACACTGAGCCCTGAGGGACTCCACTAATAACATTAGTCCACGATGAGCAGTGTCAATTGATTACCACTCTCTGTCTTCTCCCCTCAGCCACCCCTTTATCCATAGCAGCAATTTGCCTCCAATGTCACACTGCTCCGATTTGTGCAGCAGTCTTTCATGTGCAACAGTATCAAAAGCCTTTCTAAGATCCAAGTATATAATATCAAAGTTATTCCCTGCATCCAGTTCCTTTGTGACTGCATCATAGTATCCAATCAAATTGGTCAGGCAAGACTTCCCTTAACAAAACCATGCTGTGTCCGAGCTATAACTGAAGTCTTGTCTAAATGATCCTGCAGTGCTTCTTTAACTAGTGCCTCCATTAATTTTCCTGGAACAGAAGTTAAACTCACAGGTGTATAATTGCTTGTGTCAGCCTTTGATCCTCCTTTGTGAATTGGGGTCACATTTGCACATCTCCAGTCTGTGGGTACCTCCCCTGAGTCCAAGGAAGCTCTCATAATTATGGCTAAGGGTTTGTTTACTTCCTCTGCTGCCTCCTTTAATATAACTGGATAGATCCCATCCACCCCAGGTGCCTTTCTTGTGTTTATCTTCAACAATTTCTCTTCCACTTTACTCTCAGTTATTACAAGATTCTCTAGCTTACTGCTAGAGTTGAATACACCTCTGTCTTTCCCCTCGCTAAATAACTCCTCATGTGTGAATGTCGATGCAAAATATTCATTTAGTTCGTTAGCTGCCTGAGCAGGATCATCAACAGTTGACCCATCAATATCAAGTGGACCAATCTGATTCATCCCTTCCTTCTAGAGTTTACATGAGTGAAGAACTCTTTGCTGTTTTTCTTTGCATCCCTTGCCAAAGATTTCTCGTAATCTGCCTTCGCCTGCCTAACCTCCTTTGTAACTTGGTTACAGATCAACTTGTATCTATCATAGGCTACTGTGTCATGTGTTAATTTGTATGTATCCCATGCATGTTTCTTCTCTGCCATATGCCTCATCAGTTCATCTGACATCCATTTAGGCCTAAACCTTGAACAATATTTCTTAGTTGGTATGTAAAACCTAGTAGCTTCCAAGATAAGTTCTTTGAATGCTTCCCATTTTGCATTTGCTGTTGGTAACATCATCAGTTGGTCCCACTGTATAGAATTTAAATACTGTCTCAGTCCATCGTAGTTGCCTTTACGAAAGCAATAACCCTTCCCTTTACCCCTAATGGTAGTTACCTATTTGAGTAAATCCCACTTCAGCACACTGTGATCACTGCCACCTAGTGGTTCATTTATCTGCAGATTCTTAATGCATGAAGAATCACTGCTGATAATCAAATCAAGAGTATTCCTCCCTCTAGTTGCCTCCCGAACATGCTGATGTAGAAAACAATCATCCAATAAATCCACAAAAGCCTTGCTAGTGTGTGAGTGACCAGCCCCCAAATCGCAGTCAATATCTGGGAAATTAAAATCTCCCATTATAAGACTCTCTGATTTACTGGCCCACTCTATTTCCCTGTACAGTTTCTTATTATACTCATCAGAGTCATTAGGCCGATAGCACACTCCTACTCTCAATTTTGATCTCCCAATGCTTATGTCACACCAAACTGACTCAACACTGCACTGTCCAGCGATGTCCACTGGCTTCACTTCCTTGGATTTTATGTATTTCTTAACTAATAGCATAACCCCTCCTCCCTTTCTATCCAGTCTATCCTTTCTGTAGACATTGTACTCCTCAAATTCCAGTTCTGCATTCCTTATATCTGTGTGACACCAAGTCTCTGATATCCCAACAATATCTGCCTTTGATGTTTTGAGCAATACCTCAAATTCATCAAATTTATTTACTAAACTCCTAGCATTGGTGTACACGCAAGTATACATGCACCTATTTCTATTCTTAGCTACCCTAACACAACCCATGTGTTTACTTGTACCGCAATGACTCCCAGCAGTCTCTGAAATATCCTGAATCTTGTTTTTCAGGCTTCTGTTCATTCCAATAGAAGCAGTGCAAGAATCTCTTTCACCTCTGCCAGTGGCTACTGTTAATCTATTCGTCTTTGTATCCCCCCAAGTTGGGTAAGTTAGTAGTCTTGAAAGACAATGTTCTAACGTCATGTTACTCGTAACACTAATTATGGGGAACAAAGGGCCTTTGATTTCGGTGGCTGGCCCTCGATAAAGGTGCTGAGGTCACAGGATGAACAGCACTAAGTTATTCTTATTACTTCTCCTTTATCTTAGATCCCTTCTTTGTTTCACTGTGATTGCGATTTCTATTCCGTTCACCCTTTGTTTTCCCTAATTAGCATTACGAGTACCGTAATGTTAGCACATTGCCCTTCACGACTACTAACTTTTATATATATATATATATATATACAGGGTGATTCACTACCAGTGCGACAAATTTGCAGGAGGTGTAGAGGGCACAAAGTCGAATCGGAATCACATAGCATTGCAGGGTCCGAAATGCCTTCGTCATGCGGTAGAGGACGTTGAATGGGGAGGCGTGAACAGCGATCCCGCTGGAAGTCAGCATTTGCGAACCGTTTCTGTTGAAGAAACCAAGTAGCAAAAGTCCTCCGGAGTGGATAATCCGCAGGCTCCAAGATTGGACGTGTTGCAAATGGTATGAACTCATTTGGTTTGTTGCAGTATCCTCCATACAGTGGATTGGGAAATACCCAATTGTTGGCCTATCGCTTGAGTACTCGTACTCGGATTGCCTTCTGCAAGACGTAGGACATTCTCCTCATTGTCTGGCGTCCTCGTCGTTCACTCTCGATTCATGGTACCTCTCGTGAAACAACCAGTCTCACGTAACCTTCTGTGCACACGTGCGAAAATTGTATGATGAGGAGCATGCCCGTGCGGGAAACGTTCCAGGTACAAGCGCAGAGCGGCACGCCTATTACAGTCTGCAGCTCCATACGCGAGGTGCATGTTGGCCAGTTAAACGTTTGAATACTCGTCCATCCTACTCCCTCGGGAACTGGTTCACAAATGCTGACTTCCAGCGGGATCGCTGTTCATGCGACCTCCCGTTCAACATCCTCTACTGCACGACGAAGGCATTTTGGAGCCTGCAATGCTATGTGATTCAGATTCGTCTTTGTGGCCCCTACACCTCCTGCAAGTTTGTCACACTGGTAGTGAATCACCCTGTATATATATATGGAAATTTGACATAGATATTTTTATATCTGTGAATTTGACTTAGGATATAATTTACTTTTTGTGGCTAGGAGTACAGTTAGATTTAGTAGAGCTAAGAACAACAAGAAATTCTCTGTATTCATCTTGCATGGTATTGTTTTATTTTTATTGCATTTATTTTACATTTTAGCCAAAAATAACTGTAAGAATTGAGATATTGAGTTTTTCTTATATATTATTATATATAATTCTAGGTTCTAAGGCCATATGCACAGTTCCTTTTGAATCCTTTGATGAATATGATTGTGGATTGCACCTTGGGACAAGAAATAAATTACTTTATATTAGATTTACTGGTGACTTTGCTTTCTTGGTCTCCAATTGCTATACCAGAGGTAAAATGTAAACTGTTATCTGCTATGTTTTCTCTGTTTTTAACATTCTGTTGGTTGTTGATACGAATATTGTTGTACTTTTATTTATATATCAGGTAGCCATTATTAAATTTTTTTGTTGGCCTCCCTTTACTTAAGGAACAACTGGATTGCAGTTAAAATTGTAATCCAGAAGGTTAAACAATTCAGGAGAGGCCTACAAGAATTTTCCTGGCAGGAATCTTTTTAATAATGAATTCATTTTTATTTCCTATGTGCAATATGCAGTAAGTGATATTAAATATCAGTTTCTATATTATTATTGTACATTTTTCTGTATTGTAATGTATTATACTGTAAGTGATGAATATAGAATATTATGGCAAAGAAGATTATGCTGAACAAGTGAATGTTTGGATTCATCACGCACTTCATTTAACAGAGTTAGAAAGCAGCTTTGATGAAGTCTATTTTTTGAGCAAGAAGGGCTAATATTCAAAAATTCTGATTAGTTAAAACAGGTTATGAAAACAGTGGCATATCTAGGGTCTAGTAACTGTTAAAATATAGCACAGCAGTACAGTAGGACCTCAAAGCTTGTGGTGGTTAATTTCCTGGGACATATGCATAAATATAGATTTGCTTAAGTTGGAGTTCTGTAGAAAAACATATACTACATGAACTCCTGTAAACCATGGAAGCATGTATATAAACTGCATAAATTAAATATACATCAGTTGTAAAGTACAATAAAAATTTTATAAAATACTGTACCTGAACACCTTTTTTTTTATTAAAAAAATCAAATTTTATTCCTGATCCTGATTCTCTTCCTCTTGTGGTGCTTTCTTCAAGAACATGATAAGGAGTTCTATGGACAACATCTTTCTTAAGATATCTGTTCACTTCACGGATTGTCCTTAAACTCTATTCTGTTGAAGGATTGTACTTCTGGCTGTTTGAGTTGAAAGACATTTCTTTGTGGAGGTCCCACCCTGACCCCACTGAGCTTTTATTCATCTTTCTTTGAAATCTTGACAAGTTCTTGTATGTTTTTTTTTTTCTGTTATCTTGTCTCCACTGCCATTCAGTAATTATTCTATGCTGTTCTCATCCATTATAGTGGATCCTTGTCTGCCTATATGATGAGCAATATTAACAATCCTCTCTGTTCCATCATCTGTCTTGAGGGAACCCATGCAGTTATTCACAGCTGCCTCCCAAATATTCTTTCAGCCTGCATTCACAGTTTTGGGCTTAAGTTCCTTCATAGTCTTGTTGATATTTGTAATATAGCCCCAGATGCTGTAGTCCTTGCAACTGTAACTTACTTCAAGCTCATGGCCGAAATACATAGCTGATCAGATGTAGGTGAAGGCGTGACAAGGGTATATGGCTTCTAATGTGCTATTACACCTTGGTTGAGTGATTGGTGGAAGAGGCTGTATTGGGTGGAAGGAATATGACTTCCACATTGGGATGCTCATATCATAGAGGCTATGCCCTGAAGCATTATCACAAGTGGGACCTTAAATTCTAAACATTCATGGCCAGATAGTTCAACTTAAGAAACAAATCACTTGTGGAACCAATATAGAAATATCCATGCTATGACCATGCTGTTTTATTGGACTGCAGAAGGACTTTTTTATTTTTATTGCTCTGGGGCTTGAAGAGTGATACAGTATCTCAAACTTGATCATAGGCTTGGCATTCCCTTCTTCACTTTATGTTATGCAGCATGTTATCAGAATTCTGAATTTCACCATCTGCCCTTAACCTGTCAGAACTGGTGTTTTTGTAGATCCTTCACCATAAAGTGTCCATGCAGTTTTATATATATATATATATATATATATATAAATGCATGGGCACTTTATATATATTTATTTATATATATATGCAGGAAACCAGAATGCCAAAATTATCAAAAAACCAAAAAAATATTCCAAAATGTGCAAATATGAATACCAGATATGATGTAAACAAACAGCACAGTCAATCAGAGATGACAGCTATTCCCATCTACCATCTAAGCTAATCAGGGATGAGGTGGCTGGAGATAAGAAGAGAGGAACACACTCAGGTTCCTTGTTGGTGTACTATTGTTGGGCCACTATTCTACAGTGTCAGTGTGAGAGTTTTAATTAAAAATTGTTGATTAAATTAATAATATAAGAGCTGCCATGTCTAGTAAGAGAAGTGCAGTAAAGCCAAGTGAATATGAAAATGTCACTAAAAAGTCACATAGATGAATCATGTTGGAAAAGAAGATGTTGGTAATTTGTAGACAAATCTAAGATGATCAGATGTGTCCCAGTGTGTATAGAAGTATGAAATTGCCTCCATTCACTGTGAGTATGATTATGAAAAGTGCAAGTAAAATAAAACAGTCAATGCTACTTTCTATGACAGTAAGTGTGACGCAAGTGAGTTATAGCAGAAGTAAACTTTTAGAAAAAAATGGAGAAATTATCATCATTCTGGATGGATGACTTAGATTAATAGAACATTGACTCAAGCTGTTATTACCGATAAGGGAAAGTCAATTTTTGAGGATCTTAAGAAAAAGAGGGTGGTGATGAGACACTTTTAGGTAGCAAGGGATGGGATTTTGTGGGATTTTAATCAAAGTAAGTGCTGCTTTGTGAAATGGCGAGGTGGCAAGTGCAGATGCTGAGGCAGTTGCAGTATTTCTTGCAGAGTTACAAGCCATTGTAGAGGAGGGTAATTATCCTCCTGACCTCATTAATGTTGATGAGACTGGGCTTTATTGGAATAAACTGCCATCAAGGACCTTCTCTGCCTATAAAGAGCAGTCTGCACCAGGTTTAATAGCTGCAAAAGCCAATCTAATGCTTCTGCTGGGTGCAAATGTCTCTGGCACTTAAAAATTAAAACCAATGTTGATGTACCATTCACAGACACCACATGCTCTCAAGGGCCTAAACAAAGCCATGCCACCAGTCTTGAAAATGGAACAAGGAGGCCTTGGGTGACACAAGAAATCTTCTTGGATTGGTTTATAAAGTGATTCCTGTACTATACTCATCAAAAGAACCACTAGGTGGCAGTGATCACAGTGTACAGACGTGGGATTTACTTAAAGATTTAATTACCATCAGGGGTAAAGGAAAGGGTTTTTGCTTCCGTAAAGGCGAGTACAGTGGTCTCCGACAGTTTTTAAATTCTGTACAGTGGGATCAACTGATGATGTTACCAACAGTAAATTCTAAGTGGGAAGCATTCAAGGAATTAATCGTGGAAGCTACTAAACGTTTCATACCTATTAAGAAATATTGTTCAAGGTTTAGGCCTAAATGGTTGTCAAATGAACTGATGAGACTTGTAACAGAGAAGAAAAATGCATGGGATGCATATAAATTATCAAGCGACTCAGAAGCCTATGGCAGATATAAGTTAATCTGTAATCAGGTGACAAAGGAGGTTCGGCAGGCGAAGGCAGATTACGAGAAATCCTTGGCAAAAGATGCTAAGAAAAACAGCAAGGATTTCTTTACTTATATAAACTCTAAAAGGAAGGGGATGAATCTGATTGGTCCACTTGACATCGATGGTTCGACTGTTGATGATCCTGCTCAGATAGCAAACAAATTGAATGACTATTTTGCATCTACATTCACACGTGAGGAATTATTAAGGTTTGAAAATGGCAGAAGGTTATCAAATTGTAGCAAGATACTTAATGATTTTGTAATAACTGAGAGCAAAGTGGAAGAGAAATTGTTGAAGTTAAACGTAAGAAAAGCACCTGGGGTGGATGGGATCTATCCAGTTATATTAAAGTAGGCGGCAAAGCAACTAAGCAAACCCTTAGCCATAATTATGAGAGCATCCTTGGACTCAGGGGAGGTTCCCATGGACTGGAGATGTGCAAATGTATCCCCAATTCACAAAGGGGGATCGAAGGGTGACACGAGTAATTACAGACCAGTTAGTTTAACTTCTGTTCCGGGTAAAATAATGGAGTCGCTGGTTAAAGATGCATTGCAGGATCATCTAGACAAGACTGCAGCAATAATTCAGACACAGCATGGGTTTGTTAAGGGAAAGTCTTGTCTGACAAATTTGATAGGATACTATGATGTGGTTACAAAGGAACTGGATGCAAAAAATAATTTTGATATCATATATTTGGATTTCAGGAAAGCTTTTGACACTGTTGCGCATGGAAGACTATTGTACAAATTGGAGCAGAATGGTATTAAGGGTAAGTTGCTACAATGGATAAAAGGATGGTTAAGTGGGAGAAGACAGAGGGTGGTAATCAATGGGTGCTGCTCTTTTTAGACTAATGTTATTAATGGTGTCCCACAGGGTTCGGTGTTAGGTCCACTGTTGTTTTGTATATTTATCAATGATATTGATGAATGTATATCAGGCTTAATGTCGAAGTTTGCAGATGATACAAAGGTTGGCAGGGTTGTTAATGACAGTAATGGGAGTGTGCTACTGCAACAGGATCTAGATAATTTGGGCAGATGGGCTAAGAAGTGGCAACTGAAGTTTAACCTTGACAAATGCAAAGTACTGCATACGGGTAGAAGTAACCCCAGAGAAACGTACCAACTGTGTGGTACTACACTTGAGGTGGTAGAAAATGAAAAAGACCTGGGAGTAATTGTGCAGGCAGATATGAAGTTTTCTGAGCATTGCAGACAGGCTGCCAGGGCAGGTCATGGGGTTTTGTCAATGATATATAGGAATTTTGCTAGCAGGGAAAAGAAGGTGATTATCCCTCTGTATAAGGCAATGGTCAGGCCACGCCTTGAGTACTGTGTACAGGTCTGGAGGCCTCATTTTAGGAAGGATGTAGATTTACTTGAGCGTGTACAGAGAAGGGCAACAAGATTGGTGAGGGGAATGAAGGGATCCTCTTACCAAGAGAGGCTTAAGTTCTGCAAATTGCAGTGGCTGGAGACTAGGCACCTGCACGGTGATCTGATTGAGGTATATAAGGCCTTGAATGGGTTGAGCACGCTGAATTCTGATGGGATCCTTCCACTTGTTCAGATTACGAACCTAAGGGGGCATAAATTCAAATTAAGAAAAGACAGATGTAGGACAGATGTGCGGAAATTTGCCTTTAGCCAGCGGGTGGTTAATTGCTGGAACAAACTTCCATCTGTCGTGGAAGTTGATATGTTGAATAAATTTAAGGAGGAACTGGACAGGTATTTGGAGAGAATGGTGTGATTTTTTTTTTTTTTTTTTTTTTTTTTTTTGTTGGCTGATGCTGCATAAGCTCATACATTTTCTTTCTTGCATCACATGCCACTACTACTACTACTCCGTTACTGAACAATTTAATTAACATAAACAGTGTCCTCTTTGTTGACAACTTTAGCATTTTTTCACAGTCATACATCGTGAGGGTCACCGAAAGGCAATTGCAGCATGTCAGTGACCACATTTACTCTTGGGCAATGGTTAACAGTTCCAGGTTCTCATCTCAGAAAACTGTCTGCTTAAATTTTTATTGCAAATGGAACTTTCTCTCTGAACTAGAATTCAAGCTCGGACAGAACATCATTCCAGTAGCACCTGAGGCAAAATTCTCGGGGGTTGTTTTTGATAAGAAGTTGACATTTCTACCACATATTTGTCAACTCCAGAAAAAATGCATGAGGGGATTGAACCTCCTATGTGCCATCTCCTCCAATACTTGGGAAGCAGACTTCTGCACTTTACTTCACCTCTATCATGCACTTTTCCAATCTAAATTGGATTATGGGTACCAAGTGTATGCATCAGCAAGAAAAGTGTACTACGATGGCTAGATCCAATTCACCATCAAGCCGTCTGAATTCTTACAGAGCATTTCAAACATCCTCTGTCTCCAGAGTATACATCAAAGCAACTGAACCACCACTATCCCATCACTCTGATAAAAGCAATTGTCTCTAAAATATACCTTCAAATTTAAATCCCTGCCAGACAACCCTATGTGGACAGCTTTTTTCGAGCCACAGATGAGAAAATCTGTATAACATCCGCCAGTCTGCCAACTTTCCTTTAGGTATTTGTGTCCAAGAGCTGCTCAGAGAGTTTAATATCACAGTAGACAATGCTGCCCTATCACCGTGTCACCCCTTTCACCCTGGCATGTTCAAATACCATCATGTGACTTTTCCATTAAAAATTGGAGTAAGGTCATCACACCATCTTCTGTCTTCCAACAACTCTATGCTGCACACTGAACCGAATACTCTGACTTCTTGCCTGTCTTGACTGATGGTTCGAAATCAGAGTCATCTGTTGGATCTGCTACCATCTTCTCAGATAACCTATATCTGAGAAGCTTCTCCATGAATTCAGCATATAAAGAACTGAGTTGTATGCTATAGAGGTAGCCTTGGACCACATTAAAAGCTACAATTACCAAAGGTGTATAGTGTATACTGACTCTAAGTATACTACAGGCTCTATCAGTAATGAGATATAATTCTCATCCATTTCTGATCTGGGTCCGGCAGATGTTACATTCCCTTCTCTTTTTGAGTCCTTCTGTGACATCTGTTTGTGCTGGATCCGAAGCGACATTGGGATTAAGGGTAATCACAAACTGGCTGATGCCACAGCCAGGTTACACAACCCGACAACAGTAGCCTGTTAGTCCCTGTACAGAATACATGCAACTAATAAACTCTACATTACTCTCCCAATGGCAGCAATCTTGGCAGGGGCAGGTCATGCATGAACAAGCTCTGTCAGATAAAGCCCATAATCAAACTGTGACAGTGTAGTCTGTGCAGGAACCACAGAGAAGAAATTATTCTAGCTCTCCTTCACATGGGACATAGTAATCTTACACATGCATTCCTGCTGAGGGCAGATGCCTCTCCTATGTGTAAGCACTGTGACATATTTTTAACAGTTTGCCATATTTTACGTGAGTGTCTACTTTTTAGACAGGAACATTTTATATATTTTAATGATTTTACTCATCTGACAATCAGCATATCAGCTGTTTTTACCTGTTTAAAATTCTAAACCTCCTTAATCACATTTAACTTTTACCTTTTTACTGTTGCTTCTTTATTGTTATATATTATATACCATTTCATACTAGTATTGTTATCTATCTGAACATAGTGACCTAATTCGCATGTCTCCAATGCCCTTGGGGATGCCTTCCCTCTCAGCCCTAAATTTTCTGTTCCCCCCCCTCCTCTCTTGACTCCAAACCCCACAATCTACCTTAACATTTTTTTTTTCTCTTCTGTCTAACCCCAGGGGCTCACATCTGATGAGTAGGGCTTGACACACCCAGGGTCCTGACCTAGATATCATCATTCTTCTCTTTTTTGGTGATTCCCTCCTAATTTTCTCTCTCTCTCTCTCTCTCTCTCTCTCTCTCTCTCTCTCTCTCTCTCTCTCTCTCTCAGGGTACTCAAATTTCTTTTGGCTGGTGCAGCATGAGCCTCAGGCTCCCTTGCACCACATGGCTAATAATAATAAAGAAAGGAAGAAAATGCCAACTCATGAAGTGGAGCATTGAAATGAATACGTACATCATGCGAGCATACTATGAAATAACTAGGCTAGAGATCGATATGAAAATGTACAGGTCGCGACTACATACCAAGTGGTTGGAACGATACCCGGATATTCAGGTCACTGAACAGCGATTAGCGAACCAAAGAAGGACCATTGTCATGAAGAACCTAATAGCTCCTGCCATTTTGGAAAATATTAAGCAGGATGTGAGTGATCAACTACAAAGCACAAAGAATATGGTCAATATGGAACCAGAGGAGGAACAGCAAGAAGAAATACAACCCAGAGTGGCTGAAGTAGAAAGAGACAAAGTCATGATATCCAGAATAGAAGATGAGTGGAAGAAGGCCCTAACAGATTTTGAAGGAATGTACCCAACAAGAACCCAATGAAACATCCAATGAAATTCATTTATTGTTTGGTTTTTAGGAGCATTAGCAACTAAGGCCATATTGCTCCGGGGATATGCGGTGATCATTCCCTGACCTTTCCGCATCCTCTGTATTTGGTGGTCACGGGCTCGAACCCCGGTCTAATCAAGAAGCGTGTGCTACGCACTGCTGCTCCTGCCCACCTGGCTACAGAGGCCCCTCACAAGAACCCACATGATACCTAAGCAGAGGCCAAAATAAAATCCTGTGGAGAGTAACAGACCACCTCATTCGGGAAATAATGCCACATTACCTTGACAACAATGGTGCAACGCTGGAGACTATCCACACAGCCATATACTGTGCTGCTATAGCAGCTACTAGGATTAATGGAAAAGAAATGAGAGACCAGCAGCAGAAGAACCGAAAACAGAAGGAACTGCCAGCTTGGGAAAGAAGACTTCAGTAGAAGATAGAAGAATTAAGCTAGCCGGGTGGATAAAGTGCCTGCCTGGCAACCCAAAGGTCGCGGGTTCAATTCCTGCCTCGGGCTTGGATCAAAGTACTACAAAAACCTTGGGAGGTGCATTATGGCCACAGAAGCCTATGCGCCAACAACTACCCAAAAAAAAAATAAATAAAATAAAAAAAATAAAAAAGAAGAATTAAGAGTCAAGATAGGTCAGTTGACCCAGTACCAACAAGGTAATAGAAGTAAGAAATTGATTGGAAAGGTGAAGAGCATCCTCAAGATAGACAGCATCCACAGCAAACAAGAGACCAGAAATCAGAGAATAGGAGAATACTTGGTCACATTGAAGCAGAATCTCCTCGCACCCGGAAAGAGACTACACTGATACAAAGAGAGCTTCCAGATGAAAATAAACAACTTGATCTTTGAGAGGACCAAAGAGCCTTCTACATGAAACTGGGTGAAAAAGCAGGAAATGGACCACCCGAGAAGAAGACGATCGAGGAGTTCTGAGGAAATATCTGGAGCAGTGAAATAAGACATAACAGAAGAACACCCTGGATAGAAGTAGAAGAAGAAAACCAAGTAAATACAAGAGATGAGAGAGTGGGAGATTCGAGAAGAAAACCCCAGGAATTGATAACATCCACAATTACTGGTACATGAAGCTCACTTGCACACACAAGCACCTAGCAGAACAGTTCACTCGAATGATAAGGCACCTGGAGAGAGAGAGTCCCGAAGTTTCTCACTGAAGGAGTCACATATCTGAAGCCTAAAGATGAAGATACAAGAAACCGTGAAATACAGGCCAATCACCTGCCTCCCAACGATGTACAAGATCCTGACCAGCTGCTTAACCAAGAAGATATCAGACCACTTAGAGAGTCAGAACATAATGTCCAAACAGCAGAAGGAATGCAAGCGGAGGAGCAAAGGATGCAAGGAGCAATTAACCATAGATGCCGTAGTTATTATTATTAGCCATATGGTGCAAGGAAGCCTGAGGCTTATGCTGCACCAGCCAAAAAAAATTCCAGCATTACCCTGAGAGAGAGAGAGAGAGAGAGTCAGAAGTAAAAGGGAATCACCAAGAAAGCAAGAAAAAGAAGAATGATGATATCCAGCTCAGGATCCTGGGTTTGCCAAGCCCATACTCACCAGATGTGAATCCTTTTATGGAGCAAGCCTACAAGAAGCACCACAACCTCTACATGGCTCTACATCAATTACCGCAAGGCCTTTGACTCCGTACCTCATAGCTGGCTAATAGAGACCTTGAAGATCTACAAGGTCAATCCGATAGTAACAAACTTCCTAGGAGCAACAATGGCGAAATGGAGTACCACCATTAAGGTCAAGAACATCACAACCAGACCAATCCCCATGAGAAGAGTAATCTTTCAGGGAGATGCTGTGAGCCCACTGTGGTTCTGTCTAGCACTCAACCCACTATACACCATGCCTAATGGCAGCAAGTATGGATATAACCTCAAAGAAGGAAGAAAGAACCTGTACACCCTCATCCACCTGATGTACATGGATGACATCAAGCTCTATGCGGCAACCGAGAAGCAACTCCAGCATCTACTCCGGATCACCGAAGAATTTAGCAAGGACATCAGGATGGAATTTGATCTTGACAAATGCAAGACGCACACACTGCACCATGGAAAATTAGTTGGCCGAAACTACCAGCTGCTAACTGGTAAAGAGATCAAAGCTATGACAAAAGGAGAGAGCTACAAATACCTAGGGATGATGTGGGCTCAGCAGTTAGAGCAAAAGGAAAACAAGAAGTGCCTGACCGAAAAATATCATCAGAGACTCAGAAGTCTGCTGAAAGCAAAATTGAATGGAGGGAACACAGTTAAAGCCATAAATACCTATGCAGCTCCATTACTATCATACACCTTCTTGGTCATAGATTGGACTAACACTGAGCTAGAAGATATCATGCGAAAGACAAGGACAATGATGACCAAGATCCACCAACACCACCCGAAGTCAGCAGTGGAGAGACTAACAATAGCTCGGAAAGAGGGAGGAAGGGGCCTGATAGACCAGATAGAGCAACAGAAAACAGTGATAGTTAACCTGAAGGATTACGTCGAGAATAACACAGCACCACTCCACCAGGCCATAAGGAAGATAGACAAGCAGTATACCCCACTCAACCTAAGTGAAGAGTCCCCTCCCACCAGGAGGCACAAACGAAGCTAGAAAGATGGGCAGAGAAGACACTACAGTGATCTCCATCAAGATCACATAGATAAAATTTCTTTCAATGCATGGCTTACAAGTGGGACGCTCTTCCACGAGACTGAAGGATTCATGCTGGCCATCCAAGACCAGGTAATCAACACCAGAAACTATAGAAAATACATCGCAAAAGAGCCCGGAATGTCAGATGACACATTCCGGGCTCCTTTGCAATGATGCCACCTGGCCTCAGAAACGATTCAACACATCACCGCGGTATGCAAGGAGATCACCCAGACTGAGTACACTCATAGACACGATCAGGTAGCCAGGATAATACATCAGAAGTTAGCAAGGAAATACCAGTTGACCAAAGAAAGTGTACCATACTACAATATGAACCCCAGGCAGTACTAGAGACCCGAACCCACAAGCTGTACTGGGACCATACCATAAAAAAAACAGATAAGACCATCCCGCACAACAGAGCAGACATGACCCTTGTGAACAAGATTGAAAAGGCTACCTACCTGATTGACATAGCAGTGCCCAATACTAGCAATGTCCAGAAAACCCATGAGAAAAAAATTAGGAAGTACACGAACCTGAGACATGACAGAAGAACACCCTGGATAGAAGTAGAAGAAGAAAACCAAGTAAATACAAGAGATGAGAGAGTGGGAGATTCGAGAAGAAAACCCCAGGAATTGATAACATCCACAATTACTGGTACATGAAGCTCACTTGCACACACAAGCACCTAGCAGAACAGTTCACTCGAATGATAAGGCACCTGGAGAGAGAGAGTCCCGAAGTTTCTCACTGAAGGAGTCACATATCTGAAGCCTAAAGATGAAGATACAAGAAACCGTGAAATACAGGCCAATCACCTGCCTCCCAACGATGTACAAGATCCTGACCAGCTGCTTAACCAAGAAGATATCAGACCACTTAGAGAGTCAGAACATAATGTCCAAACAGCAGAAGGAATGCAAGCGGAGGAGCAAAGGATGCAAGGAGCAATTAACCATAGATGCCGTAGTTATTATTATTAGCCATATGGTGCAAGGAAGCCTGAGGCTTATGCTGCACCAGCCAAAAAAAATTCCAGCATTACCCTGAGAGAGAGAGAGAGAGAGAGTCAGAAGTAAAAGGGAATCACCAAGAAAGCAAGAAAAAGAAGAATGATGATATCCAGCTCAGGATCCTGGGTTTGCCAAGCCCATACTCACCAGATGTGAATCCTTTTATGGAGCAAGCCTACAAGAAGCACCACAACCTCTACATGGCTCTACATCAATTACCGCAAGGCCTTTGACTCCGTACCTCATAGCTGGCTAATAGAGACCTTGAAGATCTACAAGGTCAATCCGATAGTAACAAACTTCCTAGGAGCAACAATGGCGAAATGGAGTACCACCATTAAGGTCAAGAACATCACAACCAGACCAATCCCCATGAGAAGAGTAATCTTTCAGGGAGATGCTGTGAGCCCACTGTGGTTCTGTCTAGCACTCAACCCACTATACACCATGCCTAATGGCAGCAAGTATGGATATAACCTCAAAGAAGGAAGAAAGAACCTGTACACCCTCATCCACCTGATGTACATGGATGACATCAAGCTCTATGCGGCAACCGAGAAGCAACTCCAGCATCTACTCCGGATCACCGAAGAATTTAGCAAGGACATCAGGATGGAATTTGATCTTGACAAATGCAAGACGCACACACTGCACCATGGAAAATTAGTTGGCCGAAACTACCAGCTGCTAACTGGTAAAGAGATCAAAGCTATGACAAAAGGAGAGAGCTACAAATACCTAGGGATGATGTGGGCTCAGCAGTTAGAGCAAAAGGAAAACAAGAAGTGCCTGACCGAAAAATATCATCAGAGACTCAGAAGTCTGCTGAAAGCAAAATTGAATGGAGGGAACACAGTTAAAGCCATAAATACCTATGCAGCTCCATTACTATCATACACCTTCTTGGTCATAGATTGGACTAACACTGAGCTAGAAGATATCATGCGAAAGACAAGGACAATGATGACCAAGATCCACCAACACCACCCGAAGTCAGCAGTGGAGAGACTAACAATAGCTCGGAAAGAGGGAGGAAGGGGCCTGATAGACCAGATAGAGCAACAGAAAACAGTGATAGTTAACCTGAAGGATTACGTCGAGAATAACACAGCACCACTCCACCAGGCCATAAGGAAGATAGACAAGCAGTATACCCCACTCAACCTAAGTGAAGAGTCCCCTCCCACCAGGAGGCACAAACGAAGCTAGAAAGATGGGCAGAGAAGACACTACAGTGATCTCCATCAAGATCACATAGATAAAATTTCTTTCAATGCATGGCTTACAAGTGGGACGCTCTTCCACGAGACTGAAGGATTCATGCTGGCCATCCAAGACCAGGTAATCAACACCAGAAACTATAGAAAATACATCGCAAAAGAGCCCGGAATGTCAGATGACACATTCCGGGCTCCTTTGCAATGATGCCACCTGGCCTCAGAAACGATTCAACACATCACCGCGGTATGCAAGGAGATCACCCAGACTGAGTACACTCATAGACACGATCAGGTAGCCAGGATAATACATCAGAAGTTAGCAAGGAAATACCAGTTGACCAAAGAAAGTGTACCATACTACAATATGAACCCCAGGCAGTACTAGAGACCCGAACCCACAAGCTGTACTGGGACCATACCATAAAAAAAACAGATAAGACCATCCCGCACAACAGAGCAGACATGACCCTTGTGAACAAGATTGAAAAGGCTACCTACCTGATTGACATAGCAGTGCCCAATACTAGCAATGTCCAGAAAACCCATGAGAAAAAAATTAGGAAGTACACGAACCTGAGACATGAGGTCAAGGAGATGTGGCATATGCAAGAAGTATCAACCATCCCGATCATCGTGTCAACCACTGGTATGGTGCCAGAAACCTTACATAGCAGCCTAGTAGCAATAGGTTGCCCAGAGAACACCTACAAAAAGTAACAATCCTGAACACCTGTAGGATAGTCAGAGAGTTCCTCGACCAACACCAGACATAACAACAACCAACCTGTGTACTTGGTAGCAGTACCAGTCACAGAGTGGAATCCCCCAATCAGGGAGAAATAATAATAATAATAATAATAATAATAATAATAATAATAATTTGTTCGGTCACTGATAGCTTAACTGTTTTTTTTTTATATGACCTGGTTTTGCCGCATTATAGCCTCTGTTACTTATGCGCCAATAAAACCTAAACCAAACCATGTCCATACATCATTTGCAAAAGAGAGAGAGAGAGATTACTTTATCCTGTCTAAGGTTAAGAGTGTCAGTGTTGTCCCACTGTGAAATAACTGGCCGATTTTGCATCATTTCGAGGTATTGTTCATTGTGTCTCACAGAATGGAAGGTACAGTGAACAGTGGGTAATGTAATGTTACACCAGTCTGTTATCTTTTGATTACTATGAGCCTTTTCAGTACACTTCCATATTTTCTGCTGCTCAGTAATGGAAGTTTGATTTAAAAGGCAGTTCCTTCCTGAGGATGATCACAACTGCATAACTGGAGAGTCCACTTTCATAAGATACTTCATGCACTGATTTCTTTGGGCTGCTTGAGAATGTCTTAGTCACTGTCATTCCTGTTCTCTTTCTATTGGTGATCCAGACAGTTGTAATTAACTTCTGATGGCAATTTTTTTTTTTTTTTTGTCTAGTTTTGCTTGAATTCTATGTTCAGCCCTCCGCAACCTTTGATCTCATATGATGGATCTCCAACCCCATAATGGGTTGCAATTTTGGTCCTCTCTTGCACACTCAGAAATGGAGGCTTGATTGACCTATAAATGAGACTAACATTAACTTTCTAAACCTCATGGAACAATGAATGATTTAATGTTGGTTTCATGAAAATCATTTAAAAATATAAGGAAGCTACAGTAATTTTGAAATAGGGAGTAACTTATCAGACAACCCTGTAGCTATTAGACTTCCTTTTAAGGTTCAAATTGCCCATGTCGATTATCTCATTTGAATGAGAAAGAAATTGTGTTGCCCAGATTAGTAGGCAACCTTTGCATACTACCAGTTGGGAAAGGAAAAGTAAGTTGAGTGTGCACCAGATGGCACCGTTTCAAAACTATTAGCCTATCATCGGTGGGTGAACAGGTACCCTGGTATTGCAGACATGACGACCCAGTTTTGAAGATAATCACACACTGTGAGAGATGCCGAAAGGTTTATATAATAATATTTAAAATAACTAAATGCAACAAGGCATAATGTGGATGGTGGTGCCCACCATGAATAAGTAACAATAGTCTTCTCTATTAGTGAAGCATTACTTATTCGAAGTAGTGCAATACCATGGCAACTCGTTGTCGATGAGCACAACATGAGATACAGAGGAAATGATGCCTCCCACACTACTATCGTAGTTTTTTCTTAAGAGTTATCTATGGTGTATCCACACCAATATTATATAGATGTAAAACTCTTACTCTTAACATATTATGCCTTATTGCATTTAGTTATTTTAAATATAATTTTTGCCATATTCTGGCTGGAGATGCATGTTGCTGAAATCTAAAGACTTCCGGTTATTTTTGCCCTACATGACCATTTGGAAACTCAAACTAATGCAATAAAAAAAAAATTAATTTCCTTGACATGAAGTGGACCTTAGACTTACTAAGGCGACTTGAATGTTTAAAAGCACAAAATACATTTAATTAGACAGAAACGAATGCACGACTCATAGGAATTTAATTTTGACTAAGAATGTCTTGATGGCAATAAACTGAGAAGGAGCAAGGAGGCCGAATTCATTTATGAATACTGTCATCAATATGACAGGGGAGGGGTTGAAGAGATTCTACATAATGATGTGCTTGTGTTTTTCTCAAATTTTTGAAGTAAATACTACCATACTAGGACAAATATTGTAAATGATCAACATCCTTCTGAGGGTGTTCCAGATGTTTTTGGAGCATATTCATTACTGATTTTCACTTTGATGGAAATGAGTAATAGCAATAAAACTGGCTGTGTCTCTGTCTCTAATTTGTTAATCATTTTGATTGGATATCCAAGTATGCTACATACATTGCATCAATGGATCATGCACCCTGGCTGTTGCGTGACTTCCCAATGCAAGTACTGTATATTTTTTCTTTAAGTCACTGCATGTGTGTAGTCAGTATTAGACGGTGACTGTTGTTCAGCAAAAAATTATATAAAAAAAAAATATATAAATAAATAAAAAACAACTTAAGGAATTCACAATGAGGTATGTGAAATTGCTTTCTGTTTTAAATTTATCATATATAACAATGAAGATTGAGTTTGATTTTTGTTTCCATAATAATTGTGCAGCTTGATAATTGCTGTTTAATACTTGTAATCCATGCAAAACAGAAATGCAACATCTTTCTAATTTTTTCCTGTTCCTTATTCAATAGCTTCTTAACTTAATGCAAACAGTCTTGCCAGTTATATCTATGTATGTCATAGGTCACTTATGAATCTAGTCATCAGTTAGACATTCTTTTGATCAGTTGAGAGTGAAGAGAGAATGCATGGTATTTAAGTGCCTCTTAAAAAATATGCACATGATTACTATCATGACATTTTAATTTGGTTGTGTGGAATTGAATCTGTTTTTTCTATGTGTAAATTTAAAATTTGGTTGTGTGGAATTGAATCTGTTTTTTGTATGTGTAAATTTAATTGCTACTTATGGTAGGATGCTAGAAAAAGTTTTCTGCTCACATGGATCCAGCTGGTCAAGATGCTGTGGCTTTTGCTGTTATTAATGGCCTTGCACTGATTGTTCATTTACCCTAGACAATCCTAACCACACTGGCAACATTTTTGATCTTTTTCCTAAAAATAACCCTTTCAAGTACATGGTCAAGGTAAGTGGTCCTCTAGGCACCTCAGATCATAACTTGATCATCTTTTCACCAATTGAGCCTTTGTCTTTTGGGCATTTTCCACCTCATTTTGTTTGGATTTACAAGAATGCAAAATGGGATGATCTGTGAGATTTATATTCTTCTTTTTCTCTTGGTTGGATTAATGTTTTTAAATCATTTGATGTCATTGTTTGCTCAGATTGTGTCAGTGAAATTATTCTTGTAGGAATTAAATCTTTTTTTCCATAATCCATCTTAAAATCTTATTCCTTTATGTAAGCTCTGCTTTTCCAATAAATGTAGTAAGGCTGTTCAAGATAAGAATGTTGCATATCACAACTGGCTTGCATCCAGATCTCAGGTTCATTTTCCACCTACACTAAAACTCAGCAATTGTAAAGGCATTATTTCAATCCAAACCTGATTTTTAACAGTCTGTGAGTAGTAAACTTGATTCTTGTCTAAACAGTAGAAAAGGTTTCTGATCTCTTGCTAAAGAAATCAGAATGCTTTTCTGATCTCTTTAGCAAGGTTGGCTGCAACTTTTACTCATCTGTACTCTCATCTTTATTTAAACCTGATGGTTCGATTGCCATCTCAGTTAAAGATAAAGCAGACCTACTAGCATTCTACTTTTCTTCTAACTGTTGTGTTGATAATTATGGAAAATCATCTCCTAACATTCCTAATACATTCTACTTAGTGCTGCCTGTGGTCTGCCCTCCAAAGGATAGAAAAATTTTGAACAATCTTGATGACGAGAAGGCTCCAGCTCCTGATGGTATTTCTCCACTTGTGCTCCTTGGCTTACTCTGTTCTGTTATCACCTTCTTACACTTTCTTATTACACTGATGTGTTTACTTCTTCTTGGAAGTTTGCTTGTATCCAACCAGGGTGACAAGTTCATCCGATCAAATTATCATTCCATTGCACTTATCTGTGCCCTTTATAAGGTAATGAAGAAATCCATTAACTGCCAACTCCTAAAGTATCTTGAAACCTTACATCTTATCAATGATCACAAATATAGATTCCATCAGTGTCGATCCACTGGTGATATATTGACTTATGTTACTATCTGGTTATAAATTCAATGGAAAAGGTTGGTGAAACTCAAGCATTTGCTCCTGACATTTAAAAAGGACTTTGATTGTGCTTAAAGGTCTTTTAAAGGAGCTTCCATATTTTGGATTTTTGACTGTATTTTGTAAATCAATATTTAGTTTTCTCTCTAACTGCTCATTTCAGTTGATGGTAGATGGCTGTCTGTCTTCTAACTTTCCCATTAATGCTGGTGTTCCCCAAGATTCAGTACTTCCTTCCACTCTTTTCCTCTTTTATAGTAATGAAATTCTGCCATTGAATAGAAATCCTGTCCATAGTTTTGCTGATGATAGTGCATTGCATTCTACTGTCCAGTTTGAGAAACCTTGTCCTACACAACCAGCTTCCATTCTCAAATATCCATGAAAAATCTTTAAATGCTAATCCCCAGGTAAATCTCCAATGGGACAAAGATAACTTAATTTCAATCCTTCCAAAGCTCAGTCCTGTCTTATATCTAACGAAAAGGATTCTTCCACTGCTATGCTTATCTTCGATGACTCTTGGATTTCTAGACAAGATCAGGTATCTCTATTAGGCATTACCATGACTTCTGTTCTCTCATGACATAAGCATAGACTTGTTAGCTTAACTTCTGTTCCAGGGAAAATAATGGAGTCACTGATAAAAGAAGTAACACCTTAACAGGAATGCAGTTATACTGCAGTCAGACCATGAATATGTTAAGAGGCAATCTTGTCTCACTAATCTGATTGGATACTGTGATGAAATAACAGAGGAACTGGATACAAAAAATAAATTTGATATATACAGTTGTGCCCCTGTATCTGCTGTATCTGTATGTGCCCTGAATTCAGTTACCCCTGGTTAATCACGGAAGAAAAAAAAAAAAACTTAACACATACCACTCGCGTGTTCAATACAATGCTTCCCTTTATTTTTTATGATGTCAATTTTAAATCGAATAGCTTCTTTTTATTTTTTTATAATGTCATGTATGGTTTGGTCACTAACATTGTAATGGTTCATTAGAGATTAAATGAATGTACCGTTTCCAAACTTTTGAATAATTTCAAGTTTTTGTTTAACTTTAAAGCACAACTCTTGCATTTGCCAATCATTTTCATGATTTATAAACAGAAAAAAAAATAATAATAATAGTTACTATAAAAAAAAAAATAAATAATTCCGACACATTCCTGACATAATAACAAAACAAGATTTGCCCTTTTTCCGCCGCACCTATGGAACACAACAATCGATGCGACACATTAAATCAAACTAAACATTTGGTCTCTTTTTTTTTTTTTTTTTTGTTTTGAGCAGTAGGTGTGAAGCCAGTGGGGGTTGGAAGATAATAGTTACAGTAATCTCCCAATGACGACTTATAACGCTGGTTCTGTTCACTTATTTACGACTTGCCATATACTGTTCATACCTATTCTAGTTATTACTTGAATTTTATGGTTTCTGGTTGTTTTTTTTTAATTTGAAGTCTTGAAGTGTCCCGGTTAATCCAATTGCGCTAAATCGAGCGTCTGCTGTACTTTATTATTATCGTATTTAATGTTGGTAATGTCTTACTGTGTGTTTAATTTTTCAATTAAACTTTATTATATGTATGTATGTATGTACAAGAAAATCACGCGGATATAGGTGTTCGCCTATATCCGCGGTTTCAGCCATCCACGGTAGGTCTTGGAACGTATCCCCCGCGGATACAGGGGGTTCTTACTGTACATCGATTTTAGGAAAGATTTTTATATTGTTGTCCTGGTGCCTCCATAACCAGGTGGGAAGGAACAGCAGTGCGTAGCACACTCTTCTTGATTAGACCGGGGTTCGAGCCCGTGACCACCAAACACGTAGGATGCGGAACGGTCAGGGAATGACCACCTCATATTCCCGGAGCAATATGGCCTTAGTTGTTAATGCTCCTAAAAACCAAATAACAAACAAACATACATATTGTTGTCCATAAAATGTACAACAATATAAAAATACCAATTAGAGCAGGGCAGCATTAAGGGCAGGTTACTGCAATGCTTAAACGGATGGTTGAGTGGGAGAAGACAGTGGTTATTATTGGATACTGGTCTTCATGCATTAATGTTATTAATGGTGTGCTCCAGAGTTCAGTGCTGGGCACATTGTTGTTTTCTATATGCATTAATGATAATTGATTAAAGAATATCAGGGTTAATGTCTAAGTTTGCATTATACAAAAGTTGGTGATACAAAAGTTGGCAGTGTGGTCAATGGCAGTAATCAGAGTAAGCTTATGCAACAAGATCTAAAAAAAAAATTGTGCAGATGGGATGAGAAATGGCTTATCATATGTCCATGTGAAACATAGTTACAAATAATCCCAGATTAATGTACTAACTGTGTGGTACTGCTGTCAGCATTTAAAAAATGAAAACTTCTGTGGGGGGATTATTGTGCTGTCAGATATAAAGTACTCTGAGCAGTGCAGACATGCTACTAGTACAGCTCATGGTATACATGAATTTTGCTAGTAGGAATGAGGATGTAATTGAAGAAGGCAGAGGTTAAACTGCACCTTGAGTACTACATACAGGTCTGGAGGCTTCATTTTAGGAATGATGTAGATCTGCTGGAATGAGTGCAGAGAAGTTCAGCAACTTTAGTGAAGGGAACAAAAGAGTGAACTTACCAGGAATCCAGAAATGGCTTATGTTTGGCAAATTTGAGTGTTTCGAGACTAGGCACATGCAAGAAGATTCGATTGAGGTGATAAAGGCTCTGAACGAATTGAGCAAGCTCAGTGCCGATGGATGATTCTTCTCGTCCAGAATATGCACAAGGGGACATAAAATCAAATTGATGGGTCCTGGCTAGATGTGTGAAAATTTGCCTTTAGCTAGTGAGTGGTCAATTATTTGAACAGACATCTGTATGATATTGTGGAGGTGGGGAATTTGAATAACTTCATAGAAGAACTAAACAAATTATTGTAGTGGATGGATGGGTGATGCCAGGAAAGTTTTTTTTTTTTTTTCTGCCTGATGTTTTATAATCTTGCTTTCTTTTACCATTTGGCACTACTACTAATAGTAATACTAAAAATCTGTGTTTTGTCTTCTTGCTCTCATTGCTAATTTTCTTCTAAATAGCTACTCACTTTGTAGAAATCTCAAATCATCTCTACCTTGGAATATTGTTCTCACATCTGGAGAAATTCTCCCATCACCCCACTTAGACTTCTCAAATCCCTCCAAATGGATTCTAGACAGATGGAAGAAACTTGAACAAACTTCCACAGATGGAAGTTTGTTCCAGCAATCAACCACTGGCGAAATGCAATTTTTTTTTTTTTTTTTTTTATCAAAAACCCCAAACAGGAGAGGTATTAGAACCTATAGTACTTAGAACTGTGCTTGGGTTGGAGGTTGAGAAGATGAAAGAGGATATTTGTTGACATTAGACTTGAACTTCTGTAGACTGTAATTTTCAGGAAATACGTATGAAGGAAGGTTGTTCCAGAAAACGGCAGTTGAATGAATAAACGAAGAAGATGAAAAGTTGGTTTTGTGAGTTTGAAGTTGGACAGTAAATGGATGTTGACTGGTGGCAGCATGTGTTCGGACTGTTTTGAAAGAGAGATCAGGAATTATAGAAACCAATTCAGAAGAACAGTGCCCATGGAAGTATCAGTAGAAAACGCATGCAGCAGAAACAGTATGTCTATGAGACAGAGAGTGGAGAGTCTCTGTTAGAGAGGAATCATTAATTAACCGAACTGCCCTCTTATGAATGGAATCTAGAAGCCTGAGAGAGGTTTTGGGGGAACCGCCCCAGATGTGGGAACAATATTCCATGGTTGGGCAGATCTGTGATTTGTACAGAGTGAACAGCTGTTTGGAAGAAAAGCAACGCCGAGAGCGAAAGATAAAATCAAGTTTTTTAGATGCCAATATTTGTAATATTTGATTAGAAATCAGGGTAATCCCCAAAAGAGATATATCATTTTGCCTAGAAATCAGAGTGTCACCAAAGATAAGCATAGGAGCAGAAGAATCATTTTTGAAAGATGTAAGACAAGACCAAGTTTCAGAAGGATTGAAATCAACTAAGTTTTCTTTGCTCCACTGGAGAATTACCTGGAGATCAGCATTTAAGGAATTGGTAGTGGATATTTGAGAAGTTGAAGCTGATTGAGCAGGGCAAGGTTTTTCAAAATGGAAATTGGAATGTAATGTGCTATAATCGGCAAAACTATGGATAGGATTTCCAGTCAATGGGAGAAGGTCATTAATATACAAGAGGAAAATGGTGGGGGGAAAGAACTGAACCTTGGGGGACACCAGCATTAGTGGAGAAGTTAGAAGAGCCATCTACCATCACCCTCAGTGAGTGATCAGAGAGAAAACTGGATAACCAATTACAAAAAACAGTTGGCAAACCATAAGATGGAAGCTTGTTTAGAAGACCTTTATGCCAAATACGATCGAAAGCCTTTGAGGTGTCAAGAGCAACTGCTTGTGTTTCACCAAACTTTTCCATTGAATTTGTTCATAAATGGGTAACGTAAGCCAGAATATCACCAGTGGATCGACACTGACGGAATTCATACTGGCGATGTTGATCAGATGGGAGGTTTCTATGTAGTTTAAGAGTTGGTGGTTAATTGATTTCTCCATTACTTTAGAAAGAGTAGAAGTAACTGAATGGGATGAGAATTGGATGGGAGGGACTTGTCGCCCTTTTTAGGAACTGTCTGGATATGAGCAAATTTCTAAGCAGAAGGAAAAACACCTTTGGAATATGAAAGTGGAAAAAGGCAGCAAAGAACAGGAGTAAGTTCAGGAGCACAGGTTTTGAGAACAAGTGGAGAAATACCATCAGGACCTGGAGCTTTCTTATCATCGAGATACATCAAAATCCTTCTGACCTACTTTTGATGGAAGAGCACAGGAGGCATTGAATGGAACGATTTGGGAATGGTGGGAGGTGTTTTACCAAGATCATTAATACACGAGTTGGAAGGAAAATGGGATGCTAGCAGGTCAGCTTTATCCTTTGCTGAAGTGATAACAGAACCATCTGGTTTGGACAGAGGTGGGCAAAAGTTGTGGCCAATAGCTTTGGCTAGAGACCAGAATGCTCGGCAACAATTAGGGCAAGAAGCAAGTTTTCTACTCTTAGCCTGTTCGAAATCTAGTTTGGACTGATTAATGACATCTATTCTGCACAGCTATTTTACAACTTTCTTTTCTTAATTTCAATTTATGCCCCATAATGTGGGTAATCTGAGCAAGAGGAAGAATCCCATTAGCATTGAGCTTGCTCAAACCATTCAAAACCTATACATCTCAATCAGGTAACTCACAGAAGCGTAGTCTCCAGAAGCTGCATTTTAGTAGAACATTTAATCCTTTCTTGGTGAGAGCAACTTTCCAATAACCAATCTCATTGCCCTTTTCTATACTTTTAGCATTAGCATTAGTAGAGGCATTTGATGCAAGAAAGCAAGCTTATGCAGCATCAGCCAAAAAAAAAAAAAAAAAAAACCACTTCCACTTCACCCCTCTGTTCGTTCAAAATACCTGTCCAGCTGAGCCTTAAACTTATTTAGGCTATCAACCTCCACCACAAGGGATGGAAGTCTGTTCCACCAACCAATCACCCGCTGGCTAAAGGCAAATTTCCGCACGTCTATCCTACATCTGTCTTTCCTCAATTTGAATTTATGCCCTCTCAGGTGATTTTTCTGAGCTAGAGGAAGAATTCCATCAGCATTGAGCATGCTTAAACCATTCAAGGCTTTATACACCTCTATCAGATCACCTCGCTGGTGCCTAGTCTCCAGACACTGTAATTTGCAAAACTTAAACCTTTCTTCGTAAGAGCACCCCTTTGTTCCATTCACTAATCTTGTTGCCCTTCTCTGTACTCGTTCCAGCAGCTCTACATCCTTCTTGAAATGAGGCCTCCAGACCTGTATACAGTACTCTAGGTGTGGCCTGACCATCGCCTTATACAATGGAATAATCACCTCCTTATCCCTGCTGGAAAAATTCCTGTATATCATTGACAATACTCCATGAGCTACTCTTGCAGCCCGTCTGCACTGCTCAGAGAACTTCATATCTGCCTGCACGACCACTCCCAAGTCCCTTTCATTCTCTACCACTGTCAGTGTTGTACCACAGAGTTGATACGTTGCTCTGGGGTTGCTGTTTCCCATGTGTAGTACTTTACATTTGTCAATGTTAAACTTCATTTGCCACCTCTCAGCCCATCTGCTCAACCTTTCCAGATCCTGTTGCAGCAGCATAGTGTCAGTAGTGTCCTTGACAACCCTGCCAACCTTTGTATCGTCTGCAAACTTGGACATTAAGCCCGATATACCATCATCAATATCATTTATAAATACAGAAAACAATAATGGACCCAACACTGAGCCCTGAGGGACTCCACTAATAACATCAGTCCACGATGAGCAGTGTCCATTGATTACCACTCTCTGTCTTCTCCCCCTCAACCACCCCTTTATCCATAGCAGCAATTTGCCTCCAATGTCACACTGCTCCAATTTGTGTAGCAGTCTTCCATGTGCAACAGTATCAAAAGCCTTTCTAAGATCCAAGTATATAATATCAAAGTTATTCCCTGCATCCAGTTCTTTTGTGACTGCATCATAGTATCCAATCAAATTGGTCAGGCAAGACTTTCCCTTAACAAACCATGCTGTGTCCAAGCTATAACTGTAGTCTTCTCTAGATGATCCTGCAGTGCTTCTTTAACCAGTGCCTCCATTAATTTTCCTGGAACAGAAGTTAAGCTCACAGGTCTATAATTACTTGTGTCAGCCTTTGATCCTCCTTTGTGAATTGGGGTCACATTTGCACATTTCCAGTCTATGGGTACCTCCCCTGAGTCCAAGGAAGCTCTCATAATTATGGCTAAGGGTTTGCTTACTTCCTTTGCTGCCTCCTTTAATATAACTGGATAGATCCCATCCACCCCGGGTGCCTTTCTTGTGTTTATCTTCAACAGTTTCTCCTGCACTTTACTCCCAGTTATTTCAAGATTCTGTAGCTTACTGCTAGAGTTGAATACACCTCTGGCATTCCCCTCGCTGAATAACTCCTCATGTGTGAATGTCGATGCAAAATATTCATTTAGTTTGTTAGCTACCTGAGCAGGATCATCAACGCTTGACCCATCAATATCAAGTGGACCAATCTGATTCATCCCCTTCCTTCTAGAGTTTACATAAGTAAAGAACTCTTTGCTGTTTTTCTTTGCATCCCTTGCCAAAGATTTCTCGTAATCTGCCTTTGCCTGCCGAACCTCCTTTGTAACTTGGTTGCATATCAACTTGTATCTATCATAGGCTTCTGTGTCATGTGTTAATTTGTATGTATCCCATGCATTTTTCTTCTCTGCCATATGCCTCATTAGTTCATCTGACATCCATTTTGGCCTAAACCTTGAACAATATTTCTTAGTTGGTATGTAAAGCCTAGTAGCTTCCAAGATAAGTTCTTTGAATGCTTCCCATTTTGAATTTGCTGTTGGTAACATCATCAGTTGGTCCCACTGTATAGAATTTAAATACTGTCTCAGTCCATCGTAGTCGCCTTTACGGAAGCAATAACCCTTCCCTTTACCCCTAATGGTAGTTACCTCTTTGAGTAAATCCCACTTCAGCACACTGTGATCACTGCCACCTAGTGGTTCATTTATCTGCAGATTCTTAATGCATGAAGAATCACTGCTGATAATCAAATCAAGAGTATTACTCCCTCTAGTTGCCTCCCGAACATGCTGATGTAGAAAACAATCATCCAATAAATCCACAAAAGCCCTGCTAGTGTGTGAGTAAGCAGCCCCCAAAATCCAGTCAATATCTGGGAAATTAAAATCTCCCATTATAAGCCTTCCTATTTAAGCCTTCAGACCTGTATGCTATACAATTGAGGCCTGACCATTGCCATATACAAAAGGATAATCACCTCCTTATCACTGATAGCAAAATTCCTGTATATCGTTGACAAGACCCAATGAGCTGCTCTGGAAACCTGTCTTCACTGCTTAGAAAACTTCACATCTCACTGCACATTTACCCCAAGTCTTTATCATTCTCCACTACCTTGAGTGTAGTACCACATAGTTGGCACATTACTCTAAGGTCACTGCTACCCATATGTAGTACTTTGCATTTGTCAATGTTAAACTTCAGTTGCCACCTTTCAGCCCATCTTCACAACTTTTCTAGATCCTGTTGCAGTAGCGTACTGTCATTACTTTCATTAACAATCTGCAGACTTGGACATTAAGCCTGATATACCTTCATCAATTTCATTGATAAATATAGAAAACAATTGGTCCAATACAGAACTGTGGGGGGAATTGCCCTAATAACATTAGTCTATAAAAAGCAGTATCCATTGATTATCACTCTGTCTTCTCCCACTCAACCATTCCTTTATCCAAAATAGTGAATTGTCCTTTATGAAATACTACGCAAATTTGTACAGCAGTCTTCCATGTGTAGCAGCATCAAAAGCTTTCCTGAAATTGAAGGATATGATATCAAAATGATTTTTTGCATCCACTTTTTTGACCATTGCATAGTATCCAATCAGATTGGTCAGACAAGAAGACTTCTTCTCAACAGATCCATGCTGTGTTTGAACTATAACTGCAGTTGTGTCTAGGTGGTCCAGCCTTGCTTCTCTAACCAGTGACTCCATTATTTTTCCCCAGAACAGAAGTTAAACTAACAGGTCTGTAATTACTTGCATCACTCTTTTTGAATTGGAGATACATTCGCACATCCAAATCCTCCATTCGTGGGGACCTCCTCTGAAACCAAAGATGCCCTCATAATTATTGCTAAGAGTTTGCTTAGCTCCTTTGCTGCCTCCCTTAATATAACTGGATAGATCTCATCTTCCTCAGGTTCTTTGCTTATGTTAAACATAAGCTGTTGTTGTTGTTATTGTTGTTATTTGGTTTTTAGGACCATTAGCAACTAAGGCCATATTGCTCCGGGGATATGCGGTGTCATTCCCTGACATTTCCCTATTTGGTGGTTACTGGCTTGAACCCCGGTCTAATCAAGAATCGTATGCTACGCACTGCTGTTCCTGCCCACCTGGCTATGGAGACGCCTAAACATAAGCAAAGTTCAACAATTTCTCCTCCACTTTCCTCTCTCTTATTACAAAGTCACTTATCTCCCCACTAGAGTTTGATAAACTTCTTCCCTCCACTTCTCTACAGAATTCCTCATGTGTGAATGGAGATGCAAAATACTCAATCAGTTTGTCAGCTACCTGATCAGGATCGTTAACAGTCAAACTTCAATATCAAGTGGACTAATCTTATTCATCTCCTTCCTTCTAGAGTTTGCATAAGTAAAAACATCTTTGCTGTTTTTCTTTGCATCCTTTGCCAAATATTTCTCTTAATCTGCCTTTGCTTGCCTGACCTCCTCTCTGACTTGATTAAAGACTAACTTATATCTACCATAGGCTTTGTGTTGCCTGATAATTTATATTCATCTCATGCATTTTTCTTCTTTGTTCCGAGTCTCCTTAGTTCATCTGATATCCATTTTGGCGCCAACCTTAAACAGTATTTTTTTAGTTGGTATGAAAAGCCTAGTAGCTTCCAAGATTACTTTCTTGAATGCTCCCCATGTAGAATTTGCTGTTGGGAATATCATCAGCACTGTATAGAATTTAAAAACTGTCTGAGATTACCACAGTCACCTTTACAAAAAAGCAAAAACCCTTCCTTTTACCCCTGATGGTAGTTACATCTTTTGGTAAATCCCACCTCAGTACACTGTGATCACTGCCACCCAGTGGTTCCTTAATCTGAAGTTTCTTAAAGCATGAATAATCAGGGCTGATAATCAGATCAAAAGTATTACTCCTTCTGGTTGTCTCTTGAAAATGCTTCTGTAGGCAACAATCTTCCAATAAATCCACAAAAGTCTTGCTAGTGTGTGAGTGACGAATCCACAAGTTCCAGTCGATTTCTGGGAAGTTAAAATTTCCCATTTTAAGACATTCTAATTTACTGTTCCATTCTTTTTCTCTCCGCACTTGTTTGTTGTACTCATCAGAGTCAATAAGCCTATAACACATTCCTATGCTCATTTATGCTTTCCCAGTGCTTGTGTTACAAGAAACTGACCCAACATTGCACTGTCCACCTATGTAACTGGATGCATTGCTTTAGATTTCGTGTTTCTTAACTAACAGCATAACCCCTCCTGCCTTCTTTACTACTGAAATTCAAATCTTGCATTCCTGATATCTTTGTGACATTCCAACTCTGATATCCCAAAAATATCCGCCTTTGATGTCTCATCCAGCACTTCACATTCATCAAATTTATTTATTCTACTCCTAGCACTGGTGTACATGCAAGTATACATGCACCTCTTCCTACTCGTAGTTACCCTAATACAGTCCATGTGTTTACCTGTTCCATGATGACTCCCAGCAGTTCCTAAAATCCCCTGTACCTTGCTTTCAAGGCTTCTGCACATTCCAGTAGAAGCAGTGCCAGAATCACTTTTGCCTCTTCCTGCAGCTATAATTAGTCTATATTCTGTGAATCGTCCTAAGGTAGTAGTTTTCCCACCCACCTAATACTTCCTCGGTATGCATCAGCAAATATTCTTGCACTGTTTTTGTTTAAATGAATCCCATCCCTGAAGAAAAATTCTGCCTCACAAGCCATGCACATTGTCACGATGGCCAAATTTATTGACATGTCTCTCATCATATACTCCCTCCTATCTTTTCTGGGCTGAATTGCAGATTCACATTCTCAGCAATTAGCACACACAAAGACATCCTCCTTGGCTAGATCATGTCCTGTTCCAGAAAGGTCTGGAAACTTTTCACAAGTTGCACATTTTATTAAGCTGTGATGCATTGTTGAATTGGCCCCTTTGGTTCTCCCCTGAGCCATAGCACTCTCGCTACTTTGTGCCTCTTGTTTTGCTGCTCTTTTTTTTTTAATTCCCATTTAAATGCAATTTAATTGATTATCAATGAAAATTAAGATTTATAAATTTAATTGATTAATTGACAATACTACACTAAGCTAATAAATTCCTAATTGCAGTGTATACAGTTTGAGATATACGTTACTCTATGCTGTAACGATCGCAGTGTTAAATTAATTATATCCTTAGCTAAACACAAAAAAGGTATGTACCCAAAAAGTGAGTAGAACCTTTGATCTACTTATTTATCACAATTTAAACCCTGTTATTCCTTTTTTTTTTTTTTTTTTTTTTTTTTAAATGTGAACCCCAAACACGAGAGGTATTAGAACCTATAGTACTTAGTACCGTGCTTGGGTTGGAGGTTGAGAAGATGAAAGAAGATATTTGTTGACATTGGACTTGAACTTCTGTAGATTGTAATTTTCAGGAAATACGTATGAAGGAAGGTTGTTCCAGAAAACGGCAGTTGAATGAATAAATGAGGAAAATGAAAAGTTGGTTCTGTGGGTTTGAAGTTGGACAATAAATGGATGTTGGCTGGTGGCGGCACGTGTTCGGACTGTTTTGAAAGAGAGAGCAGGAATTATAAAAGCCAATTCAGAGGAACAGTGCCCATGGAAGTATCTGTAGAAGAGGCATGCAGCAGAAACAGTACGTCTATGAGAGAGCGAGTGGAGAGACTCTGTTAGAGATGAATCATTAATTAACCTAACTGCCCTCTTCTGAATGGAATCAAGAAGCCTGAGAGGTTTTGGGGGCCCACCCCAGATGTGGGAACAATATTCCATAGCAGGGCGGATTTGCGATTTATACAGAGTGAGCAGCTGTTTGGGAAAAACGTAACGCCGAGAGCGAAAGAGAAAACCAAGTTTTTTAGATGCAGAGGAAGCAATATTTGTAATGTGCTTGTGCCAAGAGAGATTAGAAGTCAGGGTAATCCCCAAAAGAGATATATCATTTTGCCTAGAAATCGGAGTGTCACTAAAGATAAGCATAGGAGCAGAAGAATCCTTTTTAAGAATCCTCAACTAAGTTGTCTTTGCCCCACTGGGGAATTACCTGAAGATCGGCATTTAAGGAATTGGTAGCAGATTTTCAAGAAGTTGAAGCTGATTGAGCAGGACAAGGTTTCTGAAAATGGAAAGTGGAATGCAATGTGCTATCATCGGCAAAACTATGGATAGGATTTCCAGTCAATGGAAGAAGGTCATTAATATACAAGAGGAAAAGAGTGGGGGAAAGAACTGAACCTTGGGGGACACTGGCATTAGTGGAGAATTTAGAAGACAGAGATCAAGAGCAACTAGTTGTGTTTCACCGAACCTTTCCATTGAATTAGTCCATAAATGGACTAAGCCAGAATATCACCAGTGGATCGACACTGACGGAATCCATACTGGCGATCGTTGATCAGATGGAAGGTTTCTAGGTAGTTTAAGAGTTGGCAGTTAATTGATTTCTTCATTACTTAAAAAAAAGTAGAAGTAATTGCAATGGGACGATAATTGGATGGGAGGGATTTGTCACCCTTTTTAGGAACTGGCTGGATATGAGCAAATTTCCAAGCAGAAGGAAAAACACCTTTGGAATAAGAAAGTGAAAAAAGGCGGTAAAGAATAGGAGTAAGTTCAGGAGCACAGGTTTTGAGAACAAGTGGAGAAATACCATCAGGACCTGGAGCTTTCTTAGCATCAAGATTCGTCAAAATCCTTCTGATATCCTTTTGATGGAAGACTACAGGAGGCATTGAATGGAGCATGGTGGGAGGTGTTTTACCAAGATCATTAATACATGAGCTGGAAGAAAAATGGGATGCTAGCGGGTCAACTTTATCCTTGGCTGAAGTGACAACAGAACCATGTGGTTTGGACAGAGGTGGGGAGCAGAGATGGGCAAAAGTTGCGGCCAATAGCTTTGGCAAGAGACCAGAATGCTCGGCTACCATTAGGGCAAGAAGCAAGTTTTCTACTCTTAGCCTGTTCAAACTCTAGTTTGGACTGATTAATAACTGCTTTACAATTGTTGTGAGCTTTGGTGTAGGCAGAAAATGAAACTGAAGAATTAGAAACAAGCCAATTACGATATGCAACATTCTTTTCTTGAACAGCCTTAGCACATTTATTGGAAAACCAAGGTTTAGATAAAGGACGAGATTTTAAAGTGGAGTGTGAGATAAGGGATTCCATTCCTGCAAGAATAATTTCATTGACACGATCTGAGCAAACCTTGACATCAGAAGTTTTGAAACAGTAATCCGACCAAGGAAAAGAAGAAAAGAAGTCTCGCAGGTCATCCCATTTTGCATTCTTGTAATGCCAGACAACACGAGGTTGGGAATAGCCATGAGGTAAAGGTTCCATTGGAGAAGAGACAATCACCAAGTTGTGATCTGAAGTGCCTAAAGGACCTCTCACTTCGACCGTGTACTTAGAATGGTTGTTTGTTAGAAAAAGATCAAGCGTATTGGCTGTATGATTAGGATTGTCCGGTATTCTTGTAGGTAAATGAACAATCTGTGCTAGGTCATTAGTAATTGCAAAAGCCTCAGCATCTCGACCTGCTGGGTCGATGTGCTTTGATATTCATGCTGAAACACCGACACAATAGCAGTATGAGTATTGAGTTGTAACTTATACAATTACTTGCTAAATTTTAAAAAAATCAGCTAATGATTGTGACTAAGACTTTTTAGTCTATTTTTAAAACACAATTTAATATGTAAATTAATCAAGTGCTGATAAAAATTTTCAAGAAACCTATATGTTTACATGAGGTTAAAAATTTTGTATCTTCCTGGCAGTTATAATTTCGTTCCAGACTGTTATGTTCTGTTTTTGCTGTATTTCCTTTGCAATCCATTCTTGCATTCCTCTCTCTCTCTCTCTCTCTCTCTCTCTCTCTCTCTCTCTCTCTCTCTCTCTCTCTCTCTCTCTCTCTCTCTCTCTCCAAAATGTGCCACAAACTGTTAGCATCCACTTACTGCCCAATTTCAAATTCACAAACCAACTTTTCTTCTTCCTCATTTTCCCCTTCAACTTGTGATTTCTGAACCTTCTTCACATTTATTTACTGAAAATCGTGTCTAATGTCAACAAGTATCATCTTTAATCTTCTCAACCTTCAATTCACCCTCAGTACTAATTACTATATGTTCTTATACCTTTTATGTTTGGGATTTAAAAAAAAAAACACACACACACACAGAAACAACAACTTGGTACTTATTTTATCACCCAGTGTGTAAACATTGAACTCTATGACTAGTAATGGCAAAATGAAACTTAGCAACCCATTATTATGTGCAAGAATTTTAAAGGGAGGATTGCTAAAATTCTTTAGTGTCAGCAAGCCCATTTTATTTTTAAAAGTTTCTCTTGATTTTTATATAGCAATGTTCTTATGCTGTACAGATTCCTGAAATCTATTTAAATTGGAGTTGGTTTTTTTTAAATTCCATGAATTCAAATTAACCTAGTTTTACTGCAGAACATTTTTAAGAAAAAGTAGTGCTACTTTTTTTTAAGAATGTTCAAGTTGAATATTGTTCTCCCCTTCCACTATGCAGTCTTTTGGAGGAATATCATCTTATAATACTGGCTTTCTCTGCTACTCTACAAATTACTACATGTCAATATACGACTGCTCAGAGTAATGCAAGAATTGAATCTACTTATGCTTTTAGCTGTAATAAATTGTTTGTTCTGTGCAGGTTCTTGAAACAGTCACTACTACTGTCTCAACAGCATCAAATAATATTCTTCTAGCTTTTCTCTTCTTATGTTTCCCATCTCTACAAAGACATCCTTCTTGAACAAGTGCAGGCCATTCTGGGAAAAATCATATTCCACGAATTACCATTACCAAAGACACATTATTCAAGAAAGCTAGCTTATATAGCATCAGCCAAAAAATGGAAAAAAAAAAAACCTTATTTCACCCACCTACTTGCTCCAAATGTTTGTCAAGTTCTGCCTTGAATCTGTTTGAGCTATCAACTTCTACAACGACAGTTGGAAGTTTGTTCCACCAATCAACCACCCGCTGGCGAAAGACAAACTTCCAGACATCTATCGTACAACCGTCTTTCCTCAATTTGAATTTATGTCCTCTCAGGCGATTATTCTGTGCAAAAGGAAGAATCCCATCAGCATTGAGCATGCTCAAACCATTCAAGGCTTTATACGCCTCAATCAGATCACCTTGCAAGTACCTAGTCTCCAGACACTGTAATTTGCAAGGCGACTCTGTAGCCAGGTGGGAAGGAGCAGCAGTGCATAGCACACGCTTCTTGATTAGACCGGGGTTCGAGCCCGTCACCACCAAATACGGAGGATGTGGAAAGGTCAGGGAATGACCACCGCATATCCCGGAGCAATATGGCCTTAGTTGCTAATGCTCCTAAAAACCAAACAACAACAACTGTAATTTACAAAACTTAAGCCTTTCTTCGTAAGAGCAACCTTTTGTTCCATTCACTAATCTTGTTGCCCTTCGCTGTACTCGTTCCAACAGCTCTACATCCTTCTTAAAATGAGGCCTCCAGACCTGTATACGTTACTTAAGGTGTGTCCTGACCATTGCCTTATACAAGGGGATAATCACCTCCTTATCCCTGCTAGAAAAATTCCTGTATATCATTGACAAGACACCATGAGCTACTCTTGCAGACCGTCTGCACTGCTCAGAAAACTTCATATCTGCCTTCACAATTACCCCCAGATCCTTTTCATTCTCTACCACTGTCAGTGTCATACCACAGAGTTGATACGTTACTCTGAGATTACTGCTTCCCATATGTAGTACTTTTCATTTGTCAATGTTAAACTTTATTTGCCACCTCTCAGCCCATCTTCTCAACCTTTCCAGATCCTGTTGCAGCAGCAGCATACTGTCAGTAGTGTCCTTAACAACCCTGCCAACCTTAAACTTGGACATAAGCCTGATATACCATCATCAATATCATTTATAAATACAGAAAACAACAATGGACCCAACACTGAACCTTGAGGGACTCCACTAATAACATCAGTCCACGAAGAGCAGGGTCCATTGATTATCACTCTGTCTTCTCCCACTCAACCATCCCTTTATCCATAGCAGCAATTTTCCTCCAATGCCACACTGCTCCAATTTGTGCGGCAATCTTCCATGTGCAACAGTATGAAAATCCTTTCTAAGATCCAAATATGATATCAAAGCCATTCCTTGCATCCAGTTCCTTTGTGACTACATCATTGTATCCAATCAAATTGGTCAGACAAGACTTCCCCTTAACAAACCCATGCTGTGTCCGAGCTGTAACTGAAGTCTTGTCTAGCTGATTCTGCAGTGCTTCTTTAACCGGTGCCTCCATTAATTTCCATGGAACAGAAGATAAACTAACAAGCCTGTAATTACCTATGTCTCCCTTTGATCCTCCTTTGTGGATTGGTGTCACGTTTGCACATCTCCAGTCCATGGGTTTATGAGATTCCTTTTATGAGAGCTTCCTTTGACTCAGAGGAGGTACCCACCTCTGAGTCAAAGGAAGCTCTCATAATTATGGCTAAGGGTTTGCTTACTTCCTTTGCTGCCTCCTTTAATATAACTGGATAGATTCCATCCACCCCAGGTGTCTTTCTTATGTCTATCTTCAACAATATCTCCTCCACTTTACTCTCAGTTATTACAAGATTATCTAGCTTACTGAGAGAGTTGAATACACCTCTGGCATTCCCCTCCCTGAATAACTCCTCATCTGTGAATATAGATGCAAAATATTCATTTAGTTTGTTACCTGAGCAGGATCATCAACAGTTGAACAATCGATATCAAGTAACCAATCTGGTTCATCCCCTTCCTTCTAGAGTTTACATAAGTAAAGAACTCTTTGCTGTTTTTGTTTGCATCCTTTGCCACAGATTTTTCGTAATCTGCTTTCGCCTGCCTAACCTCCTTTGTAACTTGGTTACGGACCAGCTTATATTTATCACAGGCTTCTGTGTCACATGTTAATTTATATGTATCCCATGTATTTTTCTGCTCTGTCACATGTCTAAATTGTTCATCTGACATCCATTTAGGCCTAAATCTTGAATAATATTTCTTTGTCGGTATGAAAAGCCTAGTAGCTTCCAAGATTAATTCTTTGATTGCTTCCCATTTCGAATTTGCTGTTGGTAACATCATCAGTTGGTCCCACCGTATAGAATTTAAATACTGTCTCAGACGACCATAGTCACCTTTACGAAAGCAAAAACCCTTCCCTTTACCTTTGATAGTAGTTACCTCTTTGAGTAAATTCCACTTCAGCACACTGTGATCACTGCCACCTAGTGGTTCCTTTATCTGCAGATTCTTGATGCATGAAGGATCAAGAACCCGGGAGCTCACATCTGGTGAGTATGGGCTTGGCACACCCAGGGTCCTGAGCTTGATATCATCATTCTTCTCTTGGTGATTCCCTTCTACTTTTGACTCTCTCTCTCTCTCTCTCTCTCTCTCTCAGGGTTACTCGGGAACCTTTTTTTTCCCTGGTGCAGCATAAGCCTCAGGCTTCCTTGCATCATATGGATATTAATAATAATAATAATCAGATCAAGAGTTTTACTCCCTCTAGTTGCCTCCCAAACATGCTGCTGTAGAAAACAATTGTCCAATAAATCCATAAAAGCCTTGCTAGTGTGTGAGTGACCAATCCTCAAATTCCAGTCAGTATCCGGGAAATTAAAATCCCCCATTATAAGACACTCTAATTTACTGGCCCACTCTATTTCTCTGCACAATTGCTCATTATACTCATCAGATTCATTAGGCCTATAACACACACCCTCTCATTTTTCCTTTCGCATTGCTTATGTCACACCAAATAGACTCAACATTGCATTGTCCCCCACATCAGTTGGATGCACTTACTTAGATTTTTTGTGTTTCTTAATTAACAGCATAATCCCTCCTCCCTTCCTATGCTGTCTATCCTTTCTGTACACATTTTACTCCCAAAATTCCAGTTCTGCACTGCTTATGTCTGTATGACACTATGTATCTGATATCCCAATAATATCTGCCTTTGACCCAATATTTCCAAGCTGGAGTTGATTGATAAGGATCATGCTATACATTCCCTCCTGTCAGTCCTGAGTAACATTCCAGAAACTCGTAAATCTATCTTGTGGATTTTTTTCTCAATCTCATGTGATAATTATGAAGTAAGATGTAAGGTTGTTTTTAATATTATTCATACTTGCATGTGCAACAATAGTACCCTTTATGCTTTTAAAAGATAATTGTTCTAGTATTGCTAGACTTGCTCTGGCAGGCGTTCTCTAGTCCTATTCTACATATTCCTTTTTTCTCTAAGGTTGGTAATTATCAAGAATTATAACTACTTCGACAAGCACCTTCTGCCTTTGGTGATCTATCCCTGCTGACAGATGCATGTGATAGCTATTCATTGAATTTGTATGTGTGTGTAAATAGGTGGATACAAAGAGAGAGTAAGATGAGGAATTTTTTATTCCTTATCGTACGCTTTCTTTGTATCCACCTATTCACACACACATACAAATTCAGTTTACTACTCAAAATATTATAAGTATTCTAATTATGGTTATCATATTGTCATGTTTACCCCAGTAGGAATTATAATCTTTATATAAATTTTTTTGGTCACTCTTAGACAAACCCATATACCTATCAATCATATCTAATATAGTATTATACTTTATATGTATGTGTGTGTGTTTTCTAGTTATTAAAATGTACCTCTTTCCTCTGTTTCTTTTATAATATCAGGATTCACTGGTAGGCCGTCATGCAGCAAATGCTATAGTGGAATTCCTCATGAAGAATTGTTTCCATTCAAATAGAGAAATTTTTCGTAACAACCTTGAAATTATCAGTAAACTGTTGAAATGCTGGAAGGAAAGAATTGTTATTCCTGGAAGGCAAGTTTATCTTGTGATGTACTTTAGAATACTGATTTATTTAAAATGCTTATTGTTACCTTAAAGAAAAGTATTTCTTTGAGATTTTCAGTGATAAACAATACAGTACAGCATCGATTGTCTGAATAATGAATGTTGTATCCTTTCCAGATGAAGTTTTTGCAATTAATGAATGTGCAAAATATTTTAAAACATATATAAACTTATTGTGCTGTATTTTCAATTTATACTTTTTATTTAACCATAACAATGTGCATTTTAATAGTATTTATATATATATATATATATATATATATACACACACAGAAATATGGTACATAGCACCGATAATTGGTACAGAAACTGTTCCTTATTAGGTGAAACTGTGCTGATTGAGGTGTAATTATAATGGGTTTTAATTGAATGTGTACCAGGGAAACAGTCTATAACAAATCTATAAACAAATCTAAGTCTATAAATCTATAAAGAATTTATGCTAGATAGCCAATAGAAAGCATTTGAAATAAAAAAATATTGCAAAAATTTTATTAATGAAAAGTTAACATCATGAGAGTGAGCAAAAAGCTTTATTGTTTATTTAGGTATTTCAGAATGAAGTCATTTCTTTTATTTTTTCCTTTGGTGTACAAGTCTTCGTAGCATTGAATCCCATCTTGTAAACTTAGCAATGATTCTACATTCGATATTCAGATTTCTTTTTAAGCACATGTAAAGCTGCTTCAGTGTTTTTCTTTTATGTCATCCATTGTAATGAAACCACGACCATTAAGCTGAACTTCCATCGGTGTGAGATTCAGCCATCTTTCCATTTTTGAGGTTGTTTTCTCCTCACATTCTCATGCAAATATTTCAAAACTTCACTGTAGTAGGCAGCAATAATTTTTTCTCCCAGTCACATATTTATGATGTCCTCTCATCAAAAAATGATCAGCATTACTTTAACATTGGTTTTCTTGCATGAGATTCCTTGTGCCTTGGATACACTTTTATGTGCTATTGAGATCTGCCTTGTATCATAGTTGTAAGCGAACACCTACCTCTCATCCCAGCAATAAAGTTTCTTAGAAAGTTCAGTTCCTGCATAGATTTTTTGAACAAATCACCTGCAAGAGCATTCCTACAGTCTGTTTGATCAGTTGACAATAAGTGTGGAACAAACCAGCATCCACATCACATATCCTTAATTCGTACATCAAGATTGTGTGTAGTGAGCCAACAGTTTCCTTAAGCAATCTCAAAACTATCATTTGCATGAGTTCCTTCACTTTCTTAGCATTTTTTTCGTTTCATGACATCAAAGGGTGTCCACTGCAAGGATCTTTTTCCAGTTTTTCCTTTCCATTTTTAAACCAATCAGATCACTGGTAAACTGCTGTTTTCTTCAAATAATCATCTCCATAAATTTTCTGTAATGCTTGAAGTATGTGTATAGCACTTGTTCCAAGTTTAAAGAACTTGATGTTAGCACACTGTTCAAACTGCAACATTCTACAATCAATCTTCTGATACACAAATGAAGTGGTTAAGCCAGTTCTCACTTGGCATATGGGTACACACCAAGGTCAACGTCAACCCAGGAAACTTTTGGCCAGAGCGGAAACCATTTAAATACCAGCGTGTGATTCTAGGAACTTTGTGAATGTACTACTTACATAGAACATTCACAAAAAAGCCAACCGGGCTAGCCGAGTGGGTAAAGTACCTGCCCGGCAACCCAAAGGTCGCGGGTTCGATTCCTGCCTCGGGCTTGGATCAAAGTACTGCAAAAACCTTGGGAGGTGCAATATGGCCACAGAAGCCGATGCGCCAACAACTACCAAATCAAAAAAAAAAAAAAAAAAAAAATTCACAAAAAAAATCCATCCAAACATGTGCACACGCACGCACACAAACACAAATCAAAAAAAAAAAAAAAAAAAAGTCCAATTTCATTCCATTTAATTTGTGTTCAGGATAATTGACTTCCATATAACTGATGTTATCATATTCTTAAACTTTGTTACACATAAATGTAATAATTGTGATTCTTGTTTTCGCAGAGTCATTCTTGAGCAGATGTCAGGTAATGATCCTGCAAAGAGAGAAAATACAACAGGTATTCAGTTGCTAGGATTAGTGTTAGCTGGTGGCTTTCCGCCTTATATCAGCTCTTCAGTTAACCTAAACAGGTAAATTTGAATTTTTATTTGAGAGTTATAACATTTTATTAGAATAGATTAAGAAAGGTTCATTTGCCGAATACATGTATGTATATCAGCTTAAATCATCTTTCTTTGGTCTTGAACGATGGATTTTCCGTAATGGTGTTATCTTGCAAATGTATAGGTTTATCTGTCAAAAAAAGCTCGTAGACTTTATTTATTCAAACATTCTAAAGAACTCTGAATGAGGCAGCAACATTAATAGTATTAATAGTGGAAAATTATGCAAAAAAAAATTTTACCTTTGCATTCCCTCGAATAGTTTATCTAGTTCTTCCTTGAATTTATTTATGCTATCCGCACTCACAACAACAACAAATGAAAGTTTCTTCCAGCAGTCATCCACCTATTTACTTTACTTTATCCGTGCTGTTAGTACTGGTTAGGGGTCAGCGACATGGATGGAATTCTTTCACTTAGTAGGGTTGGCACAGTACTGGAGTGAGCCCTAGCTCCTGCATATCTTGCCGCACTCTGCTCTTGATTGTCATCTTCAGCCTGCCTCAGTTGCCGCCAGGTGGGCAGGGGCAGCAGTGTGTAGCACACGCTTCTTGATTAGACCGGGGTTCGAACCCGTGCCTACTAAATACGGAGGATGCGGAAAGGTCAGGGAATGACCACCACATATCCCCTGAGCAATATGGCCTTAGTTGCTAATGCTCCTAAAAACCAAATAACAACAAATAACATCAGCCTGCCTCTCCTCCTTTGACCTGGAACTTGGCGGCTAAGTACAATTCTGCACATCTGTTCGTTTGAATAGAGGTGCAGAATTTATGTCCCCTTGTGTGTGTAGTCTGAGCAAGGGAAAGAATCCTGTTAGTATTGAGCTTGCTCAAACCATTCAAGGCCTTAAACACTCAATCAGGTCACCTTTTAGGTGCCTTATCTCCAGACACTTCAGTTTGCAGAAAGAACTTTGCAGTTTGTACTAACAGCACGGATAAAGTAAAGTAAATAGGTGGATGACTGCTGGAAGAAACTTTCATTTGTTGTTGCAGAAGTGAGGTTTTTGGGGATCAGAGCACCCCTTTGTTACACTCACCAATCTTATTGTCCTGCTCTGTACCCATTCCAGCAGAATGGACATTCTTCTTAAAATGAATCCTCCAGATCTGCACTCAGTACTCAAGATGTGGCCAGTGCATTGAATTATAAAATGGAATAATCACCTCCTTATCACTGCTAATAAAATTCCTGTATATCATTGACAAAATTCCATACGATAACCTGGCAGCCTGTCTGCACTGCTCAGACAACTTCACATCTGACTGCACAATTACTCCCAAGTCTTTTTCATTTTTTACAATACTGAGTGTAGTAGCACATAGTTAGTACTCTAGGGTTACTTCTACCCATATGCCGTACTTTGCATATGTCAAGTTTAAACTTTAGTTGCCATTTCTCAGCCCATCTGCCTAATTTTTCTAGATCCTGTATGCGGTAGCATACGGTCATTAATAACCTTTTAACAACCATTGCATTTTCTGCAAACATGCCTGATAACAAAATTAAAAAATCAGAAAAACATGGGAACATTTCAGTTTCATTACGCTCAAATTCAGTTTTACAAAGATTAAGCTTCTTTTTGAAAGCTTCTATTTTATCACTGAGTTTTAATATACAAGGGGCAATCATTTAATTCACAGTCATCTGAATCATCTGTGGATTTCTCCTCCTTGAAATACTCTCCCTTGAACTTTACACACTTTTGCCACCATCATACACCACTCATTAAATGCTTCTTGCTAGCCATTTTTTGAAAGACTGTGAAGTGCTTTGACTTGAGGTTGCCAGACAGATATGCCAGACAAGCTGTACTTGCTATTTCAGAGGCTAAAACGCTGATGGAACTGATATTCGGGGGTGACACTCAAGTCAAGTGGACCCAATTTTGGCGAAGTCCGGATGGTCTGTGACAGCCAAATCCTCTGCTTGCACCTTCACGATGGTGGGACTGTTAGTAATCCTGGGTATAACCTCCATGCACAAGTACATGGTGGGTGACCACCCAGGTGTGAACCAACGTAAAGAGGGGTCGAGGTGTGGCGCCCACGGCACATCGAGGAACACTACACATCTATGTTACCAGGCAGTACTAGGTGGTAGATGACTCTCATCAACCGGTGAAATACCACCACTCTGCTTATTGGAGGCTTGAAGTGGCGGAGCCCCATGTTTAGTCTCTAGAACTAAGTTCCGGTCAACCCTTCTCTATCTCTTCTATCATGCAGTATGATTGATGACTTTTGAGGTTATGATGAACGTTGTGGTGAGATCCAATATTCCTTACATTTTAAGGGTACAGCTCTAAAACAGTGTTCACAGGCCGGCCGCTAGTTAGTACACTGGACCGAACCTATTGGTAACTCTCTAGGAGGCTTCCGGATCAGCTAGTGAATAATCTTGCTACCTCTACTTTGCCAGATAGTGACTGGAGGGAGTCCTAGTAGTGTGTATGCGGGGAGCATTGTCGAGGCCACATTATGTCAAAGATCTGGGTATATTCTTACCACATGTACGCCATATCCAAAAATTTCATTACTTCATACAGCAAGTCCCACCCACTTTTTCTTACTATTAAATACACCATGAATTGTCAAACTAATAGAGCAAACTTATCTGCCAAAAGATCTAAACCTCCAAAGCACTTTCTAATTCATTTCACAAATATACGTGGTCTCAATTCTAATCTCAACGATGTCCATTTCCACTTGCAGTCTGCCAAACCCCATGTACTTTTTCTGACACAATCTCAGTTATCGGTTGATTCAACTACTGCTCATCTCAGATGCCAAAATTATTCGCTGTATGATTCCTTTCGCCTCAAAAGTGGTACTTGTGCATATGTGCGTTCATGTGTGGTGAATTTAGTATGCAGTAAATTGGTATACAAGACTTGAGTATTTTAAAATTTTCAATAAATATAATTGGGAAAAAAAAACTTTTAGGGGTATTTTGGAAAAACAGTATAACCTTGATATTCACATAAGATTTATGGTTTTGGTTATTGTTGGATATATCTTTGTATTGTATATCTCTTTGACATTTGTGGTTTCAATTATCTGTGAATAGTTTCTTACAAGCTTGTGTTACACTTCCAGTATATTAGTAGTAGTAGTAACAAATGATGCAAGAAAGTAAGCTTATACAGCATCAATCAAAAAAAAAGCATGTCGAGATGAGTGGATGAGGCCCTTATTCAACTGATTGTTCAGGATCTCATAATATAGGTGGAACAGGACCAGGGTATGTCTGCCAGGGGCAAAAGTTTATGATGTTTTAGAACAGATTTGTTTCGAGGGTTCACCTCTAAAACTGTGTTTGCAGGCCGGCCTCTAGTTAGTACACCAAACCGAACCTATTGGTAACTCATTAGGAGGCTTCAGGATCAGCTAGTGTATAATCTTGCTACCTCTACTCTGCCAGGAGGGAGTCAGAGTAGTGTGTATGCGAGGGGCATTTTGGAGGCCACGTTATGTCAAGGATCTGGGTATATGCTTACCGTGTGTATGCCATATCCAAAAATTTTATTACTTCATACAGCATGTCCCCCCCCCACCACTTTTTCTTACTATTCAATACACCATGAATTGTCAAACTAATAGAGTAAGCGTATCTTTGAAAAGATCTAAACCTCCCAAACACTTCCCAGTTAATTTCACAAATATACGTGGACTCAATTCTAATCTCAACGATGTCCATTTCCACTTGCAGTCTGCCAAACCCCATGTACTTTTTCTGACAGAATCTCAGTTATCAGTTGATTCAACTAATATTCATCTCAGTTGCCCAAATTATTCACTGTATGATTCCTTTCGCCTCAAAGGTGCATATGTCCTTTCCGATATTCCCTGTCAGAGACTTGGTGATTTGGAATTTCCTCTTTTCGATCTTCTCTGGCTTAAAATCTATCTACCTCATTGTGTCAAATTCATCTGTTGTCACTACCATTCTCCCAACTACACTAATCACTTGGAGCTCTTTGACTTCCTCTCTTTGCAACTTGACTTTCTCCAGTCCAACTTTCCTAACAGTGAGGTAATTTTTCTTGGTGATTTTAATGTTCACAACTCCAGCTGGCTTCCGTTTTCTAGTCACACCAACCCAGCAGGTCGAGATGCTGAGGCTTTTGCAATTACTAATGACCAAGTACAGATTGCTCATTTACCTACAAGAATACCGGACAATCCTAATCATACAGCCAATACGCTTGATCTTTTTCTCACAAACAACCCTTCTAAGTACACGGTCGAAATGAGAGGTCCTTTAGGCACTTCAGATCACAACTTGGTGATTGTCTCTTCTCCAATGGAACCTTTATGTCATGGCTATTCCCACCCTCGTGTTGTTTGGCATTACAAGAATGCAAAATGGGATGACCTGCGAGACTTCTTTTCTTCTTTTCCTTGGTCAGATTACTGTTTCAAAACTTCTGATGTCAACGTTTGCTCACATCGTGTCAGTGAAATTATTCTTGCAGGAATGGAATCCCTTATCTCACACTCCACTTTAAAATCTCATCCTTTATCTAAACCTTTGTTTTCCAATAAATGTGCTAAGGCTGTCCAAGAGAAGAATGTTGCATATCATAATTGGCTTGTTTCTAATTCTTCAGTTTCATTTTCTGCCTACACCAAAGCTCGCAACAGTTGTAAAGCAGTTATTAATCAGTCCAAACTAGAGTTTGAACAGGCTAAGAGTAGAAAACTTGCTTCTTGCCCTAATGGTAGCCGAGCATTCTGGTCTCTTGCCAAAGCTATTGGCCGCAACTTTTGCCCATCTCTGCTCCCACCTCTGTTCAAACCACATGGTTCTGTTGTCACTTCAGCCAAGGATAAAGCTGACCTGCTAGCATCCCATTTTTCTTCCAGCTCATGTATTAATGATCTTGGTAAAACACCTCCCACCATTCCCAACATGCTCCGTTCAATGCCTCCTGTGGTCTTCCGTCAAAAGGATATCAGAAGGATTTTGATGAATCTTGATGCTAAGAAAGCTGCAGGTCCTGATGGTATTTCTCCACTTATTCTCAAAACCTGTGCTCCTGAACTTACTCCTATTCTTTGCCACCTTTTTTCACTTTCTTATTCCAGAGGTGTTTTTCGTTCTGCTTGGAAATTTGCTCATATCCAGCCAGTTCCTTAAAAAAAAAAGGGTGACAAATCCGTCCCATCTAATTATCGTCCCATTGTAATTACTTCTACTCTTTCTAAAGTAATGGAGAAATCAATTAACCGCTAACTCTTAAACTACCTAGAAACCTTCCGTCTGATCAACGATTGCCAGTATGGATTCCGTCAGTGTCGATCCACTGGTGATATTCTGTCTTATGTTACCCATTTAGGGACTAATTCAATGGAAAGGTTCAGTGAAACACAAGTAGTTGCTCTTGACATATCAAAGGCTTTTGATCGTGTTTGGCATAAAGGTCTTCTAAACAAGCTTCCATCCTATGGTGCGCCTCCGTAGCCAGGTGGGAAGGAGCAGCAGTGCGTAGCACACGCTTCTTGATTAGACCGGGGTTCGAGCCCGTCACCACCAAATATGGAGGATGCGGAAAGGTCGGGGAATGACCACCGCATATCCTAGAGCAATATGGCCTTAGTTGCTAATGCTCCTAAAAACCAAATAACAAACAAACAAACCATCCTATGGTTTGCCAACTGTTTTTAGTAATTGGTCATCCAGTTTTCTCTCTGATCGCTCACTGAGGGTGATGGTAGATGGCTCTCTCGCTTCAAACTCTCCACTAATGCCAGTGTCCCCCAAGGTTCAGTTCTTTCCCCCACTCTTTTCCTCTTGTATATTAATGACCTTCTTCCATTGACTGGAAATCCTATCCATAGTTTTGTCGATGATAGCACATTGCATTCCACTTTTCATTTTGAGAAACCTTGTCCTGCTGAATCAACTTCAACTTCTCGAAAATCTGCTACCAATTCCTTAAATGCTGATCTTCAGGTAATTCTCCAGTGGGGCAAAGACAACTTAGTTGATTTCAACCCTTCTAAAACTCAGTCTTGTCGTATCTCTCGCAAAAAGGATTCTTCTGCTCCTATGCTTATCTTTAGTGACACTCCAATTCCTAGGCAAAATGATATCTCTTTTGGGGATTACCCTGAATTCTAATCACCCTTGGCACAAGCACATTACAAATATTGCTTCCTCTGCATCTAAAAAACTTGGTTTTCTCTTTCGCTCTCGGCGTTACTTTTCTTCCAAACAGCTGCTCACTCTGTATAAATCGCAAATCCTCCCTGCCATGGAATATTGTTCCCACATCTGGGGTGGTGTCCCCAAAAACTCTCTCGGGCTTCTTGATTCCATTCAGAAGAGGGCAGTTAGGTTAATTAATGATTCATCTCTAACAGAGTCTCTCCACTCGCTTTCTCATAGACATACTGTTTCTGTTGCATGCCTCTTCTACAGATACTTCCACGGGCACTGTTCTTCTGAATTGGCTTCTATAATTACCGCTCTCTCTTTCAAAACAGTCCGAACACGTGCCGCCACCAGCCAACATCCATTTACTGTCCAACTTCAACGCCACAAAACCAGCTTTTGATCTTCCTCATTTACTCATTTAACTGCCATTTTCTGGAACAACCTTCCTTCATATGTATTTCCTGAAAATTACAATCTACAGAAGTTCAAGTCCAATGACAACAAACATCTTCTTTCGTCTTCTCAACCTTCAACCTAGGCATGGTACTAAGTACTATAGATTCTAATACCTCTCGTGTTTGGGGTTCACATAAAAAAAAAAAAAAAAACTGGCTCTGCGAGCATTGTTGAGTCAGGTGCGAAATGCTTACCTTTTAGACCTTTCTTCAGATGGAAACAGGAAGATATCATGGGGCTATGTGTGATGGATAAGGGGGATGCGGCAGATCCTTGGAACCTATGGCTGCGATCACTGCTTGCACAATATGAGCAGCTATGTGGGGCCTGGCATTGCCTTGATGGAGAAGTCACATCACACTGGAATATGGTGTGATGTGACTTCTCCATCCTACCAAAACACTCATTATCGCAACTTCAATCTGTTTAACTGATTCTGATGCATTTAAGTCCTGTCTGACACAATAACGAATCACACATCGCTGTTCAATCTGTATGTCCGATGATACTTGCTTCAAAATGATTGTCAGTGATATGCAGCTAAAAAAACTCTTCATGCAACACCAACTCAACAAGTACTGGCATGCTCATGCAGTCTGCTCAGTAGCAATCAGGAAAGCACCTGTTGTGGCAGTTATGGAAAGTTTGTGCGGTAAACATAAAATCTTCACCGGTCTGCAAACCAAACGATTACCCCTCTTACAATAAGTTGAGCAAAGTTTGATAAATTTGTGATACAGTTAGATGAATCCACAATATTTGTGGATTCAACTAACTGTATCGCAAATATTGGACTTTCTCTCAATCGATTTAATAAATTGAATTTTATGTTGTCCAAGATAACTGTAATACGCGGTGATACTGAGTCTCTGGATAGAGGAATGGTTTTTAAATCATTGCTGTACTTTTCTTCACGCATAATTTAAATAATTTTTATTGCAGCAGGGAGAACATGAGATTCAGCAATAGTATGTGATTTCAAATATTTCACTATTAAATATGAATCTCCAACGATGCTCTTAAAGTTTTACAAGGAACTGCCATATGTTTGTTCATGGAAGATGTCTTTTGAAAAAGGCTTCAGTTTTTTTAATTAGCTCTGGATGTTTCCTATGTGTCCTTTTAATTTAATTGCTTGCTTTCGTTAGCCAGTTTTTCGGAACATATTACGCCCACAGGATGATGCTCATCACGAATGACACTGTAAGTGAAGCTGTACTTCATAAATTCCTCTTGATATTTTCTATTCTTTATCATTCTTTTTGATTTGGAATATGATGGTTCTCTACCAGAAATTGGTGGTTGCACTACACTTGAAATAACATTCGTGTCCAAATTTTAACAGAATATATTGCTTACCCTTTTAGTATCTGTAGCAACATTATTGTCATCACTCCTCGGCCATTTTGTTCTGATTACCCAATTCTCCACCACCAAATATGGAGGATGCGGAAAGGTCAGGGAATGACCACTGCATATCCCTGGAGAAATATGGCCTTAGTTGCTAATGCTCCTAAAAAACCAAATAACAACAGCAACAACCAATTCTCCGTGGTAAAACATTTTGTTTCTTCTTAAAAACAATGATAATTTAGCAAGTAGCAGAAAAATGGAAAACACATTCAAGTTGATATGAAAGCACCTAATTATGCAGCAGAATAAAGTGTGCATGCAATGACTTGCTATATAACATATATTTCCTGCCATCACATATTTGTGCTGTTGAATTAAGAGCTAATGGGATTAAACTAGAGCTAATGTACTGAGAAATTCATATTAATACATACTGAGAAGTCGCACTAGTCAGCTGCTCTCTGTGGCCATAGATAGTGAGCAAATTATGGCATATTCCCGACGTGGACAACAAGTAAGATTGCTTCCTGAATGTGACATGTAACCACCCTAAAAATAGAGTGGTAGTACGACTCATTCCTATCTCAAACTTCGAATAATAAGGTCTCTACACCCAGAGTATTGAAAAGTAATTTTAACAACAGGTTTTTTTTTTTTTTTTTAACTTTTATGTACATAAAAAATAATTTCGTTTAAAAATTGCCATGACTCTTAATTTATCCTGCGACCTCTCTCGGGGTCACTCCCCACAGTTTGCACACACAACTCCCTTAGCATGTCGTTCCCCATCCAACATTCTGCTCTTAGGATTGCCCTGGGTGCATACAGAACATCTCCAGTTTAAAGTCTGTATGTTGAGGCTCATTAACTCCACTCAGTATACATTATTGCTGAACTACTCAGCTAAAATTGAAAGCTTCCCCACTTATCCAATTTTGCCACTACTCTAGTGTATGATGCACAGTGGACAATGCACTATGGGGGCAAACCCAGAACAATCAGACCTACTGCTGTCAGAATGCTGAAAGGTTTACTTTCATATCATCAGAGATTTTAAGAGATCCAGATCCCCCATGGATTAACTTCACTCCTTCTTGTGAAGATTACTTCGAACAATGGGGAAAAGGTTCTGGAGTAGATAGTAACATCCAACAACTGCATTTTCTTCATACACAAAATTATTCCCACTTTGCTAAGATTTATAGTGATAGTTAAAAGTCTGGCAACAATGTGAATTCCCTACTTAGGAAATGGTTTGATAATATAAAAATTAGTAAGAAGCAGTACTATAATTTACTCCTTGCTGGTTGCAACTGGGTTCACTTTTACAGGTTATCCAAAAATGTACAAAATGAAGTTCCACTGTGGCTAATTATTTCCAGTATTAGTACAGGATATAATTGGAATTGGGGGTACCAATCCATGAAAATTCTCCTTGCTTTTCCTTCATATAGGAAAGGCATAGTTTATTTATTGAGTTAGAAGTTTATACAGTGTTTGAGAAATCACCAGAAAACATTAGTAAACAATAACTCCTCGTCTCCTACGATGTTACCTCCTTTTATAATTTTATCCAAATAAAATGACTGTAGATTAAATAATAGAACCAAACTTTCCATTATAGCAACTGTGAGGAACTATATTTGTACTTTAATTACTCCATGTTTAGAGGTGTAATTTGGCCATAGCAGCAATTGCATCAATAAATCCCACTCCAACAATAAAAACTCTATGTTTATATTTGAAAATACCATGTACAAGAAAATCTAAGTCTTAACTATATTTTCACTTCTCCCATTAGTTCCTACATGTCAAACCTTGTCATTTTGAATCTGGTGTCCTTCCCAGCTTCCCATTATGTTATGGAAAAGTTATATTGATGACATCTTCACCATACTACCCCGGCATTTCTGGCTTTATTTCTAAATTTCAATGGTAAATTTTTAAAATTTACCATTGAAATTTAGAAGGACCATGTTCTCTCTCACTTCTAGATGTTATGATAAACAGGGTGGTTCCATATTTAACATCATCTCTGTTGTAAACCGATGAGTACTAGGAAATACACTAATTATTTTTCATTTCAAGTGGCCACCCAACAGCATACTTTTGCCAGAACATTAATTAATACAACATATAGGACATAGTCACATTATTCAAATGAATTTGTTAAACAAAAAGAAATTAATAGGCTTATTCAGGCTTATCCAGGAGATCTGATAATGGTGTTCGTAGGTTTGAATGGATTGAGTAAGCTAAATGCTGATGGCATCCTCCTTCCTGCTTATACAACACAATAATGAGGCATACATTTAAATCAAGTAAGGATGGTGTCAGAATGGATGTGTATAATTCGCCTTCAGCCAGTGGGTAATTTGAATAAATTTAAGGGAAACTAGACAAATTGTTAGATGGGTTACATGTAGGAAGTTTTCTTTTTTTTTTTCTTTTCTTTTTTTTTTTTTTCTTCTTATATCAGGTTGTATGAACTTGTTGTTTTGCATCATTTGCCACTATTAATAATACTGTTAAAACTGCATCATTTGATAGACATATGCTGGTGAGGAACATTGCACTAACATGGATCTGGATATTTATAAGTATTGTCTCATTATTAGTATGTCAGTATTAGTGTCTTTTCATGGATGAATTACAAATTCAACATTGAAATGGACACTGTGGTTTTTATTAGTAGTGATGAGTTAGAATCCTCTAATGGAAAAAGTGTTTTGAAATTTAATGCGGTTTGTCTATGCAGAGTACAGAAACAGTAGTAGTGTCATGTGATGCAAGAAAGCATGTGTATGAGCTTATGCAGCATCAGCCAAAAAAAAAAAAAAAAAAAAAAAAAAAAAAAAATCACACCATTCCCTCCAAATGCCTGTCCAGTTCCTCCTTAAATTTATTCAACCTATCAACTTCCACAATGACAGATGGAAGTTTGTTCCAGCAATTAACCACCCTCTGGCTAAAGGCAAATTTCCGCACATCTTTTCTACATCTATCCTTTCTTAATTTGAATTTATGCCCCCTTAGGTTCGTAATCTGAACAAGTGGAAGAATCCCATCAGAATTCAGCGTGCTCAACCCATTCAAGGCCAGTGTTATGACCTTGCACAGTAGATTGTTTTGTGGCTGTTTCCTTAACAGCTTGTACTGGGTATTGCCGTAATGCTCCTTTTTTGTAAACAGTCTTCTATATTTCTCATCAATGTAAACTTTAGAACGTTTACAATAGGTATAATTTTGTGTCTGATCCCCCGTCAGTCATACACTGTCATCCTCAAAGTGCTTTCTTTTCATAAAGAAATAGTCTCTTGTTTATGTTAACCATGTTAACGTTGAATAATCTTATATAAAATATTTAAGACTGCAGATGTTAGAAAAATGGAATATGACAAGGGTCTGTTTCCCATACCAAAAGTTCTTGTGCAATGGGGGGTTGATTTTTTTATTGAAATTTTTTTAATCTTGTATCTTGAACTTTTCTAATCTCATTAAACTTAATATTTTCTTTACATAATGTGTATAGTGTTATTTAAAGTTATTCTTAACTATTCCTACATTATGAGGTAAAAAAAAAAAAAAAACATGTCACACCTTATTACTTAAAATTATTTAAACTAGTGCTGCTATAACTGTCTTTCTTCTAACAACTGTCTTTCGTCTAACAACTTGAAACTTAATGTCACACTTTGTATGTAGTACATTCAAAAAGTTCCTGGAATTGCATTGTGGTATTTAAATGGTTTATACTATGGCTGTAAAATTTTGTGGTGCATTGACATTGATCTTGGTATACACGCATATTGCGGATCAAGGTTGATGTTGCACATTGTAGAATGTCGCAGTTTAAAGAGTTTGCTAACATGACATTCTTCTTTTAACTTGGGAAAAGTGCTACAGAGACACTGTTAGCATTACATAAAATTTATGAAAACAGTCTTTTATGGGTGGTTTAATCAGTTTAAAAATGAACAGCAAACACTGAAAGATTGAACCTCGTAGTGGCATGCACTGAAAATGTCATGAAAGTGAAAGTGATTGACTTTTGTTGAAATTGCTCATTAAGTTAGACTGTCTGTAAGCTCAGTACACGTAATCACGACACAAGATTTAGGGATGTTCTGTGTGTGTGTGTGTGTACATGTGTAAACTTTTTTCTACGCTTGCTGTTGGATGATTAAATGGACAGCAAGAAAGTTATTGAAGATGCTTGTTTGAAACATTACACAGGATCCAAGCTTACTAATAAAAGTGATCATTGTGATTGAGAGTTGGGTGTTTGCCTAAGACCCCAACACCAAGGTGGAATTATTGGAATAGCACACAAATATGTTCCCACGGCCCAAGAAGTCAAGTACAACAAAATCCAATGTCAAAGCCATGCTAATCGTTTTGTTTTGACAATAGGCCTTAGTCCACTATGAATTTGTGACTAAGGGGATAAGAATTACTACTACTTACTATATTGAGGTTTAGATATCTTTATGAGATTGTGAGGAGGAGACAACCTCAAAAATGGAAGTATGGCTAGGTCCTGCACATAGCAATGTGCCCAGTCACATAGCAAGGTCAATTCAGCAGCTCTTGGCTGCAAAAAAAATCACAGCGATGTATCACCCCCCCAACCTTACACTGTTTGACATCTGGCTGTTCCCTAAACTGAAAATGGGGCTTTGTTTTAAACATTGTTTTAAATTTTAATGAGGAGATAAAGTTGATATATATAAATAGATGGTTGTTAAAAGTAGTAAGGAACAAGCTAATCTACTACACACACCCCCCCCCCCCACCACCACCTTGTCATATAATGCACAAACTGAAATTTAAAATTTTTTGTTTTATTACTAACCCATTACCACTTGATCACAAAAGCCTCCACCTGGCGGGACTGGTAACCCGGAGGGGAAAGGCTCACCCTTCCAGGGCAAAAACATTCGAAGACTGAGTTTGTTGCAGCTAAACATCAAAAGACTCAGAATCAGAACTCCATCTTTCCTTATTATTCACTCTACTCAAGAACAAGCCATTGGCAAACTCTCGCTGTTTCTAGTGCAGAAATACCTAGAAAGCATAATAGGTACCCCCAAGTTGCCACTGCTCAACAATGTGAGCACCTACTGAAACTAAAACATTTGGTGGAATTTCTATTACAGTTTCACTACACGTTTCCCTGAACATGTCAAGAGGTGTCATCAATGAATCGTACCTCATGAACGTGTCAGATGAAGAGCTAAAACAAGAACTACAAGATCAAGGAGTAATCAAAGAATAATGACAAAAAAAGACAGCATACTTGGAACTTGGAACATAATACTCACTTTTAATAACCCTAAACCACCAACAGTGATCAAAGCAGGTTATCTTAATTGCCATGTTAGAGCATATATTCCAAACCCCTTATGCTGCTACAAGTGCCAGAAGTTTGGGCTCTCACAGACAGTCTGCAGGGGAGCAGCTGCCTGTGCCACATTTGGATCCACTGCGCACACAAACACTGAATACACAGCTACAACACCTAGTTGTCCAAACTGCAGAGAGGCACATCCAGCATTTTCTAAGGAGTGTTCCCTTTGGAAACATGAAAAACACATACAGTGATACAAAATTGAACACAATGTTGCCTATCAAGAGGCCAAGATATCTTTACCAGCCCTGAATACTAATAAACCAACCTATGCTCAAGCAACAAAAAGACATATATCAATTGCAACCCAAATGGTGGTAACCATACCACCAAGTTAATCGCTATCTCAGTGGGCAAGGCCAGTATTGGCCACTGTACCAGTAACCTAAACAACTAGCAAACAGCGTAAAGCCATAAATACTCCAATTAGTGTATAACCGGATGCCTCCCCAATACAAAACACTAAAGTAACTACTAGTCCTGATGCAAACCAAACAGATTGCATGGACTTAGAAGATAGCTCACAGCAACATAACCACGTACTAGAACTTTTCACTGATTAGGATACGGACACTGGAAACCCATGCTTTCTAAAGAAGTGGAAGGGAAATCCTGAGCAAAACAAACCATCAGCCTCTTGTAAACAAATTGAGGGTTCTACTAAACCCAAATAATGCTTACATTTCTGCAGTAGAACTGTAGAGCATATTGCAGTAATATTAATGACATCCAAGATCTCCTCACACAATATGATTTCTGCATTCAGGAAACCAAACTATATATATAACTATTTCTCTTTGGAACTATATAATTCATCGGCCAGATCGTGTTGTGCATGCACAACCCTAACAATCTGGCACATAGAGGTGTGGCATTGATAATCAATACTCGAATGCCCTCCAAACCACTCCCATTAAAAACAAACCTTGAGACAGTTGCAGTGCGAGTCAGCATTAATTTTCACTTGACTATCGCTTACTTGCCTCCTAATCAAAAAATAAGCTACACTGACCTAGAAGAACTAGTGGTACAACTTCCTCAACCCTAATTCATTCTTGGAGACCTCAATAGTTACCTTCCCTTATGGGGAAACCTTTGTCCAAAACATGGACACACAAGGACAAATTATAGAAAAGTTACTTGACCTGCACAATTTGATTACTCTCAATAAGGGCACACACATATGCATTTACCTACAGGAGCTAATTCAGCAATTGATGTCTCTCTGTGCTCAGCATCCATATCAAAGAATTAATCTTTGAAGCTACTAGGCTTTTCATACCAACTAAGAAATATTGTACAAGATTTAGACCTAAATGGATGTCAGATGAACTAATTAGACATGTGGCAGAGAAGTAAAATGCATGGGATACATATAAATTAACAGGTGACATAGAAGCCGATAATAGATATAAGCTGCTCTGTAACCAAGTTACAAAGGAGGTTAGGCAGGCAAAGGCAGATTACAAGAAATCTCTGGCAAAGGATGCAAAGAGTTCTTTCTTTACTTATGTAAATGCTAGAAAGAAGAGGATGAATCAGATTGGTCCACTTGATATCGATGGTTCAACTGTTGATGATCCTGCTCAGGTAGTTAACAAATTAAATGAATATTTTGCATCGACATTCACACATGAGGAATTATTCAGGGAGGAGAATGCCAGAGGTGTATTAAACTCTGGCAGTAAGCTAGATAATCTTGTACTAACTGAGAGTAAATTAGAGTAGAAATTGTTGAAGATAAACATAAGAAAGGCACTTGGGGTGGAAGCAATCTATCCAGTTATATTAAAGGAGGCAGCAAAGGAAGTAAGCAAACCCTTAGCCATAATTATGAGAGGTACCCATGGACTGGAGATGTGCAAATGTGACCCCAATCCACAAAGGAGGATCAAAGGGAGACATAGGTAATTACAGGCTTGTTAGTTTATCTTCTGTTTCAGGGAAATTAATGGAGGCACCGGTTAAAGAAGCACTGCAGAATCAGCTAGACAAGACTTCAGTTACAGCTCGGACACAGCATGGGTTTGTTAAGGGGAAGTCTTGTCTGACCAATTTGATTGGATACTATGATGTAGTCACAAAGGAACTGGATGCAAGGAATGGCTTTGATATCATATTTGGATCTTAGAAAGGATTTTCATACTGTTGCACATGGAAGATTGCCGCACAAATTGGAGCAGTGTGGCATTGGAGGCAAATTTCTGCTATGGATAATGGGATTGTTGAGTGGGAGAAGACAGAGTGGTAATCAATGGACACTGCTCTTCATGGACCTCTTCATGGACTAATGTTATCAGTGGAGTCCCCCAGGGTTCAGTGTTGGGTCCATTCTTGTTTTCTGTATTCATTAAGGATATTGATGATGGTATATCAGGCTTAATGTCCAAGTTTGCAGACAATACAAAAGTCGGCAGGGTTGTTAATGACACTAATGATAGTACGCTGTTGCAACAAGATCTAGAAAAGTTTGGCGGATGGGTTGAGAGGTGGCAATTGAAGTTTAACATTGACAAATGTAAAGTACTGCATATGGGAAGCAGTAACCCCAGAGTAACATATCAACTGTGTGGTACTACACTGACATTCATTCATTCAGAAACACCCTCAGCACATCCACCTCCTAAGCCATAGTTTATATGTGGATAATGCTACTTCAGTATTATTCTATTGCCATAATTAAAACATTATTTTATAAACATCAACTATTAAAAATACAAAACTCAATTCAATTTAAAGAGAGCACTAAACCTTTTATCCATAGCTAAGAAGAATGTAGTTTTGGCTTCCTCATCCCACTTATCCTAATGAACTCTGTTACCGTCCCCAGCCACGTGGAGGCGGTTACTACTATCTAATCTTGCTCATCCTTTTAAAAACCAAACTCACAATTTATTAAAACTTCCAAAAAAGCTTCTATCCATGAACATGATCCATAGATTTCTTTGCTCAAGTCCACCCAAGCAGATCTCCAACTCTTTCCTGAGATCAAGATAACAATTACAGTTCAACATGATATATATATCTACTGGTTTCTTGCTATCCACAGGAACATAAATCACTTACTGCAAGCCCCAACTCGTGCAACCTTCTTGCTAATCCGTGTCCTGTGATTAAAATTTAGCACAGAGTCCAAACTGCTGCCAAGGATTTTATGTACATTCAGTATGTCTACTTGTAGCAGATACATATGGGTAACTTCGCCTTTCTCACTCGAATCTCATCTTTGTTGCCATACAGCCATTAACTCGCCTTTTATCGTAATCTTTTCATTCTTCACATTAGACCTCGTATTTATCCTTTCGGGGTCTGGACAAGAAACTAGGTCCAACACTGATTTTCCAATATTATTCTTGGTGCAATATAATAATGCTGACAAAACAGTCTTTAAATCAGCTGGTAATGGACCTGCCAGAACCTGTAAGGCATCTCTTGATACTGTTCTAGATACTGTTCTACAAGCATGAGTTGTGCACAGGAGAGTGAACCTCTGTGCTTGGAGCAAGTATTTCTTTCTTACAGAATTCGTTATTCTATGCAGCGAAGCCCCTGAGGAATAAGTAATAATGGGAACAAATAAACATTTGTAGAGAAGGGTCAAAGCTCTTCCTTTTATCCCCCCAATCAGTTCTTATCATTCTTCTTAGCTTAGCATAAAGAATGCATATTTTGTTTTTCAAACACTTCATGTGCTCAACAAGGCTCATTCTCCCCTCCCCCACCCACATCCCAAGGTACTTAACAACAGTAACATACCATATAGACATATCAAATGACCTCACGACTGGATGTCTATTCATACTTAATCATTCCTTAAGCAGCAGCAGCAGTTGTACAGTCTTTGTTCTTGAGATCTGTAACTTATATCGATTGGACTATTCTATCACTTCTTCCATAACTTGGGATGCATGAACCTCTAGTTTGGGATCTTGCATTACCATACACCAGTATTAACAAGTCAACGGCATATGCCACTATGTTCACACCAACGTGATTTCTATTCAAAAAATCATCCATCACAATCGCCCAGACATGGGGGCCAATCACCGAGCCCTGAGGACAACCTTGAGTTACATTTTGCCTTATTTCTGTAAATCCAGTTCTCACAATAATCTTTTGCTTAGAGAAATACTCTCTTAAAACTGAATACAAATTATCTGAACAGCCAGTAGTTCTTATCCTATGGAGGATTCCCTCCCACCAAAGCATATCAAATGCGCTGAAAATCAACAAATATTCCAAGGACATAACGCCCCTCGTAGCCATGCACATAAGTTACCATCTGATAGATAGCGTCCTCTGTTGACTTTCCTTTTTTGTAACCAAACTGATTACAAGAGAACATATGATTCTCATCATATTTAATCATAAACCGACTAATACATAGCTGTTCATAAGTCATAGCCATCACAGATAGTAAGGCTATGGGACAATATGAACCTGGTTCACTAGGAAGTCTAACAGGACTTTTCATTATTAATTTCAAAACGGCCACTCTCCACACTTCAGGGAAGGAACCAGACTCCAAACATTTGTTAAACATTTTCATTATCAAATCATACCTTATCTGGAGCACTCACTTCATTATCTTCACCTCGATTAGATCAGGACCAGGCGACCGGCCATCCACAGCCTGTGCAACAGCATCATTTCTTCCATAGCAAAATTTTGCTCATGTATATTGGAACAATATGCAGCATTGTCCTGCACCATATTATTTTGTTCTTGACTCAATTCCTGATTATCTATATCAGGGAACAATTCATCCAGGATCATGGACTCGCTCCAACTTAAAGTTTCAAAATTCCTATTTTCACAGTAAAATTTATAGAATTAAAAACATATTTTTCAGTTATTAACTTAAAAATAGAATTTCAGGGATCTCTTGAGTCTTTTTGATACACACGACTTCCAAGAAGTCTGCTTCGTGACATTTATGGCCTTAACATAATCTCAACACAGGTTCTTTTATATCGATTTATACAATTCTATCATTTGATTATCTCCAACCCTTCTATATTGCTGAAATCTCTTCCTTACTATTCTTAAATCTACTTTAAATCCATTCCACCACATTACAGGTCTTGTTCTCACCTTTTTCTTTCTCATACTAGAATTCGAAGCCCTATAGACAGTGTCCTGGAAATTATTTACATAATCTTTAACACTAAGTGAATCCCAATTAATTTCATTCACTATTGAATTGAAAGTCAGATCAAAGCATTCCCAATTAGCAGTCCCAACAGAGAATCTATCTGCCTCTTTTACTTCTCTTATTTTCTCAATGCAGATGAGCCCAAACAAAATACCATTATGATCACTTGTGGTTAGTCAATTGACAACCTTCCAGTCATGTGTCTTATCCAGCATAGACACGGTACACAATGTAACATCAATATAGGACTGCCCATGTACTGCCCATATGTTGGAAAATGGCCTGGTATATTAACAACAACCATTCCAGAGACAGACAAGAAGTCCTCAAGGATCTCGCCTCTATCATCAGACTGCTCACTGTCCCACAGAACCGATTTGGAATTGGAATCCATTGCAATTCAAGGAATACAAAAAGGATGTATTCCTTGAAGTACATCTCATACTTTCTCCAAGTAATTAATATATGGAATTATACTGTCAGAGTGCCGACAGTAGAGGGGAACAAGATATATTCTACCAATAGTGCCAATAACTTTAGCACAAATTATGTTTTCATTGGATAGACTAGAAATCTTGGTAATCACCAAATCATGCCTCCTCACCACTATTGCAACTTTCGGACGATCACCATCTGACAGAACTCTATATTTCCTTGGATAACCACGTACATTGCCCCTTACTTCATATGGTTCCTGCAATAGACTTACATCAATGCTTTTCTTTTCCATTTCCAAATGTACCTGTGCAGCCACAGCTTTTGCTCTTTGTGCATTCAACTGTAATATACTTAGATTCTCAGCCATAACTTATTTTATTTTTATATAGTTCCAAAGCTCTCTTGTACTCTGGACAATCCTTATCAATAGCAGTGTGATCACACTTCCTGCTTCTATTCTTACAATTATAGCAGATCGGTCTCTCAGCCTTTTTACTGCAGTCCTTATATGCATGCTCCATCTGGGCACAATGTCCACATCTCTACAGTATCTAGATACATGACCACACCCTAGGAGGCATTTGTAGCACTGAGCCACAGAGAATATTTCTTTATATTTATACGCCATCCAATTGGCATATATCCTCTCTTTCGAACTTATTATATTCCAAAGCCTCAATCTGACTTCCAAAATCCAATTAGACATAAAAAATTTGTACAGCAGGCCCCCGTTATAACGCGGTTCGCTTTACGCTGATTCGCTATAACGCTGTTCTTATATTATAACCCATATCTGACTATAACGCTGTCACAGATCACTATAACGCTCTTTTACAGATTACATTTTTGACATATTTAACGAAATCGTTTCATTTGATGGAGTCGATAGCTTGAAAATGAATAGCAAAACAGCATTAAAACGTTTCCCACGCCGACTCGAGCAATTTTCCCACGCTCAGTGAAATTTTCTCGCACGCTAATTTAAGTACCGTCACTTGTTACGTAGTTCCGAGATCAACATTTTAAAAAATGATCAAATATATTGCTTGTAATATTTGCGTTATATGCATTTATCCGAAGTCTAGTTAGTCATCACTCAGTACGGTATTAGACATCGTGCGTAACGGACAGTTTACTTGAACATTGTATCGTAATTAATTCAACCAACGCAGTTATATTTTCGAAGAGCTAATAATGACCGACAGGAATGAAAACGCAACAACGTCTGAGCGCAGTACGAAGCCTATAAATGTAAGAAAAAGACTGAATTTGAAAATTAAATTAGACGTTTTGAAGCGAATCGATTCCAGTCAACAACAAGCGGATGTGTGCCATAATTTAGGACTCGCAAATTTAACTGTAAGAACAATTATGAAAAAATAAAGAATTACTTTTAGCAGCGGGAAAGATAGCTGTTCCACTGCAAGCAACTAGGACTAGACCGGCTATTAGGATTGAAATGGAAAGACTAATTTTATTGAAGATAATATTCCAATGCAGAATTCGGTATGCAGAATTCAATGCAGAATTAAATATTAAAAAAAAAGAGAGAGAAAGAGATTAGCCAATACGATGATCTGAAGAAAACTCGCCTAAAAAAAAAATTGTGGAACCATTTAAAACTGGTAGAATAGATTTAAAATCCCGGGAGAAGCCGCTAGTGCAGATTAAGGAGCCGAAACTTTCAAAAAAGAACTTGTTAAAATTATTGAAGAGGGGTATTATGTGTTATACTTCTCAACAAGTTTTTAACATAGATGAAGCAGGACTTTTGTGGAAACGAATGCCTAAAAGAAGTTTCATATTGAAAGAACAAAAAACATGCCAAGTTTCAAAGCGGCGAAGGATCGGTTGACTTTATTGTTGGGTGGTAACGCTGCGGGCCATTTAAAATTAATACCCCTTTTAGTTTATTTGGAAGAGGGCCAAAGTTCAACTCAAAATCCACACATTTTTCATGATTAAATTCATCCATTAAATTCATTATTTTATTTGGAATTTTGTTTACTTTTGATACGCAAGTAGTTACCACATAATTATACGTATGTAATGCAGAATATTTTATATGTGCAAATATTTGAATATTAAATATTTTGACCGACATTTGTGCATCTTTTCATTACTGTTTATTATTGATTAGGAAATATCCTATGGCACCGACCGCAGCTCACAAATACATATGTTACCTTATGGGAAAGCGGCGCTCGCTTAGCGCGGATTCACTTAGCGCTCTGTTTTTCCGGAACGAACGATCAGCGTTAAGCGGGGGTCACCTGTATTTCAATTTTTAGTATTATTTATCGAAACAACTTCAATATTTTCATAGAACTCATTCCTGGACACCCCACAGTCTTTACAATTCTTTATCCAAATCTGTTCTAAAAGCTCTTCCATCTGCATATCCTTCTCAATGTCAAACAATACTATTCTAGGGTGAACAATCCTTGGAATTACATACTTCAAACCAATTTCCTGAATCAGTGGACATCCTCTAATTTTCTTAATATCATCCTTCCCCTCTGCCTCCAGCAAAATTCCGCAGTCCCTGATTGTTCTTATATTCTTAACTTTTACTTCTTTCAGAGCAGGTCTTAATTCTTTCAAGACTTCTTGTTTAACGTTTGTTCATTTGTCTTTAATCTCTCACTAGCAGCTTTAATCAGCACAACTTTTGGTGGCTTCTTGATTTTCTTCAATGCTTCTTGAACTGCAGTAGCATAACTTTTCTTTTCCTTTTTCTTGCTTTCTAATTTTTCTTTTAATAGCAAGTTTTCCATGTGGACATCCATAGCTTTTGTTTCAAGAACATCCCATAGATCTAAAATTGTTCTCATAGCAGTTGGAACTTGACTGTGGACATCATATAAATAAGCTCTCAACCTACCTCTGATTTCTTTGATGTGCTCAAACCCTTCATAATTAGATCTTTCTTTACATGCATCAGTTCTCCTTTTCTTATAAGAACCTGTTTTCTTTGCACTATCTTGATCCTTCTTCTCAGCTCTATTGCCTACTCTGGTTTTTCTCTTCTTTATATCACTTGGACCTTGTCAATTACGCTGAAGACCAGAGAGAGAAAGGAGGACCTAAGACTAGGAGGAGTTCTTGTCAGGGTCTTCCCAGAAAACACTTCCATCTCTGTTGACTCTTGAATTTGCGACAAGATTTCTCCCATTATTTCCTCTCTTTCATTATCCATCACCTCTGATGTTGCAGCAACAAATTCTTCTTTACTTAAGAAGAATTGGTTGCTGCCTCATCTGATTCAAGATCACTCCCCATGTATACAATAAAACCAAATTATGTACAATTAAAAGTTAAATCTCAATTTAGAGAAGCAACAACTATTTACACTATATACAAGGCTCAAGAGTCCTGGCTCACAGCTTTTCTGAATGAAATACTAAAAGACTCTGAAATTTATCAGCAGTCAATAAAAACCGTCCGTGACCCAAGTTTAACGGGTTGCAGTTCCAGGAGCAAAACTCAAGGGCACGGAATACTCTTAACAATTTTCTTGCTAACCCAGAATTAATCAGTATAGCCCGTCTAGCCAGCCGGGGAAATCTCCCCGACTGCCCACCCCAGACTACGAGGAAGTAGAGCTAGCTAAACTGGTTCTGGCACCAATTAATTATAACAAAGCAAGAAACAAGAAAACGAAATTTTAACTCAAAACTCTCAATCAAATTTTATATCTCTAGGATAACTCGCTTTGGTAAGCACCCCAGAATAGCCCCTGGGGCATACTACGCTGACAGTGGTGGAGAATGAAAAGGACATGGGGGTAATTGTGCAGGCAGATATGAAGTTTTCTGAGCAGTACAGATGGTCTGCAAGAGTAGCTCATGGTGTCTTGTCAATGATATACAAGAATTTTTCTAACAGGGATAAGGAGTTCATTATCCCCTTGTATAAGGCAGTGGTCAGGCCACACCTTGAGTACTGTATTCAGGTCTGGAGGCCTCATTTTAAGAAGGATGTAGAGCTGTTGGAACCAGTATAGAGAAGGGCAACAAGGTTAGTGAACAGAACAAAGGGTTGCTCTTACGAAGAAAGGCTTAAGTTTTCAAATTAGTGTTTGGAGACTAGGCACCTGTGAGGGGGATCTGATTGAGGTGTATAAAGCCTTGAATGGTTTGAGCATGCTCAATGCTGATGGGATTCTTCCTCTTGCTCAGAATAATCACCTGAGAGGGCATAAATTCAAATTGCTAAAGGACAGTTGTAGTAGGATGGATGTGTGGATGTTTGTCTTTAGCCAGCGGGTGTTTGATTGCTGGAACAAACTTCCGTCTGTCGTTGTAGAAATTGATAGCTTAAATAGATTCAAGGCAGAACTAGACAAACATTTGGAGTGAGTAGATGAGTGAAATAAGTGTTTTTTTTTTTTTGTTTTTTTTTGGCTGATGCTGTATAAGCTTGCTTTCTTGTATCATGTGCCTATGCTAATGCTAATATATCCTCTATTTGGATGGACTATTCATAGCAATCCATTAGGTAGTGACCATTACCCAGTGATATGCCGGATTGATACAAGCATCCCCCATTTTTCTAACAGAACTGACAAATGGAACTTTTTTAAAGTGAAATGGGATATATATACAAATAATTAGCAATACTGGAAGAAAAGCAGGTCCAGCAAACATCCATTAACTTGGCCACAGATTATATATCTAACCAAATACTACAAGCAGCAGACCAAGTGATTCCAAAGCAATCCAACAAAATATTGTTGGATTGCCTTGGAATTTTGGTGGAATAATGATTGCAGCATGGCTAAAAAAAGGAAAAGAACAGAGCATGGAAAGTTTCCAACAACTGCAAATCTCATCCGCTTTAAACAGGCTCGGGCAAAAGAAAAACATTAAGTAAACTAGCAAAAGGAAGCATGGAGACATTTTGCCTCCATAATTACAAGAACTACAAAAAGGCAAATGATATGGGCCAAAATACGATGTATGTACTCAAAACATCCATGCCTCAACCTTCCCATAGTAACTGTAAATGGTTGTGATGTTACAACACCAGTGGAGGTTGCAAATGCATTTGGCGAATCGTCCATAAAAATCTCAGCCACAACATCTTACACGTCTCATTTTCAAGTACACAAGGCACAAGCTGAGAAGCATTTCATCAACTTTGAATCAACATCTAGTACCGCATACAATCTCCCTTTCACAATGACAGAATTGCACCATGCTTTAGCCACCATCAATCTCAGGGCAACAGGACCAGATGGAGTATACTACATCATCATAGTACAACTTACTGAACTAGCCCATAAGACACTACTACTCCTTTATGATAGAATTTTAAAAGAGAATACCTTCCCAGACAAATAGCATCACACTTATGTTTTGGCATTTCCAAAACCAGGAAAACATCCTACAAATCCACAACATTATCGACCTATTGCACTCACCAGCTGTATGAGCAAAATCCTAGAGAAAATGATCAATGCCCGCCTAACCTGATTTCTAGTCCAAAACAACCTTCTTAACCCAATACAATACAGTTTCCGTGAAGGCAGATCCACTCTTGACTTACTCACCAGGGCAGAAATAAATATCTGTGATGCTTTTGTACAAAAAGAACACCATATCATGGTTCTCTTTGACATAGAAAAAGCGTTTGACACAGCTTGGAGGTATGGTATAATGCGAAACCTATATGATCTAGGACTAAGCGGGCATCTGCCAGAGTTTATCAGAAACTTCCTCCATCATCGCTCATTTGAAGTTTTCAAGCTCGAGTCAACAACCAGTTATCTTCCAATTTTATCCAGGAAGAAGGGGTCCCACAACGTTCAGTACTAAGTGCCACCATACATAACACAGGATCTACCACAAACAATGTCCACTACTCTGTATGCCAATGACTTCAGTATCTCCTGCCATTTGCCTAATATGCAAATTGTAGAAAGACAGTTGATTTGGGGCAATCGACATGTACTTATTGATTGCTCCAAATACAATACTGAGTGACAAGCTGTGTTTACCTCATTTTCCATGACAAACACCTCTTTCAGCATTTCTGACCTCCTAGCAGACATGCCACATGTAACTAAAATTTTTGGTTTCCTCAATCAGATAAAACTGTACAACACAGAATAAATTTGAATAACATCTATGCAAATATAACTGTGTATTTAGCATTACCATAGTTAGGTGCATTATGGCCTTTACTGCCCTTGCGCCGTAAAGCCTACCAACAAACAAACATGTCATTGACAGAGCTGTGTTAGCTGGTTTGGCAGCCTGTTTGCATGGCTCAGAAAATCTCATATTAGACTGTACAAACCCTCCTAAGTCTCTTTCATTCTCCATCTCAAGTGTGTTATCATCTAATTAATATGTTATTTTGGGATTACTTCTTGCAGAGTACAAGGCAGTACTTTGCATTTACCAATGTTAATCCTCAATTTCCCCTTCTCAGTCCAGCTGTGTATATTATTTAGGTTTTGCATTAGTATGCCTTGACTGATGTCATTACCCACCATTACAACCTTTGTATCATTTTCAAACTTACACAGTAAGTATAATATGCCTTCATCAGTATCATTAATAAATATTGTAAACAGTATGTCCCAGCACTGAGCCTTGAGGAACTTTTCTGATAACATTAATTGAAGATAACTTGTTCCTGATTGTAACAGGGGCAAATTACTGCTTACCACACTGTTCCAGATTGTAACAGGGACAAGTTACTGCTTGCCACACTGTTCCAGATTGTACATAAGTCTTTCATCTAGAAACAGTGTCAAAAGCTTTACTGAAATCTAAAGATCTGATTCCAGTTTTTTTGTTACTGCATCAAAGTAACTAATCAAATTGGTCTGACAGGATCCCATTCTTTCTCAACAACCAGTGCCGTTAATTTGGTTTAATTCCATTCCTGTTAATGTTATCCAACAATACATCTTTAACTGTTGACTACATTATTTTCTCTCAACATGCTGTTTTAAAAATACACTCTAGTTACTTTTAGAAAAAGAAATCTCCCCTTATTTATGACAATAGTTATATCTTTTAAGTATATCCCACATCAGTATATTATGTTCACTGCCATCTTTTGGTTCCTTTATCTGGTTATTCTTTATGCATAATGAGTTACTGCTGATAATTAGATGGAGAGTATTGCTTTCTCTTGTTGCCTCTCTAACATGTTATGGTAGAAAACAGTCATCCAATAAATCCACAAAATTTCTGATATTGTGTGAGTGACCAACCTATGAAGTTCCATTCAACATCTGGAAAGTTGAAATCCCTTATACACATTTTCTGGCCCACTCCAATTGCCTGTATAGTTGTTTGTTATACTCATCACTGTCATTAGGCCTATAAAACACTTCTAATCTAATTTTATATTTTCCAGTGTTTATATCATACCAAACTGACTCAACATTGTACTAACCACCCGTAACATCTGGGTATATTGCCTTAGAATCTGTGCTTCTTAATTAGGAGCATAACACCCCCCTTCTCTCCTGTCTGCTGTTCCTCTACACACATTGTATTCACCATATTTAAATTCTACATCATTTATGTCAGCATGCACCATGTTTTCCAAATCCTTTCTGTGGCTGCATTTGTTAACTTAAGGCCCCGGGTGCCAAGCATTATAGTGATCAAACGATTTCCTGAGTGATTTCTAGAGCATTTTCTCAAAGATATAGTTTTGTTTCAGTTATAAAACTTTTTTTACTTTTCTATTATTAGGCAACTTAGTCTTACAAATCGTAAGCAAGTTTAAGAAAGGAAAAACACCTTTCTTCTTTTTTTCTTAAATTAACATACTAACTTTTATTCCGCTTGATCACTCTAGCGGCACTGCTCCTGCCTCCCCATGGCGGGGCAGGTAACCTGGGAGAAGAAATCCACTCTCCTATGGCTGAAAGGAGCAAAGATGGATAACAATATGTATCCACCTTTAGAGCCATTGAGCTCAAGACGAGACAACACAAATGACAATGAAAATGAGTTCTCTCAACCCAAGAGGCTGAGAACAATCCCTCAAGAGGAGATGCCATCATTCCTCATTCTACATTCTTTCTCTGAGCAGCCTCTTAGTAAGTTATCACCATTCCTTGTACAAAAATGTATTGAGTCTGCTGCAGGTTCACCGAAAATGGTAAGGCAACTTCAGTCTGGGGATATTCTTGTAGAGACCATTAAATCTCAACATTCTGCAAAGTTATTAAAGCTGACTACCTTTGGTGGACAACCAATAAAAGTCACTCCCCCATGCCACCCTAAACTCCTCGAAGGGAGTAATTGCAGAATGGGACTTACTAAATGTATCAGAGGAGGAAATAGTCCAAGAGCTTCGAGAACAAAAAGTAATCTAAGCAAGGAGAATCCTGACTCAGAAAGATGGTATTCTTGTTCCCACAAGGAGTATAATCCTCACTTTTAGCTCTCCTATCCTACCAACATCTGTTAAAGCAGACTATCTTCATTGCCGTGTCCATCCCGAATCCAGTCAGGTGCTATAAGTGTCGAAAATATGGACACTCCCAAACTGCATGTAGAGGTGAGGCAATATGTCCAAATTGTGGATCAAAGGATCATGATCAATCTGAATGCACTGCTACTTCTCATTTCCCAAACTGTAAAGGTAATCACCCATCGTGTTCCAAAATATGGGAATTATGGAAATAAGGGAAAAAAATCCTAAAATATAAAGTCAATAAGAAAGTCACATACTCGGAGGTGAGAAGACAAATACTCAAAACAGAACCAAAGCTTACATATGCCACTGCTGCTAAACAATTTCAGTCAGGAGGTATCCAAACAGACGTTACAGTTCCTCCAAATATATCCATCGCTGATTGGGCACATTCCTTGCTCTCTGCTTCCAAACAGTGTCCTTCACAACAAAAAGCTGAACAAGCCAGTAACACCCCCAATTACCATTCCAGCCAACGTGCCTCAAACAGGAAACCAAAAGTGTCAGAAACTAAGGTACTTGAACCCATTGTTAGGTCCATTGTTGTTTTGTATATTTATTAATGATATTGATGAAGATATATCAGGCTTAATGTCGAAGTTTGCAGATGATACAAATGTTGGCAGGGTTGTTAATGACAGTAATGGCAATGTGCTACTGCAACAGGATCTAGATAATTTGGGCAGATGGGCTAAGAAGTGGCAACTGAAGTTTAACCTTGACAAATGCAAAGTAGAAATGTACCAACTGTGTGGTACTACACTTAAGGTGGTAGAAAATGAAAAAGACCTGGGAGTAATTGTGCAGTCAGATATGAAGTTTTCTGAGCAATGCAGACAGGCTGCCAGGGCAAGTCATGGGGTTTTGTCAATGATATATAGGAATTTTGCTAGCAGGGAGAAGGAGGTGATTGTCCCTCTGTATAAGGCAATGGTCAGGCCATGCCTTGAATACTGTGTACAGGTCTGGAGGCCTCATTTTAGGAAGGATGTAGATTTACTTGAGCGTGTACAGAGAAGGGCAACAAGATTGGTGAGGGGAATGAAGGGATCCTCTTACCAAGAGAGGCTTAAGTTCTGCAAATTGCAGTGGCTGAAGACTAGGCACCTGTGCGGTGATCTGATTGAGGTGTATAAGGCCTTGAATGGGTTGAGCACGCTGAATTCTGATGGGATCCTTCAACTTGTTCAGATTACGAACATAAGGGGGCATAAATTCAAATTAAGGAAGGACAGATGCAGAATAGATGTGCAGAAATTTGCCTTTAGCCAGCGGGTGGTTAATTGCTGGAACAAACTTCCATCTGTCGTTGTGGAAGTTGATAGGTTGAATAAATTTAAGGAGGAGCTGGACAGGCATTTGGAGGGAATGGTGTGATTTTTTTTTTTTTTTTTTTTTTGGCTGATGCTGCATAAGCTCATACACTTGCATCACATGCCACTACTACTACTACTACCCACCATTTCAATGGGAATGGATGTCGACCAATGCAGTGAATCAGATGATGGTATATTAGAACTTCATGTGACTGATGAGATGGACGTCACATGTCCCTACTTTCCAAAGAAAGAGAAAAAGCGAAATTGGATCAATGCAAGCAAGTTTCAACTAAAAAGCAGTCAGAAACAAAAATAATCAACAAAACCACTTAATGGAAAGATTCTTCCAATGGAATTGTAGAGGCTTTCGCAATACAAAAGACAATTTATATTATCTCATCAACTGGTATGATCTAGCAGGCATATCCCTACAGGAAACTTACTTATTTTATTATTAAATCCGTTTATTAAAAATAGCAAGTGTTTGCTTTCACCCCTTATACACAGCCGACTGGCTAGAAGGGTGTACAAAATGCAAGAATTGCAATTATATACAATATGAAGGGTGTACAAAAAGCAAAAATTACAATTATTTACAGTATTTACAATATAAGAAGAGTTTACAAAAATGCATGAATACAATTATTTACAATATTTACACATTTGCGTATATTTACAATATTGTTTACAAATTCACTCATTGTCAAGATTATAGTTGGAGTAAGTTGTGCGCTTCTGAGATGCTCTTCACTCTGCACTGCTTACTTTCGGAGTATTTCACAGAGTCTGTTGTCAATGAATTGAAAAGGTTCACTGTGTTATTTGGGAAGAAATTCTTCAGACAGCAGAGGTTGCACAGTATAGAATGCAATGGTAGGTAGGGACTGTCATTACTGCGTCCAGCACGTGGATTAGAGATAAGTCCTCGAAGACTGGGGGCGTCAATCGCACTGGTAAGTTTTCAACTGGATCCATGAGTGCAACTGGATCAACTGGTTTTCAACTGGATCCATGAGTGCAATAGATCTCTTGATTTGTTCACCCTCCATATATACTACTATGTAGTGGTCTGTTCTTGGAAACCAACTGAATAGTGATCACCTGCCAATACTCTGCAAAATCCAAACACGAGGAAACTTCCCTTCACTACATTGCTCCATTTGGAAATTCCTTAGGGCACACTGGAGTGAATATGCCTCTCATGTTCAGTTAGATTATAAAATAATACAATCTCAGACCATAGAAAATGTCACGGGACACATTACTAGTCAAATATTACTAGCTGTTACCATTGCAATACCAAAATCTTTACAGGGGAAACGGAAACACAGTAACTACTGGTGGAACCAAGATTGTATGCATGCCAATTAGGAAAAAAATTGATCTTGGAATTTATTTCGTAAATTCCTCACAACTAGTAACCTAATTAACTTCAAAAGACTGAAGGCAAAGTTCCACCAAATAAGAAGGAAAGCAAAGAAAGATGCCTGGATTAGCTTTTCCGCAAGTATAAATAAAGACACGGACAACAGAATTATCTGGTGGAAAATTCAAATACTCAGTGGCAAATATGTTCAGTCCCCATCTACACGCTTCTTGATTAGACTGGGGTTCGAGCCCGTCACCACCAAATACGGAGGATGCGGAAAGATCAGGGAATGACCACCGCATATCCCGGAGCAATATGGCCTTAGTTGCTAATGCTCCTAAAAACCAAATAACAACAACAACCCCATCTACAATACTAAATTGGAACGGGAAAGAGTTGTCATCACCGGGAGAAATAGCAAATGCCTTAGCAGAATCATTTGCCAGCATATCAGCAATATCCACCTATAACCCAACCTTTCAACGAATTAAAAAATCTGCAGAACAGCATAAGATAAATTTTTCTACGGCAGTTTCACACCCATACAACCAGCCATTCACATTAACAGAATTTCTAGGGGCACTCAATAAAACAACCAGTAGTGCTGCTGGGCCAGATGGGGTCTATTATATAATGTTAAAACAACTTGACAACAAAGCAAAAAGAACACTGTTAAAATATTACAACCATATTTTCTTAGAAAATACCTACCAACTCTCCTGGCGTCACTCAATTGTTCTAGCTTTTCTGAAGCCAGGAAAGGATCATATGGTTTCACTGACTAGTTGTTTAGGAAAAGTCTTGGAATAAATGGTCCACAAACGGCTAACGTGGTTCCTGGAAGCAAACAACTTACTGAACATCAGCCAGTATGGATTTCGAAAGAACTGGTTAATGCTAGATGTGATGATAAAAGCAGAGGCAAACATCTATAATGCCTTCATAAGGAGAGAACATCTAGTCATCATTAATCTCAATATTGAGAAAGCCTTCGATACCACCTGGCGACATGGCGTACTTAAAGATCTCCATTCTTTTGGCTTGAGAGGTCAGTTACCTCAATTTATTCAAAACTTTCTATGCAACAGAAAGTTTCAGGTAAGGTATATGAACAATTTATCCAAATCATTTGAACAAGAGGAGGGTGTACTGCAGGGGTCCATTCTCAGTCCAACATTATTTGCAGTAAGAATTACAAATATGACACGGGAGGTACCAAATACAGTAGAATCGTACATGTTTGCCGATGATCTTATTATCTCTTGTCAATCCCAAACTATGAACACCATTGAAAGACAACTTCAAATTTCCATAGCTAAAATTGAATAATGGACACTACGGAATAGTTATTCTTTAGCAGAAAAAAAATCAACTGCAATTCATTTTTGTAAGAAACGCAAACTACATCCAGATCCAGAAATATTTCTAAAAAACAGCCTGATTCCTATCACCAACAATTTTCGTTTTTTGGGATTATTTTTCGATACTGAACTTAACTTTGCTTCCCATATATCTTACCCCCGAACTACATGTCTTAAAAAACTGAACATCCTAAGAGCTGTCTCTGCTGTGTCCTGGGGTGCTGACAGAAGCTCTCTCCTTCATCTCTATAGAGCTTTAATAAGATCACGCCTAGATTATGGGTCACCTGTCTATGACTCCGCTAGGAAAAGTTTGCAATTACATCTGAACACCATACAGCATAGTGCCCTTAGGATAGCTGTGGGAGCCTTCAGAACATCTCCGGTCCACAGCCTGTATATTGAGGCAAATGAACCTCTACTGCATCTAAGGAGAAGATCCTTATTGTGTAACTATGCACTAAAGATTAAGAGTATTCCATCACATCCTAGCTGGCAGAAACTTGTTTAACCCTCAATACATCATGCTATATCACAATAAACCTAATGAGAATCGCCCCTCAGGGCTTCGACTGCAAGAGCTCATGATCAGTTGGAACATTAATTTTCAGAATGTTTTCCAAGACCTTGGTACTCCCAAACCTCCCTGGACTGAATTCGTACCTCTCTGTGACAATTTCTTTTTAAGATGGGGGAAGAACTCCCTCGCTAATACAAATTTTGAACAGCACCATAAATTTCATTCCTTGGAAAACTCAGAAAAAGTACATATCTATACTGATGGCTCCAAAACAGATACAGCAGTAGGTGCTGCAGCAGTTTCTTCCACCTTCTCAGTAGCTGTCTCTTTCTGTTGAATGCAGTATCTATACTGCAGAATTATTTGCAATAAAACTGGCTCTAGATAATATAAACCACTACCATATCAAGGAATCTTTGATATATACAGACTCCTTAAGCGCAGTCACTGCCATTCAATCTACATTTTCTCCCTCTCATCCCATTTTTAAAGAGATCCAATCCAAGTTATTTTACTATCAAACAGTCAATCAGAAGGTTACCTTCTGCTGGATCCCTGGTCATGTTGGCATCCCAGGTAATGAACATGTGAATGATGCTGCTAAACATCCCGACTCTGGATCTTCCAGACAACTAAAAGTTCCCTACACACCGATTACAAATCTATCATTAAAACAACATGCAGGAAACAATGGTCTCACCTTTGGAAAACTCAAATCAGTAATAAACTGCTGCAGATAAAAAAAGAGCCACAACTGTGGAAATCTAGTTCCAGGAGAAGCAGGCGACAAGAAGTGATTCTAGCAAGGCTCCGCATCAGTCATTCGCATCCAACTCACCTGTATTTGCTTATGGGAGAGAATCGTCCTCAGTGTTTCTTTTGTCAGTCGCAGCTAACAATAAAACACATCCTCATAGAATGTCCCCAACATTCAACAGTCAGGAAATCAAGCTTCAGCTCCCTATCCAACTTACAGGAACCCTAAACCTTATTTCATATTCTTGGCAATGAAGCAAATTTCGAGGAACTGTTTAATTATTTGAAACACATAAATCTGTATAATAAACTGTGATCATAGTGACAAGCAAATCATGAACAGGCACAATATGGCCCAAGAGGCCCTTGTGCCAAAAAAAAAAAAAACCAAATACAACAACAACAATTGTTAACTTAATCAGTATTTCAAATTTCTTTATTATACTCCTGGAATTAGCATACTAGCATATATATATATATGTGTACTTGTTTTAGCTTTTAGTAACCCTAACCCATATATTTGCTTGTCCTGTGGTGATCCCAAGTGTGCTTTGTAATCTCAAACACTTTGCTTTTAAGGTTGCCGGATATGTTATTTTATAAATAACATATCCAGTAACAGAAGCAGTGTAGCAATCACTTTGCCTCTCCATACATTTGCTGTCAATCTGTTATTCTGTTAATCCCCTCCAGGCTACCACTTTTCCAAACCACCTACCACTGCCTCAATAATATGAATAGAATATTGTTAGAATATAGAACCTCCAAAATAGGTTGATTATTAAATATTATTTTTATGTTATGTGTAATATCCAAGACAAATTTAAAGAATTTTTCTAATTTTTTTCCAGGTATATCTTGGCATTATAGAAAAATTATAATTATCTATATTTAGTTTTAATTTCTTATTTAATTCCAATAATATTTTTGTAATAATATTGAAAGAGGTAAAAACAAGTTTATTAGTAACCCTAGATGGAAGTTTTTTCCTTAAATTCTTAACATAAAATGATTCACCTATGAATTGATAATTATTTGAAGCTTTGTCCCAGTTTTCTCTATGATTTTGCCATTTATATCCTCACAAGCTTTTTTAGGTTAAACTAACAACCAAAGAGCAAATTAGTCTTGGATATTAATATTGATAATGTCATGCAGTTATTAATATATGTAATAAAGGTGGTGTTTTTAGTTTTATTATTGTAAATTTTTTGTATTGTGACCCATTATTTCTGAAGGGTATCCTTTCCCAGCATACCAGGATTGCTACTATTTGCAGTGATTCTCTGAAATTGCAATTTCCAATATTAAAAGGTTTTATTCAAAGCTAATTGGCAACCTGTTTCCTTTGACTTATCTTTTATATCACTTTCATAAGGCATTGAAGATTATGTATATAAAAATCAAATTTATAGTTTACTTATAGTTACAGGTAGTTCTGGACTTTACAAGTTAATTTGTTGCTTATTTTTTTATATATATATATATATATATATATATATATATTTATTTATTTATTTATTTATTTATTATTGTTATTTATTTATTTATTATTATTATTATTTTTTATTTTTTTTGTTATCTTCCAGTGTTCTGAATACTCTTGCTAAAAATATGACATTCAAGTATAAAGAGGTCTATGCTGCTGCAGCTGAAGTGGTTGGGCTAATTTTGAAATATCTCAACGAAAATTCCTCTTCTGAGTTCACCAATTTTTTTGATCTATGCAGAAATCATCTCAAAAATATTCTTGACAAAAATAAAAGAGACCATTTTGTCACCTGTATTCATCGAATTCATCTTAATTTTCCATCTTTTGCAGACAAGTAAGTCAGTCTTATAATATCTGTTTAAAACAGTATAATTATTTTGAAATAACATTGTTGTTACAAGAATAAAAAATAATAATAATAAATATATATTTTTTTTTCTTTTTTCTTTTTTTTGCTTTTTAATTTTTTAATTTTTGTGGGCATAAAGAGGTATAATCAATCTTAGTTTGGAAAACACATTATGTTAATTGTAAATAACTGACAAAGTTTTGTATTCCATAATTTTGTTACCGAAAAACTTAGGAATACTTAAATCTTCTGACTTGATCTTAATAGATATTATGTCTTTATGACCATAATCTAAAGTTCTTATGTATATACAAGGAGACATCAATAACTCACTTGATATTGCTTTCTTTTAACTTATGTTATGTGATTCAGTTAATCATGAAGGACTGAAACATCACCCAGAAATATATTCATCTTATTATATACAGTGACATAGAGCTTTACTCTAGAAGATGAGAAACATCATTTGAATTCTAAATAACAAGTGCATTAATATATATTTAAATAGGAACTTCTTAACAGGAAATAATTAAAGTATCCTTAAACAAGATTTCATAAGATACTTGGATGTTGGGCTTTAACAATGTAAATGTTTATGGCTTGGTAAGAGAAGTATTTTGATCTGAGAAGTAAGTAATTATGGATTGGAGAACTGTTATGCAATTGAAAAAAGCAGAGGCCATTTTCTTGAATTAAATTTTTATTTAATTCAAGAAATTTAATTCAATACAAAGCAAGCAATTGCTGTGGTTGTGGATTTAAAGGGGGTGGGGATGAGACCAAAAAGGTAATTAAAATCAAGATTTGTCTAGTTGTCAACTCCAGATTTGAGGAAAAAGGAAACTGCCACACATTGAGGTGGAACATTAGTAAAAAACTTCCAAACTGTTGATTGTGGTTTTTATCTGTGCAGGAGAGACTGCTTCTACAGGGATGGGATACACTTAAATAGAAAGGGCACAAGAATATTTGCTCATGCTATCGAGGTAGTGCTAGGTGGGTCTGAAAATTGGTAGCTTGAGAGGGGGATGCACTGAATAATCAGTTAACAACAGCTGCAGGCAGAGGTGAAAGTGATTCTTGGACTGCCTTTATTGAAATATGAAGCAGCCCAGAAAGTAAGGTAGCAGAGATTTCAAGGCCTGCTGTGTGTCATCATGGAGAGAGAAAATACAGGAACTTTAGGGTAACTAAAAGTAAGAATAGGTGTATGTATACTTTTTTTTTGTTATCCTCCAGTGTTCTGAATACTCTTGCTAAAAATGTGACATGGAGGTATAAAGAGGTGTATGCTGCTGCTGCAGCTGAAGTGGTTGGGCTAATTTTGAAATATTTCAAAAAAATTCCTTTTCTGAGTTCACCAAATTTTTTGATCTGTGTAGATATCATCTCAAAAATATTCTTGACAATAATTAAACAGACCATTTTTTTTCTCCTGTATACATCAAATTCATATTAAGCATATTAAGTAAATTTTATGAATTTGAAGTGTTAGCAAGTCATAAAATACAAACAAACATTGTGGGGATTTCAGAGACTTAGTGTTGCTCAGATATCAGGGATTCAAAATTTGAATATGGGGATTACAATGCCTACACAAAGGACACACTGTATAATATTCAAGTCATCTACCACCCTAGCAACCTTTGTATCACCTGAAAATCTGGATATTCAGCTTGATATGCCTTCATTAGTATTGTGATAAATAATGGAAGTAATAAGGGCCCCAACACTGAACTCTGGGTGACTCCATTAATGGCATTAGTCCAAGAAGTGCAGATCCATTAATAACCAATCTTTGTTTCTACTAAGAATCAATCAAACCTTTATCCATAGGTATCTTAATTTGTAAGTAGTCTTGTTATGATTGTACTGAAAACATGCTCATTAAGACTGAATTATTTTCCAATGAACTCTACAAGAGAAGGGGGGAAAAAAGCTGTAAGGGACATTTTCCCATGCTGAACTTTTGCTTGTTATTTTTTCAATTGTTTATATACATTAGAGCATCAATAACCCGAACTAATTGGGACCGGGGGGGGGGGTTAGTTTGGTCTTCCATTTTGTTCGGATTTTTCAAACTTATCAAAAATACTGTTCCGTTTTGTTTGGATTTTCGAACTTATCAAAGAAAACTCTGGAGGCTAAAAAAAATGTTTAATAAGTTTAGAAATAAAAGCACAAAGTTGTACTTTGTGCTTTTATTTGGGTAGTTTGGTCTTCCATTTTGTTCGGATTTTTCGAACTTATCAAAAATACTGTTCCGTTTTGTTTGGATTTTCGAACTTATCAAAGAAAACTCTGGAGGCTAAAAAAAATGTTTAATAAGTTTAGAAATAAAAGCACAAAGTTGTACTTACATATTTTTATATGTAATTTGTTTGAGCTGAGCCATAGTGATGTGGTCATCTTTCCTATAGGTGGTGAGCAATTTGTTGTATTTGTTAACTAAGCTGTTGAACTTAGTTAACAAATGGACTTATGGCTCAGCTCAAACAAATTAAAGCCCGCACATACAATATCCCAACCTTATTCAGCCAAGTAAAATTACACAAAACAGGATACCCTATACGTCCCATCGTGTCATATAAGAATTCAGCTTTTGCCTCCTTAGCCATGTTCATCTACCCAATTCTAAAACCACTCCGAGAACTCCTAACATATAACATAAAAAAACTACGATGCTTTATTCATGAACCTCAAAGATCTTCATATCAAGGAGGATATGAAGTTATATTCACTCGATGTGACTTCACTATACACTAACGTGAATGTACCCTACGCCTTAGACATAGTCTGGGCCTACTTAAACGATAACACAAAAATTAATAACACCAGACTCCCCAAAGACAGAATATTCGAACTAACAAAACTATTAGTAAATGCAAATTACATTCTATTCCAAGAAAAAATATACAGACAGATTTTTGGCCTCCCAATGGGCCTAAACATTAGTGGACTCATTGCTGAACTATACTTAGACAAATTAGAAAAGATCCACCTTGATCCATTTATACCACAGATCACATATTACGGAAGATATCTGGATGACATCCTAATCATCACAGATCACTTGACCATAAACAATATTCTACAGGTTTTTAATAACATCCATCAGAAACTAAAATTTGAATTAGAAACTGAAGCAGAATCCCATGCCATAAATTTCCTTAATTTTACCATACGCAGATTAGACCAAAAACTAAATTTCAGCATATATAGAAAACCCACTAATAAAGGGATGCTTCTGCACTTCCACAGTTACCATCCCCAACCATACAAAAAATCGGTCATGCTGAACCAATTTCTAAATGCCTTTAAATATTCTTCCACCCAGATTTCTCTAACCACTGAAATAAATGAACTAACTAGAAAATTCTCAAATAGGGGTTACCCACTAACCTATATAAACAAAGTCAAAACAATAGCCCGTGATAAAATAAATAACAACAAACATTGCAAAAAAATCCGACAAGACCAAAATATATTTCATCACCATTCCATATATCGAGCACTGGTACAATAAACTTAACCAAATATGCAAGGGAACCGACATGAAAATCATAGCAAAACCCATGAGCAAATTATACACATTCTTCAGAAATCGACCTTCAAATACCACATTCCAATCACAGCATGACCTAGTATACAGTATACCATGCAAAAATTGTGACGCTGTCTACGTAGGATCTACCATGGGAGTGGCACAGCTTCGAGCAAAACAACACGAAGCTTCTTTGCTCGAAGCTGTGCCACTCCATGGCTCGATCCTTCGTAGCCAGCGTCACAATTATTGCATGGCTATACTGTTATACTAGGTCATGCTGTGATTGGAACTGTGGTATTCTGAAGGTCGACTTTCTGAAACCTTAGAGATGAAATTACATGCAACTTCAATCAATATCCATAGGCCATTCCTATTGTCCGACGATTGGTCACTTATACGCATGCGTGAAGAACAAACACTACAACATAAGACAAAAGTTTCGGATTAATTGTGAGTAGCTCTCTTCCTGTGAACATGACACCCCGAAAAGTTCTAGTCCGACTTAAGGAATGTAGAGAATAACCCCCCCACCCCATATCCAATTATTAGACCCCTAAATTTAACTCCAAATTCCTGCCACAGCACCAAAAAGAAAAAATCGATCCATAATTATTAGCCAGTTTAGACCTCCAAAATCTAACTTTATGACAATGTCTTGCAAAATTGATATCGTCTTCCCCATGAATTATTAGCGAGTTGGACAAGGAGAGTTGGAAAAGAAGTTTCCTATACCTAAAATAAAGGTAAGCCCTGTTGATTCATAATATAATAGAATATAGGAAATATCGAGCACTTAATAGCTCTCTAGTATCAAATCTATTATAATTTTGAAGAAAATATATGAGAATGCTACCTCCTTTATTAGATTAGACAAAGACAGTAGTAAATTTAAAATTTGAGAAAGTTCGACAAGGAGACACAATATCTCCGAAGTTGTTTACTGCTACCCTTGAGGAAGCTTTCAGAAGATTAGACTGATCGCAGAAAGGAGTCAATGTGAATAGAGAGTACCTAAACCATTTACGATTTGCAGATGACATTGTGGTCATAAGCCATGATCCCAAAGAATTAGAGGAAAATCTTAATCAGTAATGGACAGTTAGTAAGGCTTTTGGACTAAAGATGACTATGGCTAAAACAAAAGTAATGATGAACAAGTATGCCACAGAAAGGGATATAATGATTGAAGGAGCAGTAATTGAAAAGGTGCAGTCATATACTTCTGGGACAAGTTATTAGCTGTAATAATGAGAAATGGCTGGAAGTCAAGAGAAGAATAAATTTTGGATGGATAGCATTCAGGAAATATAGTCATATACTGAGGAGCGATATCCCAGTTTGTCTGAAGCGTAAAATAATGGACCAATGTATACTCCCCACCATGACATATGGAAGTGAAACTTGGGCACTCACCAAAAGAATGGAAGAGAAGCTGAGAATTACACAGTGAAGAATGGAATGAATTATATTGGGAATCAGACTGTTAGATAAGAAAGAAACACATGGATTAGGCAGCAAACTCAAGTAAAGGACATTCTTATCAAAACTAAAGAACTAAAATGGTCTTGGGCAGCAAACATAGCTCGAACACGTGATGGCAGATGGAATAAGTAAATAACAGAATGGTACCCAAGAGGAGCTAGAAGAAAATCTGGAAGACAATGGCAGAGATGGATAGATGAAATTCATGAGTTTGTGGGTAGTAAATGGATGGCCATTGCACAAAACGGAAGGAACTGGAAAGTTGCTGGAGAGGCCTTCATCCTGCAGTGGATTGAAAATGGCTGATGATGATGATGATTAGTAAAGGCACATGATGCAAGAAAGCAACTTCTATAGCATCAGTGGGAAAAAAAAAAAAAAAGTTTCTCATTTCACCCATTCAATCCAGATGTTGTTGGCTAAAGGCAAACTTCTGCTCATCTATCGTACAACTGTCTTTCCTCAATTTGAATTTATGCCCTCTCCGATGATTATTCTGAGCAAGAGGAAGAATCCCATCAGCATTCAGCATGCTCGAATTATTCAAGGCTTTATACATCTCAATCAGATCACCTTGCAGGTACCTAATCTCCAGACACTGTAATTTGCAAAAAACTTAAGCCTTTCTTCGTAAAGGCAACCCTTTGTTCCTTTCATTAATCTTGTTGTCCTTCCCTGTACTCATTCCTACAGCTCTACATCCTTCTTAAAATGAGGCTTCCAGACCTGTATATAGGTCTCAGGTGTGGCCTGACCATTGCCTTATACAAGGGATAATCACCTCCTTATCCTTGCTAGAAAAATTCTTGTATATCATTGACAAGACACCATGAGCTACTCTTGCAGACTGTCTGCACTGCTCAGAAAACTTCATATCTGCCTGCACAATTACCCCCAGGTCCTTTTCACTCTCTACCACTGTCTGTTTAGTACCACACAGTTGATATGTTACTCTGGGGTTACTGCTTCCCATATGCAGTACTTTACATTTGTCAATGTTAAACTTCAGTTGCCACCTCTCAGCCCATCTGCTCAACTTTTCTAGATCCTGTTGCAGCAGTGTACTGTCATTAGTGTCATTAACAACCCTGCCGACCTTCGTATCGTCTGCAAACTTGGACATTAAGCTTGATATACCATCATCAGTATCATTCATAAATTCAGAAAACAAGAATGAACCCAACACTGAACCCTGGGGGGACTCCAATAATAACATTAGACCACGAAGAGCAGTGTCCATTGTCTACCACTCTCTGTCTTCTCCCACTCAACGATCCCTTTATCCAGAGCAGCCGTTCACCTCCAGTGCCACACTGGACAAATTTGTGCAGCAGTCTTCCATGTGCAGCAGTGTCAAAAGCCTTTCTAAGATCCAAATATATGATATGAAAATTATTCTTTGTATCCAGTTCTTTTGTGACTACATCATAGTATCCAATCAAATTGGTCAGACAAGATTTCTTCTTAACAAACCCATGCTGTGTCCAAGCTATAACTGAAATCTTGCCTAGATGATCTGCAGTGCTTCTTTAACCAGTGGTCCCATTAATTTCCACGGAATAGAAGTTAAACTAACATATCTGTAATTACTTGTGTCACTCTTTGATCCACCTTTGCGAATTGTGGTCATATTTGTACATCTCCAATCCATGGGTATCCCCCCTGATTCAAAGGAATCTCTCAAAATTATGGCTAAGGGTTTTTGCTTACTTTCGTTGTTGCCTCTAGATGATATTACAAAATCATCTAGCTCACTGTCAGAGCTTAATTCACCTCTGGAATTCCCTTCCTGAACAACTCTTCATGTGTGAATGTAGATGTAATATACTCAGTTTGTTAGCTACCTGAGCGGGATCATCAACAGTTGAACCATCGATATCAAGTGGCCCAATCTGATTAATTTCCTTCCTCCTAGAGTTTACATAAGTAAAGAACTCTTTGCTGTTTTTCTTTGCATCCTTTGCCAAAGATTTCTCGTAATCTGCCTTTGCCTGCCTAACCTCTATATCTTGGTTACTGACCAGTTTATATCTATCATAGGCTTCTGTGTCTCCTGTTAATTTATTATGTATCCCATGCATTTTTGTTTTCTGTCACATGGCTCATTAATGTGACATCCATTTAGACCAACGTTTCCCAACCGGGCTCCACAAGAGGTCTATTGAAGCTTTGAGGGAGTGCATAATATGAGCTAAGGGGTTCATGATAAAATATTATAAATAAAAATAAATAAAAATAATTATAATAAAATAAACTAATTTCCTAGAAAAGTCCAGAAATTCGCAGTTTGAAGATACTTGTATTTTCTGGAACCTTCTTTAGTTGATGCAAAAAAAAATTTCTTTCCATAGAAAATTCTCGAAGAAGAAAACATTATTTAAGCACCGACTAATCTAGAAAGTGTCAGTCAGTCAGTCAGAGGCAGTCATTTCATTCTACAGTGAGTAATCGGCATCGTCGTGGTGAAATCTATTGTTTGTGTTATTGGACGTTATTGTTCTAGTGAACTACATTTCCATTAGTACCTACAAGCATTTCTAACATTAAATATTTGAGGTTAATAATATTATTATTGTTTTCAGATTACCCATGGCTCATACAAAGAAGAAAACAAGACAATATTTGACTGAATATCTGTCGTATGGTTTTATTGATCACCAGAGAATATCACAAAACCAATGTGTCTTATTGTATGACTGTGCTGTCTAATGATAGTATGAAGCCAAGTAAGCTTCGTCACCATTTGGAAACAAGGCACAGCTAAAAGAAAAATAAATCAGTGGAGTATTTCCAAAAACTACGAGACAATTTTCAAGGAAGAAACAAATTGGATCAGATTTTTAGCAAACAAGCAAGCAATAAAGATAGTGATTTATTAGCATCATATGAAATCAGCAAAATAATAGCAAAATCTGGAAAGCCACATAGCATTGGTGAAACTGTCATCTTGCCTTCAATATCAGTTGTAATTTCAACAATGTTAAACTTAAATGCACACGAAATTACCGATAACCTTCCTTTGAGCAATAACAAAATATCCAGATGCATTGATGAAATGTCTGAAGATGTAGAAAATCAACTTATTGCTCAATTACGAGTGAAACAGTTTGCAATGCAACTCGATGAATCAACTTTGATGGGCAATGGAGCACTTTTATTGGCATATGTAAGATGTATGGATGATAATCAACTCAGAGAGTAAATGCTTTTTGCAAGATTCCTCAAAACAGATACTAAAGGTGAAACAATATTTAAGGAAGTCCAGTCTTATTTTAGAGAAAAAAATATTCCACTCGAAAATTTAATGGCTTGTGCTACTGATGGCGCTCCTTCCATGGTCGGTAGGTACAGAGGTTTTATCACTCATTTAAAAAATGCATTGTCAAAAGTATTTTGCATACATTGTGTGATTCACCGCCAACGTCTTGTGGTGAAGAGATTGAGTGGACATCTTCATGAAGCCTTAACTCCTGTAATAAAAGCTGTCAACCTCATTAAGGCTAATGCTCTTCAAGATCGTCTCTTTTGCAAATTTTGTGATGAAAATGAAGAAGGATTTGACTATCTTGTACTGCATACAGAGGTGCGATGGTTGTCTAAAGGCATCGCTTCGTCGTCCTTTGGGACAGTATTGTATCATTTCTAAACGAAAAGGAGATTGGAAAACAGTTGGTTGCCATGAAAACAGACATATTTTACCTCTCAGATGTGTTTGAAAGACTGAATTCTCTTAATAAGCTGAAGCAAGGACATAATTGTGATTTGATATCTAGCAAAGAAGCCATTAATGCATTCCTAGGAAAACTCAAATTGTACAGTCTTAATATTTTACACCGTGCGTTTGACCAGTTTCCAAACCTTGCTTCAGTCAGCAGTGATTTAAAAGATGATGATTTTGTTGTGTATGTTGATCATTTAAAAAAAAAAATTATGAAGACATGCAAGTTCGGTTCAAGGACCTACTAGAACTGAACATCCCAGATTGGGGTAAATTTACCTCAACATTTGAGGTAAATGTTGCTGTTGTTGAAATTGATTTACAAGAGGAACTTGTTGAATTGCGGCCTGATGAGACAGTCCGAAGTCTATTCAAAAAAGGAAAGCATGATGTATGGAAGAATAGTGAATTGCATGTAAATATCTGCTTTTATGGGAGAAAGCTGAAATGTATGTCATTGTTTTCCCATCATCTTATTTTGTGGAATCTGGCTTTAGTTGTGTAACACAGTTGTTAACAAAAAATCGTAATTGGCTTGATATAATAAAAAGAGGTGATCTTCGTCTGACTCTCACAAAATTGGAGCCAGATATTAAAATGCTAATATCAAAACATCAGCCACGAGGACCTCATTAGTAGGGCCTATTTAATGGGATCCTATTTAATAGCCTTAGGAATAAATTTATATATGTTGTTTGAAATAGTATTTTTTAAAATTTTTTTTACCAATTCTGTCATTGCAAATAAATATATGTTTCAGTTTTATCAATTAAAATTTTCAAAATTTGTAATTTACATTTTTTATATTATATTGGAATTGTTTAATTATTAGCTTTTACTAACCTACAAATAAATATTTCATTTAGGAATACAGTCAGTCCTTGTGTAGCACGATAGTTGTGTTCCTAGAAACCCTCGTTTAATGCAAAATCGTGCAATATAAACAACAGTCCCTATGGGAAAAATAGGGTTAGGTGCCAACCACCCAAGATTGAACACACATTTGTAACCAAAACATTACCAAACACAATAAATTATCGTAATAAAATACTTATGTATTTTATTATGACTATTACGTAATAAAATATTGCTAATGCAATATTTGCTTCTATCGTAAGCAAACTTGTTTTTAGTTTGATTTTATATCCAACAGATGACAGCCGTTCCATCTCTTCTAATTCCTTGTGTCGTAATCTAATGGATTTTAATTACACTTTGAGTTGTTTCTGCTATAAAAGTTGTTTTTATTTTATCTGCATTCTTTGTAACTCTCGGCGTGGCCTCATTTAGGCTTGTAGCACGTGCAATGTCACATGGTCTTTCATTTCGCTCAAAGCGTTTCACAATTTCATATATTTTTCTTTTTTCGACAGAGGCGGACTGGCCATAAGCCTTACCGGGGAAACTCCGGTGGGCCGGAGGCTGGTATGATTTTGGCCATAAACCATAGTATGAGGCCACTACAAATTTTCCCGGGTAAGAGTTTTTGATCCAGTCCGCCTCTGTTTATCGATATTGCTTTTCTTTTTTTCTCTGAATCTGCAGTGTCTTCACCAGGACGCTTCCTTTTCACACCTTTTAAATATTTTACTCATTTTTTGGGAAGAAAGCATAATTACAAAATGAGGAGGCACGCTTGATACACATAAACAAAGCTGCGCACATGTAGCAACTGAATAAACAACACCATAAAGGCAGAGATACACTATTAACACCTCACATTTTACTAAAGCACAGTTCTGGGGATTACTACCATAAAACAATAAAAACAATTTCCAGTTGCGTTTCTGCTTGTGGAATCTGTTATAAACTGTTAGTAAACTCGATCTAATTGCATTTGCGATAATACCGATAGCTGGAATTGTGTGGGTTTTTACCTTATTATGGTGAAATGTGTTTCCCCTTCACTGATATAAAAAAAAAAAACATAAATACATTTTCAGAATCTTCTCTTCATTCCTATCATGTTGCATTCAGTTGGGGTGATTCTGTGTTCGACTGCCATTTCTTGTAAACACAAAGGTGAATCGTGCATAAGTGAATTCGGTTTGTGTTATACACAATATCGTTCCCCTATTTATAAATCGTGTATGATCAAATTCATGTAGTGTAAACACTTGTTATACGAGGACTGAGGCGCCTCCATAGCCAGGTGGGAAGGAGCAACAGTGCGTAGCACACGCTTCTTGATTAGACCGGGGTTCGAGCCCGTCACCACCAAATACGGAGGATGCGGAAAGGTCAGGGAATGACCACCGCATATCCCGGAGCAATATGGCCTTAGTTGCTAATGCTCCTAAAATCCAAAATAACATTACGAGGACTGATTGTATTACATATGCGTATATGGGGATCCACATACGTAAAGTTAGGACTCGGCGGGTCCACAAGCAAAAACAGGTTGGGAACCCTTGCTTTAGACCTAAACCTTTGACAATATTTCTTAGTTGGTATGAAAAGTCTAGTAGCTTCCTTGATTCTTGGAAGTAGATTCTTTGAATGCTTTCCATTTTGAATTTGCTGTTGGTAACATCATCAGTTGGTCCCAATGGTGAGATTAAGAAATAACCAATTAAGAAATTAAAAATTTAATCTGTTAAGGAAATTAACAAATTAATTTTTGGATTATAGGAATACTGTCTTCTGAAGATTTCAAAATGTTGAGAGGTACAGTACTGAGTTTTGTCTTGTTATTTAATTATCATGGTTATAAGTTGGTGCTCTGGTTATTCCCATCCATAAAAACATATTTATACATGAATGTATAATCACTTGCAAAGGTTTCGATAATAAAATTATTTCAGGTTGTCAGCAATCTGAAACAAGCATGAATGGTTATGCAATTGTTATCTGGAAAAAGAACTTAAAAGTGTATATATATGTATAATATGGGAAAGAGCAATGATTATTATAAATTTGTAATTAAACTGAGCAGCTAGGTTTGGCCAATGTATTTTTAGGTGTGTTAGCATTAGTAGTGGCAAATGATGCAAGAAAGCAAGCTTATATAGCATCAGCCAAAAAAAAAAAAAAAAAAAAAAGAACACCATACTTCTCATTTCACCTATTCGTTCCCTCCAATAATTAGTCTAGTTCTTCCTTCAATTGATTTAAACTATCAATTTCCACAACAACAACAGATGAAAGTCTGTTCCCACAATCAACCACCCGTCTGGAAGGTAACTGGGAAGGAAAGGAAAATAACTTGTTCCATTTCCTTCCACTGTTAACCTTAAAAAAAAAAAATCTTTCTTTGATTTGCTTATCTTATTTTGTTCCTTTCTTTCCACTCTTAGCCAAAGTCTTCTCATAATCTGCTTTTGGTTACTTAACTCATTTAGTACTTGATTGCAGACTAGCTTATATTGACTAGTTTTCTCTGTTCTAAACATTTTATAATTGTTCTGTTCATACTTCTTTGCAACTGGTCTTATCAGTTCATCTGACATCCATTTAGGTTTAAACCTAGTACAGTATGTTTTTGTTGTTATAAAAAGCATAGTAGTTTCGATAATTATTTTTTCAAATGTTCTCATTTAGAATTTTCAGTTGGTAACATAATCAATTGTTCCAGCCGAAAAGAAATTTAAAAACTGTAGAAGACCAGTGTTGTCTTTATTAAAGCAAAATGTCTTCCCTTTAGCTGAATAATAGTTATTCTTAAGTAACCCAACATCAAAATGCTATCGTCCCTACCACCAGTACTTCTTTCCATAAAATTTTTCAATTCATGAAGTTACTGCTGATAATTAGATCAAGAGTATTGTTGTTGCCTTTATTTTGTTGCCTCTGTATTCAGTAAATCCATAAGTCTTCTTCTACTGAATGACTATTACACAAGTTTTAATAAAAAAAAAAAAACCCAAAAAACTTCAGGATGAGACATTCTAATATTTGTCTATTTGACTGTGCTGAGTATAATGTACAACTATACAGCTACTAATGCACACCCATACAGTCTATATAGTTGTATATTATACTCATCAAAATTGCCCATAACATACTGGTACAAGGCCTAGGTGTAAAATGTGGCATTTCAGACAAGGCATTGGTGTCAAATGTGCTTTGATCTGCGGTTGTTTTTTTTTCTGCATTCTGAACAAGATATTTGTCCATTTGATTGAATGTCTGTTTGATTTTTCGTTTTTTCTCCATGGGTAAACTGTTTGAAGAAGCTTCACCTTCAAACCTTCAAATGGTATGGACCAGGCAGAAGAGCTTCACTGGCAGGGGACAAAATTTAACATTTGTATTTTTGGATGGGATTCCTATGTTAACTGATTAAAGTATTAATAAGTTTTATATTTTCCTTTTTTTTTTTTTTTTTTTTTGACTGAGTTGTTTAGTTTTAAGGCCTTGTTATAGCTATGGTAGGGCAAGCCTCTCTCTCTCTTTACTCCTAAACAGCAAAAAACAATGATGGAGTTACTGCAACATGACCCAGAGTAGCTGGAGTCTTTTAAGTCCAAGTCGGCCAAAGAAAAGGCTGATTTTGGACAGAAGATATATAAAACTATACAAGATACCTTTTCAGATATGGATCCTAAGGGGATAGAGGTGTTGACCAACTTCCTTGATATTGAACCTTTAAGACTATATATATCCAAAGTGACTAGGCTTCAGTGAGTGAACCTGAGGTTTCTAGCACCCAAGGACCTAGAGTTCAGCAATATTGTGTGGGGGTTTACTGCATGTATCAGGGCTGATAAGGAAGTATCAATTGAATTGAGTCAAAGTACTGGACTCTGGAGAAGATGAACATTTTGCTAAATCTTTAGGAAGAAGAAGTATCTAGTGAACCTGTGCCTAGTGTTCACTGTGTTCTGTGGAAGCCTTTGTAAGTTTCCACATGCTCTGGTGGACTATAAGTTCAGCCTCAGTGATGTTAACTCTAGATGAAGTGGTGCAAGGTAAAGATCAGTAAAACTTGAAATTCCTTGAAGGAAGCAAGAAACTTCATAAATTTGTGTCAGTGTTTGAACATGTTAAGTTCAAAGTTCAGTTTTGATCTTAAACTTTAATCTGACTGATGCAATATCAGGTCAGATTAGAGTTTCAGATCAAAGTCTCTCAAGAAATGTTGATTCAGTAGTGCCATTGAGGACTCGCTCTTTGAATAGTGTTAGTATTAATAGTGGAAACAATTCAAGAAAGCAAATTTATACAGCATTAGCAAAAAAAAAAAAAAATCCTATTTCACTCATCCATCTTCTCCAGTAGTTTTGTCTAATTCTTCCTTGAATTTATTTAAACTACCCACTTCCACAACAGACATAGACAACTTATATTAAAAATAGCATCTTCCTACTGATGTTTTATCTAAGTCACGGTACAAACTTTTTGAAACCCACTCATATATCATTCACAAAACCCCATGAGCTATCCTGGCAGCCTCCTTGCATTGTTCAGTGAATTTCATATCAGGCTGCACAATTACTCCCATTTCCTTTTCATTTTCCACTATCCTGAGTGTAGTACCACACAGTTCATACGTTATTCTGGGATTACGTCTACCCTTATACAGTACCTTGTATTTGTCAGTGTTAAATTTCAATTGCCATTTCTCAGCCCATGTGCCTAATTTTTCTACATCTTGTTGCAGCAGCATACTTTCCTTACTGTTGTTCACTACCCTGTCAACTTTGTATCATCTGAAAACCTCAACATTAGGTCTGAGCTGTTCTCATCAATATCATTAATAAATGGCACCTCCATAGCCAGGTGAGCAGGAGAAGCAGTGCATAGCATATGCTTCTTGATTAGACCGGGGTTCGAGAGGCACCTCCGTAGCCAGGTAGCCAGGCGGTCTAATCAAGAAGCACACACTTCTTGATTAGACTGGGGTTCGAGCCCGTCACCACCAAATAGGATGTGGAAAGGTCAGGGAATGACCACCACATATTCCCAGAGCAATATGGCCTTAGTTGCTAATGCTCCTAAAAAAAAAAAAAAAACTGGGGTTCGAGCCCGTGACCACCAAATACGGAGGAAGCGGAAAGGTCAGGGAATGACCACCGCATATCCCCGGAGCAATATGGCCTTCGTGTTAATGCTTCTTAAAAAAAAAAAAAAAAAAATCATTAATAAATACAGAAAACAACAACAATGAGCCCAGCACCGAAGTCTGTGGGACTCCATTAACAACTTTAGTCCACAAAGAGCATTGTCCATTGATAACCACCCTTGATAAAGTGAAAGTTACATTATATGCATCGGATAATGAGTTTTTGGGATTCATCCTTGAGTATACACGGATGAGCCAAAACATTATGTCACCTACCTGATATGATGTTGGTCCTCCATGTGCAGCCAAAACAGCTCGTACCCGGAAAGGCATGGATGCTACAAGATTTCTAAATGTGTCTTGTGGTCTCTGGTACCAACACGTAACCAGCAGATCCTTTAACTCCTATAAGGTCTGTGGTTGAGATGCCGCAGATTGGAGTTGCTGTTCAAACACAAACCACAAATGCTTAGTGGGATTGATGTCTTGGGAATTTGGAGGCCAGGGTAATACCTGGAAGTCTTCCTCATGTTCTGTGAACCAGTCTCAAACAATCCGGCCTGCTGAAAGATGGCACCGCCAGAGAGGGACCGTTGCCATGAAAGGGTGTACTTGGTCAGCAGTGTACTTGGTCAGGTAAGTGGTAGACATACAAAGGGTGTACTTGGTCAGGTAAGTGGTAGACATCAGAGTGCCCGACACATGGATGACTGGACTCAGGGTATCCCAGCAGAACATTGCCCAAAGCACGACACAGCTGCCATCGGCTTGTTTTCGTCCGACAGTGCATCTGGGCACCATCACTTCCCCAGGTAAATGACGCACATATCTGGCCTTCCACATGGTGCAACAGGAAACATGATTCATCGGACCAGATGACATTCTTTCAATCACTCAAGGTCCAGTTTCAATGCTCGCATGTCCATTGTAGGCGCTCTCGCTGATAAACCTTGGTTAGCGTAGTCACTCGGAATAGCCTGCAGCTACACAGCCTCATTTTCAGCAGGATTCGATGTACTGTGTGTTGTGACACATTTCTCTCTTCACCAGCATTCCATTTACCGGCGAGTTGTGCTACAGTTGCCCTTCTGTTGCCACGTACTGTTCGGGAGAGCCTTTGCTCCCTTCGAGCATCGATGAGCCGTGGTTGTCCAGCACCTTGCTGGCGGTTCATGGGTATCCCCTCCTCGGACCACTTTCAGTAGGTACTAACCATGGCTGACTGTTAGAGTCCCACCAGGGGTGCCATTTCGGATATGCTCCAACCCGGCCATCTGCCCATTACAGTTTGGCCTTTGTCAAACTTGCTTAAGTCCACTGTCTTTCCCATCTGAAGAGCAAGAGTAAGACTGATTAACAGAGCTCAGTATCAGGTGTTTTTTATACCATGTCCCGACCCACACATGTGCCGTAGTTCACCTGCAGTTGCTTCGATTTGCATAATGACTAGCTGGTCATAATGTTTTGGTTCATTGGTGCATTCATTCTGCCCCAATATTTTATTTATTTGCATTTATGAATTTTGTTTGATTTTAAATCTTTTTCCCAAAATTTGCCTCCTAAAATCTGGTGCCTCAGAAGATATGCTGTTTCAGATTTAGAAAAGTATGCATAATGAATTCAGCAGTAATACCTACACTATGAAAATAATTATAGTGCCATTAGCATCCACTCTGCTTAATGTGGTGATATTTGCAGAAGAGAAGTTAAACAGAAAACTTTTTTTCAAACCTGTCCTCTTCATTTACCTGAACTGATAACCCCCCCCCCACTGCCCAACTCACACAGACTTCAGGATGGTTTTATAGAACTAGTGCTGTTTCTTTTTTTTTTCCTGAAATCTTACATGAGGTTAGATTTAGAGCAGCTGTTTAATTTTGTCTAGGTAACAGCTGCAGTCTGATCCCCATCTGTAGTGTCATCCATTGTTTTATGGTTTCCACAGTACTGGCGTGAGGACAGGATTCAGCAAGAATCCAGCAACTGGCCAGTGTCAAATTTAGTGTTGTATGTGCTCAGTGGTGTATTGATCATTAACTGAGTTCTGAATAAAGTATCACAGGTATTCATGTAATGTCCTTTCAAAACTATACTAACTTGCCACTTTATTAGGTACACTTTCCTAATAGTGAATAGGTCCTCCTTGAGCCCTCAGAACAGTTTAGATTCAGCATTGCATAAACTCAGTGAGGTGCCAAAATCATGCAGCAAGGGTGCTGGTCTGTGTTGACTCAGTTGCTTCCCACAGTTATTACAACTTGAATATTGTGGATCTCTACTTCAAAATGTTTTTTTTTTCTGCCTCATCCCACTGGTTCTTAATGGGGTTGTGATCTACTGACTAGGGAGGCCACCACAGTAAGCTGAATTCAGTCATGTTCCTGGAAGAACCTATTTGCAAATGTGTGTGTGTGTATATATATATATATATATATATATATATATACACACACTGAGTTTATATATACACATAACTGAGTTCTGAATAAAGTATCACAGGTATTCATGTAATGTCCTTTCAAAACTATACTAACTTGCCACTTTATTAGGTACACTTTCCTAATAGTGAATAGGTCCTCTTTGAGCCCTCAGAACAGTTTAGATTCAGCATTGCATAAACTCAGTGAGGTGCCAAAATCATGCAGCAAGGGTGCTGGTCTGTGTTGACTCAGTTGCTTCCCACAGTTATTACAACTTGAATATTGTGGATCTCTACTTCAAAATGTTTTTTTTTTCTGCCTCATCCCACTGGTTCTTAATGGGGTTGTGATCTACTGACTAGGGAGGCCACCACAGTAAGCTGAATTCAGTCATGTTCCTGGAAGAACCTATTTGCAAATGTGTGTGTGTGTGTGTGTGTGTGTGTGTGTGTGTGTGTGTGTATATATATATATATATATATATATACACACACACACACACACATGCTGCATCTTCATATATTCTTGTCTTTTGCTGACTGCAATGGAATCCAGTTTGGTCATCGGCTACAATACCCTATTGATGACGGGAGATGATGAGTTGTGCATTCTGAAGTATCTCTTTGTCTGACTGTTACCTTTTTGTTACCATACACAAGTCTTTTCAGTCTCTGTTGGCTGCTTGCACCAAAGAACTGTTTTCAACCACAGGATCACCATTTTCTTCTGGTTGTTGTTTGTTATTGGACCAATCTTTATACATTGCAGTTACTGAGGTATTGGTGGATTATACTGGTAAGAAACTTCATAAATTTGTGTCAGTGTTTGAACATGTAAAGTTCATAATTTATTTAGTGTCAATTTCCATATCACATTCAGATTCACTTTAATCATTATAGCTATTTTAGCACTGAATTGCACATATGCTACATCCCTAGGTACCTGCCCACCTGTTTTATATCACATAGCACGAACATGCTGCTGTTTATGAAACCATTTATGAAAAGGGTAGTCTTAGTTAATTGATTTGCTTGGTTATATAAATGAATTTGTTATACACATAAATTTTGATATTTTGTAGTTTCTTGTCCATTTTCTATTGCAATAATTTTTTTTTTTTTTGGCAAAGTATGGCAAAATTTTTTTTTTGGCAAACTATGGCAAAGATTTTTAGATTACAGTATTTTCCAAAATCGTAACTGTGAAAGAATCTATTCATGATGGATACACTGCAACCATGAAGGGATGTACCTGGTTCAAAACTTATGATATCCAAATCTTGCTTGTACTAATGGGTGTGTGGGCTTATCTGTTTTTGTCACATTCTGGTCATCCCTGATGAGAGGACCAGATGAGAATGAAATTGATAACGCAATTCCCCATTTCTTTGTTTAGTAAATAAGGTTTTAGATTTGTTGTCTTTGTTCATACTTCATAGCTTTTCATTGTTTCCAGTATACTTGTAAAAAATGGACTAAAATTTATGTATTTAATGCAAGTTCGAATATTCAAAATAATTTTAAATCTTAACAAGATGGTGACTTTATTATCATTTGTGGTAGTGGAACACAGGCATCTAAAGTTGATGATTCCTCTGCTTTGAGGTCAGTAAATAATTATGATTATTTGATCTCTTTTGCAAATTTTAAATTTTGTTGCATTTTAAAGAAAAAGTTTATTAAAATCTACCTGGCTAGTATTAATTAATTTTCTTAAAGTTATTATGCTAAGCATATAATTTATTATACAGCTTTTGTTTTACATTTGTTATATAAAATTAATTCTCATTTTTCACAATTTTTTTTTTTTTTTTCTGATTTTGTTATTTAGCTTTATTCCAAGACTGTTTTCCATGCTATCAGGAGTGTATGGTGTATTTCGAGCTTTAATCCTTGAAGTCATATGTTCCAGAGTAACTGATATTGAAAATTGCTTTTTGGAAATGAAAAATGCAAGGCTTTTAGAAATGTTGGAACACAAGTTAGGACCTCTTTCTCTTTTCTTAGATTTTTGCATATTATGAATTATCTGTATATGAAGTGTGAGAAGACATTCTTCTAATGAGAAAGATTTAATTCAACAGAATCAACAAAATTATGAATACAGTGTTAACTTCTATTAAGAGTGCTGTTATTATGTTTACATTTATTCTTTTTTATAAAATTTATCATAAATTATATTTATCATGTTGTTATTAAATTTATTATGAAAATTTGATGTTCATATATTTACTTGTGCAATATATTTTAATGTTAAAAAAAATTCCCCCTCCATTTTTTTTCCAAATTCAGTGTGTTTACCTACCTCTTTTATGAAACTAAAACATTATTGTGTAAATAACATACATGAAAAAACCTAAAACCACCCGGGTGGTAGAAGGTATCTTCAAGTTTTAATTAGAAATTTTCAATATAGGCTCCTTTAGTGATTCTGCAGATGTCCCACATATCCAGTTCTCCTAGGTTAAGCACAGCATATCTCTGTAAAAGTGGCTGATTGCTTCATAAGTGAGTTGCTTAAGTTCCATAATATTTCCTGGCATTGGTGAAGCATGCACCTTGTCTTTCATGAATAATAAGAGAGTAAATTCTGCATGGAATCAGATAAAGGGATTGTGGCCACAAAATCTTGCATTCTATTTCCCAGGAAATGCTGTGTTCAGGTATACATGAATTTCTTTGTAGTATTGTGGTGGAGCACCATATTTTTGAACACCATTATTTTCATCTTACATTTGGGGTATAAGGAAATTTTTTTATGCTCCACCTGCTGATAACATGTATAGGTACATGCCATTTGTAATAGTAGCTTCTCCAAAGAAGAAGAAGAAGAAAGGTCCATACACTTTGCAATGTGTTATCCTGAAAAAGGCCAATTTCTGCTACAATTACACTTTTGAATTATTCTACATTTATTGTCACGTGCACATTTTCTGTTGTTGAATAAAAACTGGAAGATATCCTCTATTCAGGATTTTGTGTTATGTAAATATCATTATTTATACAAATTATTGTTTGTATGCATATTATTTGTTGTGTTTGAATACAACAAATAATATGCAATAATATGCATATTTACAAATTATACAGGATTTCCACAATGAATGCTTAGGCTTTACAAAAAAAAGTACTTTAGATGAAACCAGTTAGTAGTGTATATATAATACTTTTGTTACTTTTATTTTATTTGTAGAACCCAAATAGTTTTTATTCATTGTTTTTTTTTTTTTATTCATCTCAAAGCATTTTGTAATGTTATTACACAACTTCACTGTGTGTAAGCACGCATATGTGTGTGAGTACATGTGCTAATAACAGTATAGCACACAATATATATATATATATATATATATATATATATATATATATATATATATATATATATATATATATATATATTTTTTTTTTTTTTTTTTATTTTTATTTTTTTTTCCCATACTTGGTCAAGAATCTCAGGCATAATTCTTTCATTTTCTTTTGTGATGGCTTCTTTTGAGTGAGCCATATCACCAACCTTTTTGCTTTGGACAATATTCTTCACACAAAGAAGTTGAGTGTAGGACTATTTGGGGCTATGCCATTTTCCCAAAACTTTTAATTTCCTTGGGGGATAGGGGGGTGGATAGGCTGTATGTTTGTTTGAGTTCGTATAAAATTTCTACTGGGTCATTATTCAAAAATTGGATTGCCGCTGAGTAGAAACACACAAGCACAGGAATTAAAAAAAAAAAAAAAAAAACTATAACAAGAATATTAATGCAGTCATAGCTGGATGGCAGATATTGAAAAAGACAAGGACTGTTGAAGTTGTCACATTGTTGGAAATTATCAAATTCTTTTGTGTTTATTGAAAATTAACTGTTGTACTTGAACATTCGTGGCAGGATCATATGTTTTTGTCATTGGACCTTCAAAACTTTGAAAAACAAACAACAACAACAAAAAAAAAATCTTTTACAATGCTTTCTTACAGAATCTGATAGTTGATCTTGGGAAATGAATAGATAAATTATTTTAGTCATGGACTCTTGGATATGACATGCAGAACTGGCCATAAATGCAAACCATACACAAATCCATTTTGGTTATGCTTATGAGACATCGACTAGTTCTCAATAAAAACAAAAGAATTTCATCATTGGAATCTGCTTTGAATTCAAAATGGCACTGGGTATCAGGGATACTTGGTATGTAAATACTCCATTTACCAGTTTGTCTGCATTACATTGTTTTTCAGTTTACATCAGTGAAACTTCTTTACTTATATAAATTCTGGAAGGATGGGGATGAATTGGGGGTCCACTTGATATTGATGGTTCGTTCGTTGATAATCCTGCTCGGATGGCTGATAGACTGAGTGAGTGTTTTGCCTCTACATTCACACGAGGAATCCTGTAGGGAAGTGGAGGACAGAAGTTTATTAAGCCGTAACAGTGAGCTAGATGAAAGCAAAGAAGAGAAAAAAATTGTTGAGGTTAAATCTGAGAAGGGCACCTGGGGTGGATGGGATCTGTCCACTTATATTAAAGGAGGCAGCAAAGGAAGTAAGCGGTCCCTTAGCCGTGGTTGTGAGGGCATCCTTGGACTCAGAGAGCGGGTGGTTGGTTGGTGGAACAGACTTCCATCCCTTGTCGTGGAAGTTGATAGCCTAAATAAGTTTAAGGCTCAGCTGGACAGGTATTTCGAACGAACAGAGGGGTGAAGTGGAAGTGGTTATTTTTTATTTATTTTATTTTATTTTATTATTTTTATTATTTTTTTTTTTTTGGCTGATGCTGCATAAGCTTGCTTTCTTGCATCAAATGCCTCTACTAATGCTACTGCTAATGCATGGCTCCAGAATAGTCCTACCCTCTCTATTTTCTGGTGAGCAAAGTAAGAACAGTGGGTGGGTTGAGAGAGAACTTCGAAATAACATCAGGTTTAAGACAAAGAGCACTCTGTCACCACTACTATTCATAGCTGTCATGAATGATGTGCAATGTAGAGTGGCAGAACAACTTGGACAAGACCAGATGAAAGTGATGTTCTTCACAGATGACCTCTGTGTATGGGGGAGAGAGCAAGGAACAAGTTTAATGGCAAGTTGATGTGTGGACTAGTATGGGCAAAGACTTTGGACTAGTTTTCAGTCAGGAGAAGAGTGAAGTAATGGTTCTAAAGAGGGGTGGCATGCCTGACGGATACATTAAAATGGAAGGGAAAACGCTGAAAATGGTTAACAACTTCAAATATCTAGGAAGCACCATCACAAAGACTGAAGAGATAGATGAAGAAATAAGTAGAAGGATACAAGTAGGTGGGAATTTCTACAGGCAGACAAGAGATCTGATCTGGAACAGGAACATACCACTGAAGTGTAAGCATGCTATATATCAAACCTATTACGTACCAGGGGGGGAAGAGACCAAGGATGAGTTGGCAGAACAATAAAGACTGATGTCCTATTGGAAGAGAATTCAGAATTTATCCTCACTTTCCATGTCATTGGTCCCAAACTTAGGAACACAAAATTTTCTTGTGTCCATACAGGCATTGCCATTGATAATTTTTTTCAGCATAGAAAAATGGGCTGAAGATGCATATCTGTATCAAGAAACACCAGGTGTTCAGCCTATATCAGGCAGATTTTAAATACCCGTATTTGATGCCAGTTAACATAGCGCCATGTTAACTGGCAGTTATTTGGTGCCATGTGAAAGATCACCTTGCTTCTGAAGCAAACCAGGAACTCTGGTTTGTCATCCAGTTTTGGGGAAAATAAACTGGATTTTGCATACATGTAATTTTTCTAGTTAATGTCAAAACTGATTTTAATTTTAACAGCAGAACTTTCATTCTTGATTACAACTCAATTTTCAAGGACTTCTAATGTAGGACAATCTGATTTCTTTCTTCAGTTGAGGAATACTCTATTATGTTGAGGAATACTCTATCATCTACTCCAGTTATGTCTCCTTTTTGGATAATACATGTTTTGGTTTGAATTGCTTGAAGCACCTTGATATATTGTCTTCACAAAGTGGATCTTTGTGATTCTCTCTCTCTCTTCTAAATTTTAATTGGACCAAAGTCACCAGTTTCAGGTCAGTTGGCCACAAGATTGCACACAGCCTTATATTTATTGGTATTCATCACAATAACCTTCCAAAAATAAAAAGGGCTAAGGTAAAGAAAGCCAACAAGAGAACCATGGGAAACTTCTACCAATCAAAAGCATTTCCCGGTACTACAGCTTCTCCTTGCATTCTCAGTAAACAGATGGTGTGTATTATCGGTAGTGACAGTAGATGTCGATAACAATGTATTGATTAGTTTTTTCTTATTATTAAAAGCAGATTATTAGAGTTGTTGAGTGGGCTGAAATTTACTTATGTGTACACCCTCCAGCAGATTGCTTCAGTCTTAGTCTGTTTATCCCCCCCCCACCTCCCACTGTTTTAACCCAATATGAAAACAACTTCTATAGATGGCGCATGTTATCGGTAGCTGCAGTAGAAGTAATTTTCTTATTGGGTTAAAACAATGGAAAAGACTGAGACTGAGGCAGTCTGGAAGTTGTACCCATAAGTAATGAGAGTGTAATGCCTTCAGCCTCGAAGGCATTACACTCATGAACTCCAATAATCTGCTTTTAATAATGAAAAAAACCAATCAATACATTGTTATTGACTTCTACTACCATTACCAATAACACGCACCATCTGTTTACCGAGAATGCAGAAGAAGAGCTGCGGAACCAGGAAATGCGTTTGACTGCTAAAAGTTTCCCATGGTTCTCATGTTGGCTTTCTTTACCTTCGCCATAAAAAGTACTGTGCACTGTATGATTATATAAAAAGTTAATAATTATATAATTATTAACTTTTTATATCTGTGTATAAAATATTCTAATGTCCAACTGTAAGACCCGATTAACACCAATAAAGGAGTGAAACAAAGATGTGGACTATCACCAAATTTATTTAATATCTACATCAATAAAATTCTTAAAGAATGGAAACAAACAATTAACAACGGAATACAGTTGAACAACAGGAATAAAATCCAAACTATATTATATGCTGATGATCAAGTTATAATCGCAAAATCCGAAGATGAACTACAGATAGCAGCAAATGAACTTAATAAAATAGGCAAAAAGTACGAGATGAAAATCTCCACCTCAAAAACAAAATCAATGGGATTATGTGGAAAGAACATACAAAGAGTCAAAATTGTTATTGATGATAAAATAATAGAACAAATATCTGACTTCACCTATTTGGGAAATTTAATATCAAATGAAGGGAAAGACATCCACACTAAACTACAAAAATATAATAAAATGAATGGAACAATTAAACGCCACTTCGGAAAACAAATGACAACCGAAACAAAATTACGACTGCACAACATCACTTCAAAACCAGCCCTCTTCTACAGCTGTGAGACTTGGGTCATAAATAAGAAAGATGCACACAAACTAGAAGGAGCACAAATTAAATTTTTAAGACAATTATTAGGCTTTACAAGACTAGACCACCAAAGAAATATAGATATCCGCGAGAAATTAAAAGTAGATAACATTGTAAATGACATAAAACGGTATCAGGAAAAATGGATCAGCCACATAGAAAGAATGAACCCAGACCGGATCCCAAAATTAGCCTTTAACTACAAACCTACAGGCAAGAGAGATGTGGGTCGACCAAGACAACAATGCTACAATGGAACAGGTCTTAAAATACCTAAGCCGGACCAGGTTCATGATGATGAGGATGAACTATGTAATAATTATTATATAAAATCATATGATTTATACAGTTGTGTACCTGCATCCTCTGATTCGGTATCCACTGATTCAGTTAACCATGGGAAAAAAAATGAAAAAACTTAACACGTACTACTCGCATGTCCAATATGATGCTTCCCTTTATTTTTTACAATGTCGCATATGGTTTGGTCACCAACATTATATTGGTTCTTTAGATTTTTAACGGATGCACTGTTTTCAAACTTTTGAATAATTTCATGTTTTTGTTTAATTTGAAAGTACAACTCTTGCATTTGCCCATCATTTTCACGATTTCTAAACACAAAAAAAAAAAAAAAAAAAAAAAAAATCCGACATCCTTGAAATAAATAGCAAAACAAAATTTGTCCTTTTGCGGCGCGACAGAACACAACAATCGATGTGACACACTAAATCAAACTAAACATTTGGTCTCGCTCGCTCTCTCTTTTTTTTGTCTTGAGCCGTAGGTGTGAAGACAGCGGGGGTTGCAAGATAATAGGTACACTAATCTCCCAATGACGACTTATAACGCCAGTTCTTATTTACGACTTTCAAAATATCTGTTTATACCTATTCTAGTTATTACTTGAATTTTATGATTTTTGGTCTTTTTTTTTTTTAATTTCGAGATGTGTCCTCATAAATCGAGTCTGCTGTACTTTATTGTATGTATGTTAAAAAATATGTATGCTATAACAAGAAAATCACGTTATATATGGGGTCAGCAGGTGTTAGCTTATATCCGCAGTTTCAACCCTCCACGGTAAGTCTTGGAACATATCCCCCGCAGATATGAGGGTCTTACTGTATTGTATATAAATCATATGATTATATAAATAAAAAGTGATATGATTATTTAAATGAACAAAATTGTAATGTAGAAAAAATTTTGAGTTGGTAAAACGAATAGCCAAAAGTATAACGAACAGTAAAAACCTGTGGTGTTTTTTTTTTTTTTTTTAATCCACTTAAAAAACTAAATTATTCATATATGGAAGCCCTGTATATAAATAATTTATACACAACATTGCCCAGCATTTTGAAGTTGCTGTGGGGATACATTATTTTGAATGTGTGTACTATTTGTTTCCATCATCAGTGATTGTGAGAACAATTTGGAGATACTCAACATGAATAATTTATTAATTTTTTTTGTTTTTAATGAATATGTATATTAATTTATTAAATTTCCAGTGGTATGTTGTTGTTACACTGCGAGTAATGCAGTTGTAGTTATCACTCAGTGACAGTGATATCCACAATCAAAGGTCCACAAAGACTGGCATACTGATGACATAACACATATTATCAGCAGGTTGTCTCTTGTAAAAGGGATGGTTATTCCTCTGGGAAAGAGAAATGATTGAGCTTATGCCCATTCAATCATGAGGAGACAGTAGAGGAAGTCACTGCACAATATTGTGTGGGGTGAATTTCCTGTACTCTGGAAATAGTTGCTTCCATTGCCTGTTTCTAGAAGGCTAATTTGCTGGTCTGGTATATTATGCTTCATTTTGTACCAGTATATGTGTATTGACTCTTCATGCGACATGGCATATAGGTATAGCATAAACCACTATATTCACTAGTTACTTCATGCATAGCAGTAGTAGTCTCATGATTTAGGACAGTAGGTTGCAAACCTACAGCTCTGGTACAAAGGTGGCATGAGAAACTATCTTAATTGGCACTACAACATAATTAATCATCTAAACACAGCAATGCTGTGAAGGCGGGTACAGATAGGTGTGATTATGTATTAATTTGAATTCAGAATAAAGTATTCTAATTGCATGTTTTTAATGACACTGACATACCTGCACTAGGTGATATGAACAAAGGAATACATGTTGTGGTATCAAAATTTTCAGATGGTGCCAACTTTGGGAGAGTGGTTAATGGTCATCTCAACTATCGCTCCGAACAACTTGAATAGGTTTTAAGGGCCGTCAGAAAAGTGGAAGTTATGTTTTACTATTGCAAAATGTAATTTATTGTATTTCAAAAATAGCGACCTCAAAATAACTTATGCTTTGACTTGTAGGAGTTAAATTAAAAATAGCAGAGAGAATGAGACAAGGATTTGGTGGGGATTACGATATAGACAGCATGAAGTTTTCAGTGCTGTGTAGATAGGCAGCATTGATCATTGATTTTCCCATGGTGCCCCATTGATGATTTATTGAATTTGTTTGTAGAGGTGGGCAAGTTCTCATGCAATATAAGACAATTGTAACACCAGGTTGGGAATACTCATCCAAGTAAAAAAGTCATCAAACTTTTTGAATTGAGTCCATTAGGTACCTTGGGGGTGGAATTTGATTGGGGTCAACTGATATATCAGAAGACATATACAAGTATTTCCACATTTTATAAAATCTGAAAAAAAGGCAACATGTTTTTAATTATTATTATTATTTTTTAATTAAACACCTCAGAAGTGCTACAGAGTATATTAGAACAGTGCATTCTAATATCTGAATGAAGCACACACACACACACACACACACACACGAGTTGTTAAAATGAAAGTATTCCTATGTAGAGGGCTCTGGAGAGAGCCCTAAGGCTTGTACTGAAGAGAAATTTGGACAACAGGTACAATGAAGAATGCGCTTGCCATTTATTGGGAAAAAAAAAATCGTTGAGTTTTGTCACTGTATGGCTCGTAACTATCTTAGTTACAATTATGCAAATAACTTACATTATTTGCATAATCGTAAGTTATTGCCACAGTGCCACTACTCAACTCTACTGTACTGTATAAAAGCAAAGCAAAGCAGTCTCTTCAAAATCGTACAGTAGACGTTTGCCTGCACTACAGCAGTAATGCCAACAACATTGCAGGAAAGGCACTATTAGTGAAGCTGTACTATCAGAACAGCAACACTGCAGCTGCATGGACCTATGACTGTTTGTGCTGTCCGCAAAATGATTGCAAATTTTGAAGTGACAGGACATCTTGGTGTTCAACCAGGTAAATGTCGATGCTTGAGTTTTTACTGTATATTTTCTTTGAGTTTAACTTCTGTTCCAGGAAAATTAATGGAGGCACTGGTTAAAGAAGCACTGCAGGATCATCTAGAGAAGACTTCAGTTATAGCTTGGACACAGCATGGTTTGTTAAGGGAAAGTCTTGCCTGACCAATTTGATTGGATACTATGATGCAGTCACAAAAGAACTGGATGCAGGGAATAACTTTAATATTATATATTTGGATCTTAGAAAGGCTTTTGATACTGTTGCACATGGAAGACTGCTGCACAAATTGGAGCAGTGTGGCATTGGAGGGAAATTGATGCTATGGATAAAGGGATGGTTGAGGGGGAGAAGACAGAGTGGTAATCAGTGGACACTGCTCATCGTGGACTATTGTTATTAGTGGAGTCCCTCAGGGTTCAGTGTTGGGTCCATTATTGTTTTCTGTATTTATAAATGATATCAAGCTTAACGTCCAAGTTTGCAGATGATATGAAGGTTGGCAGGGTTGTTAAGGACACTAATGACATTACGCTGCTGCAACATGATCTGAAAAGGTTGAGTAGATGGGCTGAGAGGTGGCAAATGAAGTTCAACATTGACAAATGTAAAGTACTACATATGTGAAACAGCAAGAGTAGCTTATGGTGTCTTGTCAATGATATACAGGAATTTTTCTAGCAGGGATAAGGTGGTGATTATTCCCTTGTATAAGGCAATGGTCAGGCCACACCTTGAGTACTGTATACAGGTCTGGAGACCTCATTTCAAGAAGGATGTAGAGCTGCTGGAACGAGTAAAGAGAAGGGCAACAAGATTAGTGAATGTAACAAAGGGTTTCTCTTACGAAGAAAAGCTTAAGTTTTGCAAATTATAGTGTCTGGAGACTAGGCACCAGCGAGGTGATCCAGTAGAGGTGTATAAAGCCTTGAATGGTTTGAGCATGCTCAATGCCGATGGGATTCTCCCTCTTGCTCAGAATAATCACCCGAGAGGGCATAAATTCAGATTGAGGAAAGACAGATGTAGGATAGATGTGTGAAAATTTGCCTTTAGCCAGCAGGTATTGGTTGGTGGAACAGACTTCCATCCCTTGTTGTGGAAGTTGATAGCCTAAATAAATTTAAGGCTCAGCTGGACAGGTATTTCGATCGAACGGAGGGGTGAAGTGGAAGTGTTTTATTTTGGCTGATGCTGCATAAGCTTGCTTTCTTGCATCATATGCCTCTACTAATTCTAATATATTTATTTCTTTATTTTTAGATTTTATATGAAAGTCTGCAATAATATCTTTCATGAAGCTATTACAATCAGGTGATGTCTAATAGTATATGCAAAGAAAAATATATAAACAGAAAAATGTTAGTACAGTCAGTCCTCGTATAGCACGATAGTTGCGTTCCTAGAAACCCTCGTGCAATGCAAAATCGTGCAATATAAACAACAGGCCCTATGGGAAAAATGGGGTTAGGTGCCGACCACCCAAGATTGAACACACAATTGTAACCAAAACACAATAAATAATCGTAATAAAATGCGTAAGTATTTTATTATGACTATTACGTAATAAAATATTGCTAATGCTTTTACTTCTATTGTAAGCAAACTTGTTTTTTGTTTGATTTTCTATCCAAACAGATGACAGCCGTTCCATCTCTAATTCTTTGTTTCTTAATCTAATGGATTTTAATTACACTTTGAGTTGTTCCTGCTATAAAACTTGTTTTTATTTTCTCCGCATTCTTTGTAATTCTCGGCGTTGCCTCATTTAGGTCTGTAGCATGTGCAATATCACATGGTCTTTCATTTCGCTTAAAGCGATTCACAATTTCATATTTTTTTCTTTTTGCGACAGAGGCGGACTGGCCTAGTGGACTAGTATGAGTCCACTACAAATTTTCCCGAGTAAGAGTTTTTGACCCAGTCCGCCTCTGTTTATCGATATTGCTTTTCTTTTTCTCTCTGAATCTGCAGTATCTTCACGAGGACATTTCCTTTTCACACCTTTTAAGTATTTTACTCATTTTTAGGCAACAAAGCACAATTACAAAACAAGGAGGCACGCTTGATACACATAAACAAAGCTGCGTGCGTGTAGCAACTGAATAAACAACACCGTAAAGGCTGGATACACTATTAACACCTCACATTTTACTAAAGCACATTTCCTGGGGTTACTACCATAAAACAATAAAAACAATTTCCAGTTTCGTTTCTGCTAGTGGAATCTGTTTTAAACTGGTAGTAAACTCGATCTAATTGCATTTGCGATTATACCAATAGCTGGAATTGCGTTGGTTTTTACGTTATTATGGTGAAATGTGTTTCCCCTTCACTGATATAAAAAAACATAAATACATTTTCAGAATCTTCTCTTCATTCCTATCGTGTTGCGTTCGGTTGGGGTGATTCTGCGTTCGACTGCCATTTCTTGTAAACACAAAGGCGAATCGTGCATAAGTGAATTCGGTTCGTGTTATACACAATATCGTTCCCCTATTTATAAATCGTGTATGATCGAATTCGTGTAGTGTAAACACGTGTTATACGAGGACTGACTGTATAGTTAATGTTCAAAAGCATACTGCTGTTGTTATTTATTTATTTTTTTTTTTTAGGAGCAATTGCAACTAAGGCCATATTGCTCTGGGGATATGCGGAGGTCATTCCCTGACCTTTCTGCCTCCTCCATATTTGGTGGATCATGGGCTCAAACCCCAGTCTAATCAAGAAGCGTGTGCTACGCACTGCTGCTCCTACCCACCTGGCTACAGAGGTGCCACATACTGCTGAACAATCCTATAATTGTATTTTACATGCAATACAAAATGTGTATATTTTGATAACAAAATTTAATTCCTTCCACAGTGTGGCTTTAAAAACGTTTTTTCTGATAAACTGTTTTTCATCTTTTGCTTTCCTCCTATTTACAAATGCCTGATCTCCAGCTTGATTAGTCAAAATTCAGTGACTATATCATTGTAAAATTTCCCACATATGGTCATTTGTGTTTGTTCAGCACGATCATTTACAAAACTTTGTTCTGCAAACTGCTCTACCCACAGTAAGCTTGAGAAGCAAGAAGCTATAATACAAGCCTTAACTGTTGCATTCAGTGGCTTAAAATTGACAAAAATTATTTCCAGAGTTTTTCCAGGACATTTTCCATGATCTTGTCAACTGAAGGTTGTGTCTTGAATTTTTTGTGTGTGTGTGTGTGGGATATTCCTCTGTGACACTGTTCTGTATATGGGATCCCTTTGATTATGGTGTCATTAGTCACTGTTTGTTGCAGAAATTCATTTCTTTTCAGTTCAAACTTGTAGATGGATATTTAATGGAAACAGCAACACGTGCCTTTGGCCTCACATGCTTTCTTGAACAGTAGGTGTTTGTGAATAATTGCCTCTCCCTTTCCAACAGTTATTCACACTTTAAATACAGTATAACACACTGTACTTTGTCTGTTTTTCAAAATCAGCCCTTCAATGTAATGAATATTCACAGATGTAACAGCGTTCATCAGCACAGGATCATCTAGTATGTTAGCAACTTCTTCACAACCTTCAAAAAACTTTTTTTGACCAATAACCATATGATAGGATGTCTTCCCCATATTTTGTATTTAATCTGCGGAGACTTTTAGCTGGTTTTACAGAGATTTGATGATACACTACTGTTCTTGCAAGTTCCATTCTATTATTCTATTGTTAGGTGTTTGTGTCATCTTTTGTGCTACTTTAACTTACAAGTGCAGGCTGTGTGTAAGGTGGTGGGAACATTAACAGAGTAATGTTTCCGCTATTTTCTACAAAGATTATTTTATCGTTCTGGTGCATACTCCTGTAAAACAATCCTCATAAAATGTGCAGACTGCAGAGCATGGCAACTAGAAACCTTTGGAGGTCTGTACTTTAGGTGTATAAGGCTTTGAAAGGGGGTGAGTAAATGGTATGAGGGAGGTATATTTTCATTCTAGTAGAGGCAAGGATAAAGTGGGGTATTAATATAAAATCATTAGTAACAACTGAAGGCCAGATCTTATGAAATTTTACCCCTAGACTGCTTACTGTAGGTCATTGGAATAAGCTGTTTGGTCTGATAAAATACACTTGCCATTGCAGAACGTATGGAATGCCATATGTGCTGCAATGGCAAAGACATATTCCATCCTTGTTTATTAAGCTAATTAACTTAATCTTACCTATGGTATTGTCGGAGACTGTTGTCAGGGAGGTGAGAAATGTATTGTGCAAAAAAGGATAGGTAAAATAGGACTAGGGTATGTCTGCCAGTGGCAAAAGTGTGATGACGTTGTAGAGCAGATATCATCTTTTAAGGGTACTAAAGGTGATATTGTTGTACATGTTGGCACTAACGACATTAATATTAGTACTACATTTGCAAAAAAGCTGCGAGTCAGGGTTAAATTTGAAAGGTATACAATTCTGCCCAGACACGATAAGATAGAGTATATGATGAGATCCTTGTCAATCAATTCAGCACTGGACAAATTGTGCATTGCCCAAGCAGGTAGAATTTTTCCCAGCATGGCCTGTGCTTGTTAACAGGAGAAATTGTTTCTACAGGGATGGGATACACTTAAATAGAAAGGCTGCAAGAATATTTTCTGATGCTATCAAAGCACTGTTAGCTAGATTGAAAATCTGTTGGCTTGGGGGGGGGATTCACAGAATAATAGATTAACAGTAGCTGCAGGCAGAGGTGAAAGAGTGAAAATAGTGACATGTATGCTTGCATGTACACCAATGCTAGGAGTATAGTAAATAAATTTGATGAATTTCATGTGCTGGTCAAGACATCAAAGGCAGATGTTGTTGGAATATCAGAGACATAGTGTCACACATATATAAGGAATGCAGAATTGAAATTTGTGGGGAGTACAATGTGTACACAAAGGGTAAACAATATAGAAGGGGATGAGAGGTCATGATGTATTTAAGAAACACACAACATTTAAGGAAAGGCATCCAGTTGACATATTCACACAGTGGACAGTGCAGTGTTGAGTCAGTTTGGTGTGACACAAGTACTGGGAAAGCAAAATTTAGAATAGGAGTGTGTTATAGGCTTAATGACTCTGATGATTGCTGTGAACAACTGTACAAAGAAATAGAACGGGCCAGTAAATCAGATTGTCTTATAATATGGGATTTTAACTTCCCAGATATAGACTGTAACTTGTGGATTGGTCACTTGCACACTAGCAAGTCTTTTCTGGATTTATTGGATGCTTGTTTTCTACAGCAGCCTGTTCAAAAGGCAACCAGAGGGTGTAATGCACCTGATCCGATTATCAGCAGTCATTATTAATACCTCGAGAATCTCCAGATAAAGGAACCACTACTAGGCTGTGATCACAGAGTACTGATGTGGGATTTACTTTAAGTTGTAACTACCATCAGAAATAAAGGGAAGGGTTTTTGCTTTCATAAAGTTGACTATGGTGGTCGCAGATAGTTTTTAAATTCTATACCTTGAGACCAACTGATGATGTTACCAACAGCAAATTCTAAATGGAAAGCACCCAATGAATTATTCTTTGAAGCTTCTAGGCTTTTCGTACCAACTAAAAAATACTGTTTAAGATTTAGGCCTAAATGGATGTCAGATAAGCTCATGAGACTCGTAGTAGAGAATAAAAATACTTGAAATGTATATAAATTATTAGGAGACATAGATGCCTATGGTACATATAAGATAGTCTGTAATCAAGTCACAAAAGAGGTTATGCAGGTGAAGGCAGATTACAAGAAATCTTTGGCAAAGAATGCAAAGTAAAACAGTGAAGACTTTTTTACTTATGTAAATTCTAGAAAGAAGGGGATGAATCAGATTGGTCTACTTGATATTGATTGTTGATGATTCTGCTCAGGTAGCTGACAAACTGAATGATTGTTTTGCATCTACATTCACACACGAGGGGTTTGTAGGGAAGTAGAGTCCAGAAGCTTATGAAACTCTAACAGGAAGTTAAATGATTTTGCAATAACTGAGAGCAAAGTGTTGGAGAAATTGTTGAATTTGAACATAATGGGATCTATCCAGTTATATTAAAGAAGGCAGCAAAGGAAGTAAGAAGGCTCTTAGCCATGATTATGAGGAGATCCTTGGACTCAGGAGAGATTGCCATGGACTGGAGATGTGCAAGTGTATCCACAATTCACAAAGAGGGATAAAAAGGTGATAAGAATAATTACTGATCTGTTAGATTAACTTCTGTTGTGGGGAAAATAATGGAGTCACTGGCTAAAGAAGCACTGCAGGATCATCTAGACAAGACTTCAGTTATAGTTCAGACACAGAATGGGTTTTTTAAGGGGAAGTCTTGTCTGACCAATTTGATTGGTTACTACATTGTAATCACAAAGGAATTGGATGCACAAAATAATTTTGATATCATACGCTTGGATTTTAGGAAAGCTTTGATACTGTTGCACATGGAAGATCACTGTAAAAGTTGGAGCAGTATGGCATTAAGGCAAGTTACTGCTATGGATAAAGGAATGGTTGAGTGGGAGAAGACAGAGAGTGGTAATCAATGGACATTGCTCTTTGTGGACTATTATTATTAGTGATTTCTCCCAGGAGTTTGTGTTGGTCCCATTGTTGTTTTTGGTATTTATCAATGATATTGATGAAGGTATATCATGCTTAATGTTCAAGTTTGCAGACAATAAGAAAGTTGGTAAGGTTGTTAATTACAGTAAGGATGGTACACTACTGCAACAGGATCTGGAAAAGTTGAGCAGATGGGCTGAGAGGTGGCAACTGAAGTTTAACATTGACAAATGCAAAGTTCTGCATATGGGCAGCAGTAAGCCCTGAATAACATACAAAGTGTGGGTACTACACTCAGGGTAGGGGAGAATAAAAAAGACCTTGGGTAATTGTGCAGTCGGATATGAAGATTTCTGAGTGGTCCAGACAAGCCGAAAGAGTAGGTCATGGTGTCTGTCGATGATATATTGGAATTTTTCTAACAGGGATAAGGAGATGATTATCCTTGTGTATAAGGCAATGGTCTGGCCATACCTTGGATACTGCATACAGGTCTGAAGCCTCAATTTAGGAAAGATATAGAGCTGCTGGAACAAATACAGAGAAGGGGAACAAGTTCTACATTGCTGAGTAGAACAAAGGGTTTCTGTTACCAAGGACTTAAGTTCTGCAAAATGCAGCATCTGCTGACTAGGCACCTGTGGGGTGATCTGATTCAGGTGTATAAGGCCTTGAATCGTTTGAGCATGCACAATGCTGATGGGAGTATTCTTCTTGCTCAGATTCTGCACCTGACGGGGCATAAATTCAAATTGAGGAAAGACAGGTGTAGAATATCTGTGCAGAAATTTGAGATTATCTAGTGTGTTGTTGATTCCTGGAACAAACTTCCATCTGTTGTTTGGGAAGGTGTCAGCTTAAATAAATTCTAGGCTGACAGATAAACTTTTGGAGTGAATGAATGGATGAAATGGGAAGTTTTTTTTTGCTGATGCTATATAAGCTTGCTTTTTTGCATCATATGCCTCTACTAATGCTAATTCTTATGCTAATCAGCATTGTATCATATGGTCACAATAAACAGCCAACTCAAACTGGTTGAAGCACTTATGTAACTCATAATTGAATTGTTGGTTGGTTTTCTAGTTCTTTTAAAAGCTCCTTGGTGCATTCACCACAACTTTTCATATTTTTCACACGGAACTAAATGTAATATTTTATCTGCACACGTGCATTTACTAGACTGAATTCTGGGTGGTGGTATCCATCTGAGAATAAGTAATATTAGTCTTCTCCTTAGGTGAAGCGTTATTTATTCGAAGTAGTGCAATATCATGGCAACTCGTTGTGAAGGTATTCACAATATGAGATATAACTTAAAACGATGCCGTTTTACTAATATTCTGATTTATTCAGATATAGCTATGTATTTCTGATGTGCTTGCACTATATTTATACATAGTCTAGACTGAATTCTTTCCATGTTGTATGGGCTATAAAATGCAAAATAATTGATGATAGACAGCCATATTAGGCTGTCTATCATCATGTTAGTCATAGGCAAACTAGTCATACAAAGGCAAATCTGAAATGAAGATGAGCTTATCCATCCACCATATATGTTTAATCAAACTAAATGCAACAAGGCATTATATTTTTAAGAGAATGAAATATCTATATAATATCAGTATAAATATACCATAGATAACTCCTCTTAAACGAAAAAACTACAATAGTAGTGTAAAAAGGGCATCATTTTATCTAATGCTGAATAAGTAATGCTTCTCTAAAAGAGAAGACTATTGTTACTTATTCTCAGTGGACACCACCACCCAGATGGCGCTGTTTCAAGGCTTGTTGGCCTCTCATCAGTGGGTGGGCAGGTACCATGGTATTGCAGACACGACAATTAGTTATCTATAGTGTATTTACACCGATATTATATAGATATTTTATACTCTTAAACATATGATGCCTTGTTGCATTTAGTTTGATTAAACATTATCATGTACACCTTTTGGCCTCTCTTATATTGTGGGATTATCTTCACAACTGGATTATCATGTCTTTAATATCAGGGTATCTGCCCACCCACTGATGATAGGCCAACAAGCCTTGAAACTGTGCTGTCTGGGCGATGGTTCCCACTGAGAATAAGTAACATTAGTCTTCTCTTTTAGTGAGGCATTTCTTATTTGAGGTAGTGCAATACATGGCAACTCATTGTGAAGGAGGTGCACAATGAGCATCATAAATATAGCATAATTTTATGAGATACATATAAAATGCTCTTTTTACCCTACTATTGTAGTTTTTTCTTTTAAGAGTTATCTATGGCATATTTACACAGATATAGATAACATATATGTATATTTATTCCTTTAGATTTCATACAAACAAATGATTATTTTAGTTTTTTTTTTTTTTTTTTTTTGAATTACAATCATAATTTTTTATTTTCAGGGATGACCAAATTCAACACTTAACACTTACGGTAGTATTTAAGATGTTGCCATCTTTATCTGTTGATAACCTTCTGTATGTTTTGCCAACAGTTGTGAAAATTCAGGATCATCCCAGTATTTCTTGCCGTAGTGTTATGTATGAAATATCAAAAGTAGCATATGACAAATATAGGTAAATTTATTCTTAATAAATTTTAACATTGTGGTTCAGTAAATCTTATAGCAACTAAGTAATTCCACAAAACATTATCCTTTTCTAAATGTGTTACACCTAGTAGATAAATTGCAGGTAATTATGATTATGTACGTATGTATCTTGCATAGGGTGGCACCTGGAACTGCAGTTCAACTCTGACATTGCAAGAACTCTGTGTACATATATAAAATGGAAAAAAAAAAAAAAAAAAAAAAAAGGCCAACATGTGAGTAGAATCTTTTGTGTAATGTTGTTTTATGTTTCTGTGTTGATTAGGTGGTGGGCCAACTTCTACTGTTCTAATGGCCCAAGGATGGATGTAAATCTTGCACTCACTGGAAGAAGTGCAATGCTGTGGTCAAGACTACCCAAGCCATAATCACCAATGGGGAGAGTACAATTAACTACAAACTAACAATTAAGTTACAACCAAGAATTAATCACAGCAAATGAGGAAGTGCAATCTCAAATTGTTTCTGTTGACAACAGGTCATTATAATTAATACAAATCAATTTTTCTAGATCATCAGACTTCTGTTCTTGTTTGCCTCTATTGTTATCCTGTTTTCTATTTGATGAAAGAGAAAACCCTCTTTCGTCTAGTGCAGTGGTTTCCAACCTTTTTTTAATAATGGCACCCCTAAGTAATTTATTTTATTTTGCGGCACCCCTATTCAATTTTTTGCCTGTTAGATCCAATTCTGTGTGTGTGTGTGTGTGTGTGTGTGTGTGTGTGTGTGTGTGTGTGTGTGTGTGTGTGTGTGTGTTATTAAAAAAATATATATGTTATATGATATTTATTACAATAATATAATTATAAAAATTACATTTCCTAATACAAATTATATATATATATACAGTATATAATTTTATTCTTTATATAGAGGTGCTAAGTAAACATCAATTATAGATCACCACAAAATTAAAAAGATACTGTTCACCTTTTTATAATGAAATAAAGATATAAATTAAAAAATAATAAGTTTCAGTAACTTAATGCCAAATTACATGACACCCCTGGAATGTTGCGGCACCCGGTTGAAAACCACTGGTCTAGTACTTGCTTAACCATTGATGTATATTTGCCTGCATCTAACTTATTACCATTATTATTTTTTTTTTTTTCTTTCAATGTCTGGTTTTCCACAAGGTTTTCTTTTTTTCCCTCATTTTTAATATTATTTTGTCTTTGCTTTCATTTTGTTAAATTCCATTGTTTTTTCTGAAAACTCCTGTTTCTAAAGATTCTGTTTTAAAATCATTTCATTTATTTCATACCAGTTCTTTGTCCCAAAACTTAAAATAGATTTAAAAACTGCATTATAAACAACTGTCACTACCATTTCCTTGTTGATTATTTTCTTTATCTAATTAATTGTTGTTACGGTTATAGATTTCCACCTCACTGAGTAGTAAATCAGTGAGATGGAAATTGATTGTAGGAAAACTAAGCCTGAAGGCCATAATTAGTTATATGCAAATTATTATATAGGCAATAATTGGTTACATGAAAAATCTGAGCCTAAAGGCATAATTGTTGTGTGCAAATTATTTTAAAGAAAACAGTGAGAGATTGCATTAAAACATCAATTTTTATTGTAAACTCAAAATTTGTAACTGTGCTTGTTGCAAAATGCAATGCTAAAACGTAGTTTATATGCTGGTTGTAGTTGAATTCTACAATCAGCTTCCACTTCAACATGCTCTCAATTTTAGCTTCATAATTTCCTTATTAGTTTTTCAAATTAGCAATAGCTTTGATAGTTCGAATAATTAATTTATCTGCTTTTACCATAGTGATTCTGTAAAGCTTTTGAAAGGTAAGAGAGCATCCTACAGGATGACGATTATTAGTGCTAAATGGTTACGAAATTCCAGATTAAAAGTATATTTAATAATCCAGAATATTTAACTTCTGATCCGAAATGTTTGCGCAAAGTGGGATAATTCCTCCAATCTGCAATTGCCATCCCCAAGCTACATTGTGGCCCGAACACACAACCGATCTTTATAGTTTCCACATCAAGTTCTTTAGCAATCATACTTAATTCACACTGGTTTTTTGGAGATTGGTGATATGCATACAGTGTGTGTTTTTTTTGTTTTTTTTTAATTATTGCCTGTATGCCATTAAAGTTTAGAACATTTTCTACACAGTGAAAGCCTCAATGGAGTTTCAAAATCTGCCAACATTTCATTTTTGTAAAGTTTATATAATATCTTAGTTGCCTCAATTCCCCCCCCCCACGTTGCTACTGTCACTAGTTCTTTGAATACTGTGCAAAATGTTGGAAACACTCAGATATTCAGCTACTGTAAACATACAGTAGCTGAATATCTGAGTGAGTGATCCACGCCTTCCAGTAAATTTCTCCATCTATGTTTACAGCCATGTAATCATAGATGGAGAAATTTACTGGAAGGCGTGGATCACTCACTTCTCCGAAAAACATATGCCTGTTTGTCGGAGTAAAGGGGAACCACAGCATAGGTTGATCAGGGACTATTCAACACAGGTTGACCATGCAGGTCAGCCTGTGTTGCAGGTCAACCTTCGCCTGCCTGGTCAACACAGGTTGACCAGGCAGGCGAAGTTTTTACGGCTCCTGAAATAGAGCAGTTTTTTTTTTTTTTTTTAACTTTTGCTGTTTTATTGACTTCAATTGGCATATTTATTTTCTAGAGTAGCTTTATATTCCAAGTTACAATACTTAGTTTAATTTTTAACTTCGATAGAGATTTTGTAAGTTATTACTTAGTATCGGTAAGGGTATCCAATCCATGTGTTTTACACGTTTTGTAGCTGCGGCGAATTCTAAGTTTTTAGCTATATTTAGCCACTTTATTGACTTAATTGTTATATTAAATTATTTTTTATAAATAACTTATAGATCTAGTCAAGATCCTTGGTTTATTCTGAATTTAGATAGTGAGATTTTGGAAGTTAATTAATACTTAGTGTCCATAGATTTACCGTTCGTAACTTGCCACCATTGTTATACAATACAACGTTATATCCCATATTAGATAGCGTTAGCTTAGTATAGTATTTTTTATTAATAAGAAAATTATATTATTTTCTATAAGTAGCTTATAGATCTAATCAACATCCTTGGTTTATTCTGAATTTAGATATAATGAGATTTTGGAAGTTAATTAATACTTAGTGTCCATAGATTTACCGTTCGTAACTTGCCACCATTGTTATACAATACAACGTTATATCCCATATTAGATAGCGTTAGCTTAGTATAGTATTTTTTATTAATAAGAAAATTATATTATTTTCTATAAGTAGCTTATAGATCTAATCAACATCCTTGGTTTATTCTGAATTTAGATATAATGAGATTTTGGAAGTTAATTAATACTTAGTGTCCATAGATTTACCGTTCGTAACTTGCTGCCATTGTTATACTGTACAACATTATATCCCGTACTAGATAGTGTTAGCTTAGTATAGTATATAGTATTATCGATTAATCGGTAAAATTTATTAATCTTGTTAAACTTCATTATCAGTTGAATTTTACATTGTCAACTAAATAACAACTTAGATTTTACAAACGTAACATTATTAATTAATACATAACTTGAAGTTATATAAAGAAACTCAGAGATAATACTCAATACTGCAAAAAAAAAAAAAAAAAAATACATATAGTGGTATAACTGCATTGGGTACTAAAATTGAATTTTATTGAAATTAAATCTAAATCATGACTCAGGCCAGAGCAGCAAAGCAAAAGACTCAAGTTAACAGGAGTACTGTGGCTCAGGGGAGAGCTGAGGGGGCAGTTACCCTCTGAATCACAGCCTTTTAAAATGCACTACTTCTTTGATGTTTGTGGAGCAATCAGGTATGGGACATGATATTGCCAAGGGTAATGTCTTTGTGTGTGCGCACGATGTAAGGAGTGTGAGGAAATCAGACGACAACTCAGCATTATTATGTGCCTATATGAGAGCTTGAAGGACAGGATGGATGCCCTCGAAGAATCTAAATTGAGGGGCCCATCAAGCGCTCAGCTGCCTACGTCAACGACAGAACTTGCACTTGAACATCACACAACACTGCGGCAATCCCCAAGGTAGAATGTGCTTATCCCACAGGAACTAGTAGTTGTCAGTGACTCTATTGTCAGGGAAACGGGGAACATATTGTGTAAAAAGGATAGATGGAACAGGACCAGGGTATGTCTGCCAGGGGCAAAGGTTGATGATGCGCAGATATCACCTTTTAAGGGCACAAAAGGTGATATTGTTGTACACGGCAGTAATGATATTAAGAGTAGGAGACCGGTGAAATTACTAAACAAGTACAGGTCACTGTTGAAAAAAAGCCATGAATTAGGGGGGGTTGAATTTGAAAGTGTCTGCGATTCTTCCCAGACACGATAGGAGGGAGTATATGATCAGTTCAGTCCTGGAGATATTGTGCAAGGCTCAAGGGGTAGAATTTTTCTCAGCCTGGTCTGTGCTTGTTAATAGGAGAGACTGATTCTACAGGGATGGGATACACTTAAATAGAATTGGTGCAAGATTATTGCTGAGATTATCGAGGCAGTGTTAGGTGGGTCAGAAAACTGCTAGATTGGGGGGATATATATGGACTAATAGATTAACAGTAGCCATAGGCAGAGGTAAAAGTGATTCTTGCACTGCTTCTGTTGGAATGAGCAGTAGCCTGTAAAACAAGATGCAGGGGATTTCAGAGACTGCTGGTAGTCATTGTGGTACAAGTAAACACATGGGTTGTGTTAGGGTAGCTAAGAATAGGAACAGGTGTATGTATACTTGTGTGTACACCAATGCTAGGAGTTTGGTAAATAAATTTGATGAATTTGAGGTGTTGGTCAAAACATCAAAGGCTAATATTGTTGGGATATCAGAGACATGGTGTCACACAGATATAAGGAATGCAGAACTGGAATTTGGGGAGTACAATGTGTACAGGAAGGATAGACCGGATAGGAAGGGAGGAGGGGTTATGCTGTTAGTTAAGAAACACGTAAAATTCAAAGAGGTACAGCCAGTCAACATCTCTGGACTGTGCGGTGTCGAGTCAGTTTGGTGTGACATAAGAACTGGGAAATCAAATTCAGAGTAGCAGGAGTGTGTTATAGGACTAATGACTCTGATGAGTATAATGAAAAACTGTACAGGGAAATAGAGTGGGCCAGTAAATCAGAGAGTCTTATAATGGGGGATTTTAATTTACCAGATATTGACTGGAATTTGTGGGTTCGTCACTCATACACTAGCAAAGCTTTTGTGGATTTATTGGATGATTGTTTTCTACATCAGCATGTTCGGGAGGCAAATAGAGGTAGTAATACTCGATGTGATTATCAGCAGCAGTTCTTCTTGCATTAAGAATTTGCATATAAAGGAACCACTAGGGGTTAGGGATCACAGTGTGCTGAAGTGGGATTTACTCAAAGAGGTAACTACTTGTAAAGGGAAGGGTTTTTTCTTTCATAAAGGCGACTACGGAGGTCTGAGACGTATTTAAATTCTATAAAGTGGGACCAACTGATGATGTTACCAAGAGCAAATTCAAAATGGGAAGCAATCAAATAATTAATCTTGGAAGCTACTAGGCTTTACATACCAACTAAGAAATATTGTTCAAGGTTTAGGCCTAATTGGATATCAAATGAACTAATGAGACATGTGGCAGAGAAGAAAAATGCATGGGATACATATAAATTAATGGGTGACATGGAAGCCTATGATAGATATAAGCTGGTCTGTAACAAAGTCGTAAAGGAGGTTAGGCAATCAAAGGCAGATTATGAGAAATCTTTGGCAAACGATGCAAAGAAAAACAGCAAAGAGTTCTTTACCTATGTAAACTCTAGAAGGAAGGGGATGAATCAGATTGGTCCACTGGATATCGATGATTCAATTGTTGATGATCCTGCTCAGGTGGCTAACAAACTAAATGCTTCTATTAGATAATGCTCCTGGACATCCTACGCATCTAGGTGATTTTAAATTCAAATGGGAGAGTCATATTTCTACCGCCAAACATGTCTTCACTCGTCCAACCTATGGATCAGGAAGTATAATATCGAATTTAAAAGCATATTATTTACTCACCACATTTGCTAACGCATTGTCTACAGTAGACGATGAGAAAAATTTTACGGTAAGAGACTTGGAAATCTTACAATATTTACCACGGCATCTTAAACATCAATAAGGCATGGGTGAAAATTACTAAAAGTTGTTTAAATGCCATATGGAAGAAAATATGCCCATGGCACATTAAAGGCTTCGAAGGATTTAGAAAAGACAAATCATATGAAGAGGTTACAGTTAAGATTGTAAAGGTTGCAGTGCTACTTCAGTTGGAGGTTGATGCCAAAGACATGGAGGAGTTAATAGAGTAAGAAGAGAAGGAATTATCTAACTAAGAACTTATTGACTTGCAGGCAGCGATAGTGAAAGAAGAAAATGCTGACAAAGCTCAAGATCAACCAAATGAGGAGTCGAGACGCTTCACCACCAGAGAGATGGCAATGGCAAGGTTTGAGAAGATGGATCCTGAAGGCGAGCGATTCTTAAAACTTAACAGAGGGGTGAATGATATGCTTGCTTGCTACAAAGAAATCTGTGATGAAAAGTAAAAAGCCACCGTCCAGTCATACCTTAATATGTTCTTTTGTAAGGTTGAGCGGCCGACCCCTTCTAAATCTCCACAGCCCTCAACCTCTGCAGTGGTGTACTTATCAGCTGAAGACGTTGATTCTAGCAATGATGCTCAAGCGGTAAAACTTACTGACGTTATGCCTGTCTCGTCTCTTTTTTTGTAATTTTACAATTGTGAAATTTTTTAAATTGCACGTTTCTGTAATTTTTTCTCTGCATGAGATAAAAAATTGAATAAATACAATAAATAATTCTATTTACAAGTTTGTCGAACCTTTCTTTTTTTGATTCAATGAATTCAGCAAGCACAGTTGTGAGTGCTGCACAAGCATGGCGGAATTTCTGACTCATGTAGCGTTCCGCGGAACACAACCCTTACGTAAGTTGGGGAGTTCCTGTATGAGGTTCTCAAAAGACAATATGTCAAGACCATCACTACTTGTGAAATCAAATTTTGGCTGAACTTGGTTACTGCCATTGACAATCGAGACCCATGGGATCTCAGTTTATCACATTATCACGAATAAATTCCATTTTCCTGCTGTTTATTTTTCCTTTCCTGCAAACTGTACTGAAATTCTAACCTGGAAGGACACCATTAACACTATCTTGGACACCCTGCTACCTTCTGATTACCCAGAGGATGACTTGACTATTCATCAACGAATAAGACTGCTCAACCACTCTTACACTACCACTTCTAAATCTGAGCCATTTGTGCAGCTGGAGGTGAACACAGCCATCCTAAAAATTAATAGCTAGTTTCCCATGCCTTGAACTTCATGAAGGCATCTTTACAGTGGTACCTCGGTATATGTTCACTTCGGAATAAGTCCAACTTGATATACATCCTGTTTGGTATATGACCTTTGTTTGGAATGCGACTCGCGTGCGTCAAATGAGTCACGACACCGTGCGCTACCCTTGTTTACCTCTCTCGAGACAAATCCATGTCTCAGAGATGCCAGATCTTACCCCCTCTCCAAAAACTGAATAAAAGCTGACCAAGGAGGGTTGCTAGCAAAGTACGCGTGCCCGTCCTCACTTGGCTTTCCGAATAAAACTGACCAAGGACGTATGTGCACGTGGTGCGCACTTACGTCCTCGATCGACTGAATTCGGTTTTTTGGAGAGGGGGGTAAGATCTGGCATTTCTGCCACGACTGCCCATGAGCGTCAGTACAACAGTTTCTACCATTCAGTGAACAACCCACGCTATAACTCTCTGTGAATTTTCACGTGATTTTGTGTTTTTTGCGGAAATTTTTTGTAAATTCATTAACCATGAGTTCTAAGAAAGTTAATGAGAAGAGCCAAGCAACGAAGAATACGGTTAGGATCACCATGGAGGTGAAAAAAGAGATTGTTGAAAAGTATGAAGGTGGCATCTGTATCTGGGACTTGGCTGCTGCATACCGTATGCCGAGAACGATGGTCAGATTTTTAGTAAACGTCAAACCTGGTGATCCTCAACCAGGTCCAAGTAGGGAAAAGAGACAGAAAAGAGAAAATTAAAGTTTGTTAAATTTTCATTTAACAGCGCCATCTTGCGATCTGTATCACGTTTCCTTGCATGGTACCTGTAATCCTCACCCCCGGCAGGGGAGGAGGAGTTCTGTCTCCCCTCGACCCCTGTATTTCATCTAATTGTTCTTATATTTATGTATTTTAGTATCAAGCAGTGTTTAAGTTATTTTATACAACCCCATCAATGTATAATATGCCAATAACAATAGGATTTTTTTTCATGAGAACGGATTAATCATTTTCCCTTTATTTCTTATGGGAAAAATTTGTTTGGTGTATACGTCCATCCGAATTGGTATAAGTCCAAGGATCTGGAACAGATTAACGACGTATACCGAGGTACCACTGTATTAAGCAATTTCACAAGCTCCGTCCAATGATTCTTCCAACCCTATCAACAAATATCTGAATAAAAGCACTTTTCCTGTTATCTGGAAGATAGCTCTTATTAAATTAATATGCATTTTCTCTATGAAGTCGGATTCAGTGTCTGCTTCTGCTGAATCTCCAGTCATATCAGGATTGGTAAAAATGATTTGGTTGCTACTGCAACCAATTCAGCAGACTTGTGAATAATCTTAATCTGTTAGTTCTCTATACATACTACAAGCAAATAGATATATTCTAAAAAAGATATATTCTCACTAGCAAGATTTGTGACATGGGTAGGTAACAAACAAATTATATCAGATTAAGACTATATGAACTATGGTAGTTTAGTTCAGGAATTGTAAAGAGAAAGTTTAACCTTTTTGATGAGGTTATATGCATAAATTTGGAGCAAGTGGATGGGTGAAATGAGAAGGGCTGTTTTTTTTTTTTTTTGGCTGATGCTATATAAGCTTGCTTTCTTGTATCATTTGCCTTTACTAATGATAATTTCTATTTCATTTCTTTGCACCCATTCTGTCCTTCCTAAAATGAAGCTCCAGACTCAAGATGTGGCCTAACCCATTGCCTTATACCAGCATTTCCCCAACTGTGTTCAGCAGAACACTAGTTCCATGAGTTGTGAACAAGTGTTCTGTGAAAAATCGTAATTAATAATTAAAAAAATATAAAAGAAAAGAAATAAATTTTGCGTATTTGTAGCGTACATCACTTTTGTATCATTATTATTTTTAACATTAATTTTTTTTGATTATTAATATACTGGCATAGACTAATCATATAGACTGCGGAAATAATAATCAAATAAACACTTTATTTTGGCAGGCTTTGCATAGATAGAGATATATGCATAGAGATAATGACATCTACGAAAAGGTAGCAATGTGGTGATCTAATATGCCATTAATATGTGATTTAGCTTGGAGTACATGGGTTGAAGGAGAGGAGGAAGAGAACCGATATCATAACTAAACTCACTTCCTTGTATAAATTTTTTTGATAATCATTAGTATTTGGTATTTGAACATATCCAGATGCATTGTTTAATTAATATCTTTAAATTCAGTATTGATCTGTAATATGAAAATATACTTACTTAATGAGTTAATAAGGAACATCAATAATTTATACTTTTCCATGTATAAATTATTGAAATAATGTAATAATAGTATTTAAATGTAGCAGTATTGCAAAGTAATTACATCTAGTTATCTAATCTAGCTAAACATAATTTAAATCTCTTTTAAATCTCCTTTCCACGCTGGGTGGAAAAGGTCAGTGTTCGAATTCCATCAATGATACAGGAAACTTTTATGGGCTCTTTTTTTTCACTCTGCAGCTGAGTTAGTAAATCTTAATCAGAGATTTGGGTTTTTCATCCAGCAAAACAGGCAAATTGACAGGAGAATGCATACATTTCATGCAATTCATGAACATAATACACTTAAGAAGATGAATATCTGTGTAGATTTCCTCCAAAACTCTCCTTATGACCTTGAATAATCCTCCATGGGTCCAATCATTGACTGAAGGAATTTCTAAAGGCCTCTTCAGTTGGGACCACATTTAGATGATCTCAGATGGATTAAGCTGGTTTTCCCCTTGTTAGTTATTATGGGGTTTTCAGGCTACACAATGTGCAAATTGACCTGTGAACATACTTGTACAGACAATATGATTGTACAGGGCAATATGATCTATGCATCTGATACCCCTACAACACATACCCTAAATTTTTCATAGACAGATTTCTCCTGAATTGAATTTCTTCTGTGATATCTCACTTTTACTCTGTTTTGCAAACCTTAGTTTCTTTTTCTGCTCCTAATCCTTATTGTTATCTTCATCATTACTCTATCATTTGAAGCCAGTTATGAAACCCATGCTCTCCATTCTAGCTTACACCACATTTTTTATTTTGGAATTTAATAATAATGATAATAATGATGACCAAGAGCCACCAACACCAACACCACTTGAAGTCAGCTTTGCAGAGACACTGACAATTGCTCAGAAAGAAAGAGGAAGGGGGCCTAATAGACCTCATCGATTAACAGAAAACAGCGATTGCTAACCTGAAGGATTACTTCCAGAAACACACAGCAGCACTCCACCAGGCCATAAGGAAGATAGACAAGCAGTATACCCCACTCACCCTAAGTGAAGAGATTGAAGAAAGTGTACTGTACTACAAGTACGAACCCTAGGCTGTACTAGAGACCTCAACCCACAAGCTGTACTGGGACCATGCCATAATAATGGATAAGACAATCCCACACAACAGACCGGATATAGCCCTCATGGACAAGAAGGTTGTTGTATTTGGGTTTTTTTGGCACAAGGGCCTATTGGGTCATATTGTGCCTGGACAAGAAGGAAAAGGCTACCTATCTGATTGACATAGCTGTACCCAACACTGGCAACCTGCAGAAAACCCATGGGGAAAAAATCAGGAAGTACATGGACCTAAGACAGGAGATCAAAGAGATATGGCACATGCAACAAGTAACGATCATCCCAATCATTGTGTCAACCACCGGTATGCCGCCAAAGGCCCTACATAACAGCTTAGCGGCAATAGGTCTCCCAGCGAACATCTACAAGGAACTCCAGAAAGTTGCAATCCTGAACATCTGTAGAATAGTCAGAGAGTTCCTCGATCAACAGTAACACCAGACATAACAACAACCACCCTCTGTACTTGGTAACAGTACCCGAGGTGGAACCCCCCAATCAGGGAGAAATAATAATAACAAGGCTACCTGCCTGATTGACATAGCGGTGCCCAACACTAGCAATGTCCAGAAAACCCATGAGGAAAAAATTAGGAAGTACATGAACCTGAGACATGAGATCAAGGAGATGTGGCATATGCAAGAAGTATCAACCATCCCAATCATTGTGTCGACAACCGGTATGGTACCAAAGACTCTACATAGCAGCCTAGCAGCAATAGGTCTCCCAGAGAACACCTACAAGGAACTCCAGAAAGTCGCAATCCTGAACCCTGTACAATAGTCAGAGATTTCCTCGACCAACAGTAACACCACACATTACAACCACCCTGTGTACTTGGTAGCAGTACCCGTCACAGAGTGGAATTCCCTAATCAGGGAGAAATGATATAAAATCAACAACAACAATAATAATAATAATGCACCTGTATATAATACTTTATTAATTAGATTGAGCTTTCTGAAATGGCAACCTACTACCAGCCAGGTTCAGATCCATCAATTTGATGTTTAGTACTCTGCCTCTTCCTTCTTCTGTTAAAGCTGGTTAATTAAATTGCAAAATTCATCCTTGCATCCCAAATCCCATTTGCTGCTTTACGTTCCATTGTATGGCCATTCCCACCTGGCATAACGAAGCGATGCAGTGTGTGCCCTATTTGTGGCTCCAAGGAGATTGTACAGCTTCTACTCCTATTTGCCCAATCTATAAAGGAAGCCATGCAGCATTTTCCAAAGTATGCGACCTTTGGAAAACAGGAAAAAAATAGAGAAATATAAAAAAAAAGTAAAGTGCAGCCATTATCAACCCACTGCAGGATGGAAGCCTCCTCAACAATTCATGCTGAGGGAAATGGACCATAATCTGCCACGCTGGTCCAATGTGGGTTGGCAGATCGACCGTATTCAGCAGCCAGGGGCTTGAACCCCGGTCTACTCAAAGAGCGTGTGCTACTGCACTCCCGCTCCTGCCCACTCGGCTACGGAGGCCCCTGAGAAATATAAAGTGGAGCATAAAGTTACATTTCCTGAAGCAAGAAAGCAAGTGCTGTTAAGTATGCCTAGCCCATAATATGCATCTGTCCCGAGAAGCATTTGCTCAGTTGCCACACAAAAAGGTTTTTTTTTCCTAGAATTGAGCAGTTCTTTTTCCATCTGGGCCAGAACTGTGCTAACATCCAAAAAGAACCTTTACAGCCAATGAGATTAGCAATATGCCAATCAGTAACCGAACTGGTGCTCTCTTAACCTTGCCCAAAACAGCAAAATTAACTCTAGTTGAAGACCAGGATAAAGTAAAACCACATAATAGCAATGTGGAAATTGATTCAACCAGGGGATGATGACACATTACCCAGAATTACAGTAAATGCCACTATTCACGGGGAGGGTTATGTTCCTGAGAAATGGTGCGAATACTGAGTTATGGCACCCATAGTAATAAAAGGGTTCTGTTCCAAAGTATGAAATATATAAGAAAAACTAGTCTAAAATTTTGTCTATGTATGTATTACAGTATATGTACCTACATCATGTTGTAGTGAAATACAAGCATAAGGTATCAAAATGAAAATAAGAAACAATTTAATATTAAATGTAACATTTATTAGAAATTTGTCAAACAAATCTTTCAAAAACATATCAAGAATATGGATTGCTGGGTGAAAAATAATTCATAATCATAGTTTGTTTCTTCATTTTTTTATTGAGCTCCTTTTGAATTTCTCTGTAAGGCAAGAGTAATTGTTCTAGGTTTCACATTGATATTTTAACCTTTCAAACCAGCCTTTTATCCTGCCAGTGCTATCATCATTTTCCTAAAGTGTTGATAAAGGTGTTTTTCCTTTTCTTGAATGATGAGTGAACTTAATGTAATTTTATTTTGAGTTCGGCCTTCTATCCACAGATTTAAAGCTTTTTATTTTTTCTAATTTAACATTATGAGTTACAGAGCAAATTTTTGAAGCAACTAATTAGTGCATTTTCATAGATACTACGGTGGATTTTTTCTTCCGATTTCTTAATTGATTGTACTGTTGACTCATTGATTTTATAATGTTTTGCCAATGAGACACTTTCACCATTAGAAATTTTGTCTAATAACTCATTACTCACTAATGTCATTACCTTCTTTGATCTTTTCACAATTCCCTTGTTATTCATAGCCATATTTTTGTAGGAGTGAGAAAAGAATTGTCCACATTAAAGTCACTTTCTTTTAACCGTTAACACACTGCAAAATAGTAGATTTTTCACTTTCGTAAGCATATAAATTAAAAGCAAATGACGAAACCTTCCATGACAAGCGCATAACACATGCTAAACAAGGATTAGCGGGAAACATCCCTGCTCGCGGTTGTGTCATACCTCTCTTCTCCACCCACTGAGCCCTGTTTTGACTGGGCAAGATGATTTTTGCCACTCGCATATTTTTAAGGTGGAAAATGTTCACAGCACTTTAAAATTCACATTTTTTTTTAGGTTTCATTTTTTATGAAATCAGTGACTGCGAATACACATAGCACGAATAGCGAGGGTTTACTGTTTATACTCAATTGCCACTACAGTGGATTTTGCTGGTGCTGCTTTTGATCGCCTGTGGCAGCCAAGCATCCTCAGGAGGCTTAGACATGCCAAAACTCTTCTCAACCTTTACAGATGCATTTCCTCATACCTCAACCAGTGGAAGATCATGCTCACCTCCAAGTACCAGCAAGTCTGCAGGCTGGTCACCCGGGGTTGTCCTCAGAGCTCGGTCCTTGGACCATTCTTTTGGTCCGTTGTCTTGGATGAGTTCCTGGAGATGGATCTTGAGTGTGCTGCATCTTTGGCCTTTGCAGATGACTCAGTTTTACTTCATATAACTAGTCTTCATATAACTTATATATAACTTCATTTTACTTCATATAACTAGTCTTGGTTATCTATGCTTGTTCTCGATCCCAGTTGGAAGTCAATGCCAATCTGGCCCTCAGAAAGCTCCAGAGCTGGGCCTCCACTGGCTCACTATTGGTGGCGAGAAAACCAAGTCTATTTTGCTCAAGATATCACTTCATCTAACCAGATCACCAACAATAAAAATCAGTGGTGCACCCATAAAATTGTTCCCTGAAATAAAGTACTTAGGCATCATCCTTGATATGAAGTTGACATTTTACCTGCATCTCGTTTATGTTACAACCAAAATTAGGAAATACATGGCACTGATTTCCAGAATTAGTAGGGCAGACTGGGGCCTTGCACTTGCACTAATTTATGAAACCATCTTCTTGCCAATTGTTTGTGCTACGGTGCGGCAGTGTGGCAGAGCCAACATCCAGTGAAATAAAGCTAAGTTGGATTCAATTCAGAGAGTTATGCTCCTCACAGTTACTAGAGCCTGTCGCACTGTAGTATGCCGTCCCTTCAAGTCCTCGCAGGATATCTACCCCTGTATCTTGAGTTGATCAAGAGGACTATTTCAAAGACTGAAGAGAGGTATTCCCTCTGAGATCCTTGACATCCAACTTGATCTGGACAACGATCCCAAAAGAGAGAGAAAACATATTGCAAACAAACTCGTCGAATTTTGGCAAGACGCATGAGATAACACAAGCAAAGGAGCTATTACCAAACTTTTCCTACCTTCTCTTTCTCAAACTTACCCAAAGTCTCCTCCCTGGTTTCCACCGGGCCTCCAAGTAACTTTCTTGCTTAGTGGACACAGACCTTTCAGAAAAAAATTAACAGATCTTGTCATCGAACAAAACCCACTTTGCATGTGCGGACAACCTGAAAGCTGGGAGCATGTAATGTACTACTGTCCTTATTATGAGGATTAGAGGATTATAGGACAAGACCGATCACAAAAACAAACGAAAATCTACACCATCAGGAACATCTTTTTCTTCAAGATGAGCTTTACTATCATGCCCTTACCAAGTTTGCTCAATCAACCTTCCAACTCGGACGTACTAATCAGACAACAATCTCCTAGGCAACAGTTCGATAGTAGTACAAAGGGAATCCACATAAACGCACTGCAAACCTCTATGGGGTAGGATAAACTACCCCATAGAGGTTTAAGTGTACAATACGCTGCAAACCCCATCTGTGGTGGGATTAACTTCAAATCCTGCTGACACCTTCGGGTGTGGGATGACTTTGCACCTGTATACTGGAAGGTGGTTCAGGTACTACAAACACCTTTGGGTGTAAATGCCATATCGCACCTCTTTGCAGGGTAACTGTCACCCTGCAATCTTATTTCTTTCCTTGGCCCTAGGTAGGTGGGCTCCAACCTTCATTCCCTCCCTACTTCCCCTCTCTTTAGCTATCTCCCTTGTTTTCTTTCTTTTTTTTTTTTTGTTTATAACTTGGTCTCTGTCAGGAAGCTCAGGTTACCCTGGAAGAGGCCAGCCAGAGTATTATGGGCAGCCTGGCTCAGCTCCCAGTGGTGGTGGTGGTGATGGGCAGTGTGGGGTCCTATTAGGAGTCCTGCAGCCAAGAAGCCAGTGACATATGAACAGAACATAACACTACTCTGACACAAACTAGACATTATACTTTTTCTGGCTTTTACAGAAATTCTGTATTTCTTCACAAAGTACCATGGCGCAGATGTGGGAAACCACCAGTGATGCCTTTCACAAAACACTATGCCACTATGTATATGCTAATGATACCACAGAAACAACTCAACCTTTCCCAGAAATGAAAAATCAGAGAAAGCAGACTGAAGCCTTCTCATAAAAAACAGTCAAATCAGTCTTCCTCGGTGAAACCCAAACAATGAACAAATTCCTACAATGGAACTGTAGAGGATTATGCAGTAATTTTGATGACCTGAGCGATTTACTTATTAAAACTAATGCAGTAGGTCTGTGCTTACAGGAAACCATTCTATCACCACAAATAGGCCTGACGTAGCTGTGTGGTCAGGAGCATGAATGCAGTAGCACACTCTCTTTGAGTTGCCCATGGTCCAAGCTTGTGACTGCTGAATACGATTAATGTTTGTATTGTTTGATTTATTGTAAACTCCACTTGCCTTGTGCTGGAGTATAAACAAGGCTGACTCACATTTAAAAATTACACTATGTTTAGGTGAGACAGGGATTCTGGCACGCCTGTTCATGGAGGGGTAGCTGTTTTTGTCAAATCTACTATACTGTCAAGACATCTTCAACTACAAACCTCCTTAGAAGTTGTAGCAGTTCAGATAGCAATGGGAGTATCGTTAACCCTTATATCCATTTATATCTCACTGAATTATCCTTGCTACCAGGCTGTGATAACCTTATCACATAACTGTCACCATCCCTTGTGAGGATCTTCCACTGTGGATAGAAGAGGCTGACTAATTGAGACATTTCTGAATAACCATAACCTGATTCTATTAAATTTTGGCTCTCCAACTCATGTTCAACTACCTACAGGTACTGCATTAGCCATAGACTTATCTATCTGTTCAGCATCTCTTTTTCCAAGCATGGAATGGTCAGTGCTAAGAGATCCATTCCACAGTGACCATTTTTCTATTATCATTTCAATTCAAACACAGGTCATGTCATGTTCTAAAAGCTGTATTTCTTGGAATTTTCACAAAGAAGAATGGAAAGACTATTCCACTTGTGTCCTACTCAATACCTAATATGTACAGCATCAACATCTTGATGATGTAACTGATCACATTTCCAACCATATAGTATCTGCAGCAGAAATTTTCATCCCAAAATCCAACCAGTGCAAATGTGTATGCCAAAATCACTGGGGGAATGAAGATTGCTCCAAAGTGAAAGTAATAAAAAACCAGGCTTGGAAACACTTTCGCAAATTCCCAGTACTGTCAACCTAATTGTTTACAAAAAAAAAATTGGAGCTAAAGCAAAACAAATTAAGAAAATAACAAAATGTGACTTCTGGATTAAATGTGCCTCAATTATTAAAAAAATTAATTATTGGGGGAAAAAATACAAGCTGTCAATGGGAAATTTCTACTGCTGCAATCTCCAATAATACAATGGAAAGGGCAAGACCTGTCCTCCCCTACTGACTTTGCAAATGCTTTAGCAGAATCTTTTTATACCATTTCTGCCTTTTCCTCTTATGTGACCTCCTTTTAATGCATTAAAACTGATGAAGAATGTCATAAATTGAATTTTTAAACTAATCTCTCACTTCCCTACATCCGGCTCTTTACTCTAGCTGAGCTTGAGAACTCCTCGAGTAAATCTCCAAATAGTGCAGCATGACTGAATGACGTTCACTACAGTATTCTGAAGCATCTATGTGAAGCTGATCTAGGCATATTATTGCTCTTTTATAACTGGATCTTCTCAGAAAATACCATATTATTATTATTATTAGCCATATGGTGCAAGGAAGCCTGAGGCTTATGCTGCACCAGCCAAAAAAAAAAAAAAAAAAAAACCCACATTACCCTGAGAGAGAGAGAGAGAGAGAGAGAGAGAGAGAGAGAGAGAGAGAGAGAGAGAAAATCACCAAGAAAGAGAAGAATATCCTCTATCATGGCATCATTCCTATATTTGTGCTATACCAAAGCCAGGTAAAGATCCCTGTCTAGTTCAGAATTATAGACCTATATCATTGACAAGCTGTTTGGGCAAAATGTTTTAAAGGATGGTGCCCAAGAGGTTCACCTGGATTCTAGACTCCCTAAACCTTCTTTCTGATCACCAATTTGGCTTCTCCACAAAAAAAAACAGGCCTCCCCTAGATTTACTTATCAAAATTTAAACCAACATACATGAGACACGAGACAATATGAGACTAGATATTGTCATGAGACTATATCTGTCATGACTAGATATTATATCTGTCACGACTAGACTATATCTGTCATGAGACTAGATATTGTCATGAGACAATATCTAGTGATGGTCAATCTAGATATTCAGAAAGCATTTGACACTGCTTTGCATCATGGTATCATTAAAGATATGCATCAGTAAGGCCGAGAGACTACTTCCCTCAAATAATTCAGAACCTTTTAAAGTTACACATCTTAAGTCTGATAACAAAACATGCCAAGTGGAACCTTATTTGAGATTTGAGTCAATAACATACTGGAAGTCAACATACTGGAAGATATTTTAAAAACTATTGAAGTATACATGTATGCAGATGACCTCACCATATCCTGCAAGTCACAAAGTATGAACACTATCGAAAGACAGTTACAAATTGCTCTAGCCTGGACTTCGCACAATGGATACCATCTTGCTGAACAGAAATCCACCGCCAGTCACTTCTGCAAACTATGGTCGCTTCATCCTGATCCTGAGCTAAAGATATATAATGTGCCAATTCCTCTTGTTCATACTTTCGGTTTTCTTGGCCTGATATTAGATAGGAAACTGAACTTTCAAGTGCTTGTGACGCTGTCATCATGTCCTGCTTGGACTAGGGCTCTCCACTGTATGACTCTCCGAGGAAAAGTACTTTAGAGCGATTAAACATCATCCACCACAGTGCTTTGAGAGTTCCTCTAGGGATTTTCAGAACCTCCCCAGTTCAGGCTCTTTACACCAAAGTCCACTAAACCTCCCTTACATTTCTGCAGGAAAACATTATTTCTGCTGTATGCTACAAAAATCCGTAGTCTTTCCTCTCACCATAGTTGGAGCTGCCTGTACAATACTGAATTGGAATCATTTTACATTAGTAAACCAAATGAAAACTGACCTTTTCCACTTAGACTGAAGGAACTGGCTCAGTCATGGAATATAGAAATATATAGAAATCGGGAATGTATTTCAGGACATGACACCACCAGATACACCTTGGACAAATGTTCTTGCAATTTATTATGATAACTATTTTCAACAGTGGGTATTGCACAGTTACATGAAACTCACTCTCTTTCTAACTCAGAGGCCTGTAAAATTTTTACAGATGGATCAAAAACTGAGACCCAGTAGGTGCTGCGGCAATCTTCCCTTCATTCAACACTTCTGTCTCATTACCATTAGAATGCAGTATCTTCACTGCTGAGCTTTACTCTATAAACTTAGCTCTGGATCAGATTACTGAACTTTTATTTACGCCTGCTTTAATATACAGTGGCTCACTCAGTACTGTCTCTGCTATAAATAGTAATACCAACTCCTCTTACCCTTTAATAAAACAAATACATTCTAAGTTACTTGCTTGTAAAAAGAGACAAACCAAACTGCGACATTCTGCTGGATCCCAGGACATTCTGGAATAACTGGAAATGAAAGAGCAGATTTTCAATTTCCATATACCAATTACAAACACATTATCCCTAAAGCATGTTTTAAGATCTGGTCACTAATCTAGAGAGGTTATCCAGGAAACAAACTTTACCGAATAAAACCAGAGCGAAAGCTGTGGCTCTCTAGCTTCCGGAAAAGCAGGCAAGAAGAAATAATTTTAGGAAGGCTAAGGATGTACTTACCTCGCCCTCCTGTATCTATATTTAATGAATGACAGCACTTCCCAATGCACATGTCATATACAACTGACTGTTCGTCATTTATTAGTGGACTGTCCCCACCTTCTCAATATCTGCTTAAACACCTTTAACACAGTCGTCACTAGCATTATTGCAGATTCTTGGAGATCATCCTAACAAGAAAGACCTGTTTACATTCCTAAATTGCATAGGAATATATCATTAAATATAACAGTTATTACAATAAAGTTAGCATTTCATATTAACCATTAGAAAAACACAATATGGCTCTGGCAACCTATGTGTCATTAAATTCCACCTCAACAAAAAGAACGTCAGCTTTTTGATGATTTCTTTGCAGTAAATAGTGATAATAAATCATAATCGTAAATTAAAATAAATATGGTGAATCATTCTTAAAGAAGTCCTCTTTAGTTATTTGCTCGCTTGAACTAGTTTTTATTTCATACATATTGCTATTCTAACTTTTTTTGTAGTATGCATTTTTTAATAATAATAATAATAATAATAATTACTATTATTATTGGTATATAAATTAATAATCATAATTTTAATAATAATAAAAATGCAATACTATTTTTTTATTCATCAAAAGAATTTGTTTACAATAAATAATAATAATAATGCTACATTTTTAAAGAGGTTGTTTAATATTATTTTCTAATAATATTAATATATTATTACCACTATTTCCAGAAATAGCAGTGGAGCAAAAGAACTTGAAGCTGCTAGATTAGCTAAAGAAACTTTACTTCTGGGCCTTGCAGATTGTAATGTTCCTCTGAGGTGTGTTTGCAAAATTTTATATTATTATTTTGATTTTCAGTACAGTTCCTAAATTTAATGCTCTACTTCTCCCATAGTAATATTAACATCAATATACAAAACTAGTATTTCTATTTGGATAACATTAAAATGGAAACACAGTCACGCACTTGGATTTTAGTAATTTTGCAATGCATTTTCTGGTCCACCCTCAACCTCATAATGTATTCATATTTTACAAGTATGAATTAATATTAATTCATACTTGCAAAATATTTAACTTAATAAAGTAATGATCTTAATAAAGTTTATTTAACCCTTTTTTGGTGTTTAATAGTTATTTTTAATTTAATTTGTTCCCACTTTTATATTATGCAATTTAATTTCCTTAAATTTCATAATATAAATATAATATACAGTTGATTCCAGTTATTTGGGACACATCAGGACTAGGGCATTTTGGCCCAATTAAGCGGCTGCCCCAATTATCTGAAGTTTCACAAAAAAAAGTTAAAAATACAATGGACCCCACTTTACAATTGGTTCACTGTACAATCAAATCACGTTACTATGGACTCGCCATAGTAAAGTACCGTTCACTATACAATGTGTAGCAAACGCCGGTCATTGTGATCACATTTGTGAATTGAATTTTAATTCTATTAAACAGCAATTCTAATTAGCGAAAATAGGAGGAATAATATTTACAGGCTATAAAAGTATTAGCATTATTAGCATTAGCATTAGTAGAGGCATATGATGCAAGAAAGCAAGCTTATTCAGCATCAGCCAAAAAAAAAAAAAAAAAAAAAAAAAAACCCTCTCCCATTTCACCCCTCCGTTCGTTCGAAATACCTGTCCAGTTGAGCTTTAAATTTGTTTAGGCTATCAACTTCAACAACAAGTGATGGAAGGCGGTTCCACCAACCAACCACCCGCTGGCCAAAGGCAAATTTCCGCACATCTATCCGACATCCGTCCTTCCTCAGTTTGAATTTATGCCCTCTGAGGTGATTATTCTGAGAAAGATGAAGAATCCCATTGGCATTGAGCATGCTCAAACCATTCAAAGCCTTATACACCTCTATCAGATCACCTCGCCGGTGCCTAGTCTCCAGACTCTGTAATTTGCAAAACTTAAGCCTTTCTTCGTAAGAGCAACCCTTTGTTCCATTTACTAATCTTGTTGCCCTTCTCTGTACCCGTTCCAGCAGCTCTACATCCTTCTTGAAATGAGGCCTCCAGACCTGTATACAGTACTCAAGATGTGGCCTAACAATTGCCTTATACAAGGGAATAATCACCTCCTTATCCCTGCTAGAAAAATTCCTGTATATCATTGACAAGACACCATGAGCTACTCTTGCAGCTCGTCTGCACTGCTCAGAGAACTTCATATCTGCCTGCACAATTACCCCCAGGTCCTTTTCATTCTCCACCACTGTCAGTGTAGTACCGCAGAGTTGATACATTGCTCTGGGGTTACTGTTACCCATATGTAGTACTTTACATTTGTCAATGTTAAACTTCATTTGCCACCTCTCAGCCCATCTGTTCAACCTTTCCAGATCCTGTTGCAGCAGCATAGCGTCAGTAGTGTCCTTAACGACCCTGCCAACCTTTGTATCATCTGCAAACTTAGACATTAAACTTGATATCCCATCATCAATATCATTCATAAACACCGAAAACAACAATGGACCCAACACTGAACCTTGAGGAACTCCACTAATAACATTAGTCCACGTTGAGCAGTGTCCATTGATTACCACTCTCTGTCTTCTGCCACTCAACCATCCCCTTATCCATAGCAGCAATTTGCCTCCAATGCCACACTGCTCCAATTTGTGCAGCAGTCTTCCATGTGCAACAGTATCAAAAGCCTTTCTAAGATCCAAATATATAATATCAAAGTTATTCCCTGCATCCAGTTCTTTTGTGACTACATCATAGTATCCAATCAAATTGGTCAGGCAAGACCTGCCCTTAACAAAACCATGCTGCGTCTGAGCTATAACTGAATTCTTGTCTAGATGATCCTGCAGTGCTTCTTTAACCAGTGCCTCCATTAATTTACCTGGAACAGAAGTTAAACTAACAGGTCTATAATTACTTGTGTCAGCCTTTGATCCTCCTTTGTGAATTGGGGTTACATTTGCACATCTCCAGTCTATGGGTACCTCCCCTGAGTCCAAAGAAGCTCTCATAATTATGGCTAGGGGTTTGCATACTTCCTTTGCTGCCTCCTTTAATATAACTGGATAGATCCCATCCACCCCAGGTGCCTTTTTTATGTTTATCCTCAACAATCTCTCCTCCACTTTCCTCTCAGTTATTACAAAATCATCCAGCTCACTGCCAATGTTTACTTTACCTACATCATTCTCCTTCCTGAATACCTCCTCATGCGTGAATGTAGATGCAAAATACTCATTTAGATTGTTAGCCACCTGAGCAGGATCCTCAACTGTTGAACCATCAATATCCAGTGGACCAATCTGATTCATCCCTTTCCTTCTCGAGTTCAAGTATGTAAAGAACTCCTTCCTGTTTTTCTTTGCATCCTTTGCCAAGGATTTTTCGTAGTCTGCCTTTGCCTGCCTAATCTCCTTTGTGACTTGGTTACAGACCAACTTATATCTATCATAGGCTTCCATGTCACCCATTAATTTGTATGTATCCCATGCATTTTTCTTCTCTGCCACATGTCTCAATAGTCCATCTGACATCCATTTAGGCCTAAACCTTGAACAATATTTCTTAGTTGGTATGTAAAGCCTGGTAGCCACCAAGATTAGTTCCTTGAATGCTTCCCATTTTGAGTTTGCTGTTGGTAACATCATCAGTTGGTCCCACTGTATAGAATTTAAATACTGTCTCAGACCATCATAGTCGCCTTTACGAAAACAAAAACCCTTCCCTTTACCTCTGATGGTAGTTACCTCCTTGATTAAATCCCACTTCAACACACTGTGATCACTGCCACCTAGTGGTTCATTTATCTGCAGGTTCTTAATGCATGAAGAATCACTACTGATAATCAGATCAAGAGTATTGCTCCCTCTTGTTGCCTCACGAACATGCTGATGTAGAAAACAATCATCCAATAAATCCACAAAAGCCTTGCTAGTGTGCGAGTGAGCAACCCACAAATTCCAGTCAATATCTGGGAAATTAAAATCCCCCATTATAAGACTCTCTGATTTACTGGCCCACTCTATTTCCCTGTACAATATATTATTATACTCATCAGAGTCATTAGGCCTATAGCACACTCCTACTCTCAATTTTGATTTCCCTATGCTTATGTCACACCAAACTGACTCGACACTGCCCTGTCCATCGATGTCAACTGGCTTCACTTCCTTTGACTTTATGTGTTTCTTAATTAATAGCATAACCCCTCCTCCCCTCCTGTCCTGTCTATCCTTTCTATATACATTGTATTCCCCAAATTCCAGTTCCGCATTACTTATATCTGTGTGACACCACGTCTCTGATATCCCAACAATATCTGCCTTTGATGTTTTGAGCAATACCTCAAATTCATCAAATTTATTTACCAAACTCCTAGCATTGGTGTACACGCAGGTATACATGCACCTGTTTCTATTCTTAGCTACCCTAACACAACCCATGTGTTTACTTGTAACGCAATGACTACCAGCAGTCTCTGAAATATCCTGCATCTTGTTTTTTAGACTTCTGCTCATTTGAATAGAAGCAGTGCAAGAATCACTTCCACCTCTGCCAGTGGCTACTGTTAATCTATTAGTCCTTGTATCCCCCCCAACTAGCAGTTTTCCGACCCACCTAACACTGCCTCGACAGCATCAGCAAAAATTCTTGCACCCTTTCTATTTAAGTGTATCCCATCCCTGTAGAAGCAATCTCTCCTGTTAACAAGTACAGTCCAGGCTGAAAAAAATTCTACCCCTTGAGCCTTGCACAATCCCTCCAGGGCCGAATTGATCGACAAGGCTCTCATCATATACTCCCTCCTATCGTGTCTGGGCAGAATTGCAGACACTTTCAAGTTCAACCCTAATTCACGGCTTTTTTTCAACAGTGACCTGTACTTGCTAAGTAATTCCGCCGGTCTCCTACTCTTAATATCATTAGTGCCAACGTGTACAACTATATCACCTTTTGTGCCCTTAAAAGATGATATCCGCTCTACAACGTCATCAACCTTTGCCCCTGGCAGACATACCCTGGTCCTATTCCACCTATCCTTTTTACAAAGCATGTTCCCCGTTTCCCTGACAATAGAGTCACCAACAACTACTAGTTCCTGTGGGACCAGCGCATTCTGCCTAGGGGGCTGCCCCTGTGTTGCCTGATGATCAAGTGCAAGCTCTGGCGTTGATGTGGGCAGCTGAGAGCTTGATGGGCCCCTCAATTTATTTCCTTCGAGGGCATCCACCCTGTCCTTCAAGGTCTCATAAAGGCCCATAACAACGCTGAGTTGTCGCCTGATTTCCTTGCACTCCTTACATCGTGCACACACAAAGACATCCCCCTTGGCAGTATCATGTCCCGTACCCGACTGCTCCGCAAACATCAAGCAAACAGTGCATTTTAATAGACTGTGATTCAGAGGGCAACTGCCCCCCTCAGTTCTCCCCTGAACCACAGCACTCCCATTAGCTTGAGCCTTTTGCTTTGCTGCTCTGGTCAGAGTGATGATTCCAATTTAATTCAATAAAATTTAAAACAAAAATTAAATCCTTAAGTTATATCCCAAAACAGTTATGTTATATATATATATATATATATATATATATTTTTTTTTTTTTTCGGTATCTAGTGTTCCCTTTATACAACTTCCGTATCACGTGTACCACTATAGTTATGTATTAATTATTTGTTACGATTAAGTCGTTATATATATTTATAGAGTTAAAAATACAATTTAATTGACAATAAAGTTTATCAAGATTAATAGATTTACTGATTAATTGACAATATTATATTATGCAGTATACTTCACTAAGCTTATGCTATCCTGTAAAAATGGCGGGAATTCACGAACGGTATTTCTACGGACTCGTAAGTATTGATTAGCTTCGAAATCTCGCTATCTCAATTTAGAATAAACTAAGGATCCTGACTAGGTCTATAATCTACTTATAGAAGATAATTTGATATAACAATTGGTTAATAAATCGACTAAATTTGGTTAAAAGACCTCTCGTTCAATTTGTGACACGTGGATTTGATACCGTTACCGATACTAAGTAATATCTACGAAATCTCTGTCTAAGTTAAACTTTAAACTAAGTATCATAACTAGGAATATAAAGCTACTCTAGAAAATAAGTTAATATGGCAATTTAAAGTAATAAAGCAGAAAATAAATCAGGAAAAACTTCTCTGTTTGAAGAGCTTTAAGGAGCAATGCCTGCCCAGGCTAACCTCGCACCCAAGTAAAGACATATTAAGCACAAATTTACCCTTTATTACCTTATCAATTAAAAAAATTAAATGATACGTGATAATTGGAATAATTAATACGTACTGTAATATGTACATACTAACTAGTTGAAAATTTAAAACAGTAAAAAGATAAGCAATCAATAACAAAGAACATGGCACACACACAAATTCCAAGTAACACGATATGCACAAGTGAGAATGGAGTAACAAGTTATGAAGCTTTAAAAATAGGAATGAAGGGAAGATTCTGAAAATTAATTTTTTTATATGATTGAAGATTCCATGGAAGTGTAAACACATTTCACCGTAATAACCCACAGAATTCCAAATGTCAGTATTATCGCAAATTCAATAAGATCGAGTTTACTATCCGTTTATGATAGATTGCACTAATAGAAAAGCCCAATAAACAGGTGACTGCTAATTGTTTCTATTGTTTTATGGTTGTGACCTCCAGAAAGCCATTACTGTCATTAACAACCCTGCCAACCTTTGTATCATCTGCAAACTTCAACATGAAGTCTGATATACCTTCATCAATATCATTGATAAATATACAAAACAACAGAGGATCCAACACCGAACCTTGCGGCCCTCCACTAATAACATTAGTCCACGAAGAGCAGCACCCATTCATTACCACCCTCTGTCTTCTCCCACTCAACCATCCTTTTATCCATTGTAGCAACTTACCCTTAATACCATTCTGCTCCAAATTGTACAGTAGTCTTCCAAGCACAACAGTGTCAAAAGCTTTCCTGAAATACAAATATATTGATATCAAAATTATTTTTTGCATCCAGTTCCTTTGTAACCACATCATAATATCCTATCAAATTTTTCAGACAAGACTTTTCCCTTAACAAACCCATGCTGTGTCTGAATTATTGCTGCAGTCTTGTTTAGATGATCCTGCAATGCATCTTTAACCAGTGACTCCATTATTTTACCTGGAACAGAAGTTAAACTAACTGGTCTGTAATTACTCGAGTCACCCGTCGATCCCCCTTTGTGAATTGCGGATACATTTGTACATCTCCAGTCCGTGGTTACCTCCCGTGAGTCCAAGGATGCGCTTATAATTATGGCTAAGGGTTTTCTTACTTCCTTTGTCACCCCCTTTAATATAACTGGATAGATTCCATCCACCCCAGGTGCTTTTCTTATGTTTAACTTCAAAAATTTTTCCTCCACTTTGCTCTCAGTTATTACAAAATCATTAAGCACCCTGCTACAATTTGATAACCTTCTGGCATTTTCAAACCTTAGCTCCTCATGTGTGAATGTCTTGTCTGCTGCAGTCTTGTCTAGATGATCTAAATGATCTTGTCTAGTCTTGTCTAAATTGCTGCAGTCTTGTCTAGATGATCCTGCAATGCATCTTTAACCAGTGACTCCATTATTTTACCCGGAACAGAAGTTAAACTAACTGGTCTGTAATTACTCGTCACCCTTCAATCCCCCCCTTTGTGAATTGGGGATACATTTGCACATCTCCAGTCCGTGGGGACTTCCAAGGATGCTCTCACAATTATGGCTAAGGGTTTTTTTGCTTAGTTGCTTTGCTGCCTCCCTTTAATATAACTGGATAGATCCCATCCACCCCAGATGCCTTTCTTATGTTTAACTTCAACAATTTCTCCTCCACTTTGCTCTCAGTTATTACAAAATCAAGCACTCTTTGATAACCTTCTGCCATTTTCAAACCCTACTAACTCCTCATGTGTGACTGTAGATGCCAAAATACTCATTCAGTTTGTTTGCTATCTGAGCAGGATCATCAACAGTCGAACTATCAATATCAAGTGGACCAATCAGATTCATCCCCTTTCTTTTAGAGTTTATATAAGTAAAGAAATCCTTGCTGTTTTTCTTAGCATCTTTTGCCAAGGATTTCTCATAATCTGCCTTCGCCTGCCTAACCTCCTTTGTGAGCTGATTACAGACTAATTTATATCTGCCATAGGCTTCTGAGTCGCTTGATAATTTATATGCAGCCCATGCATTTTTCTTCTCTGTCACGAATCTCATTAGTTCAATTGATGAACATTTAGGGCTAAACCTTGAACAACATTTCTTAATAGGTATGAAACTTTTAGTAGCATCCATGATTAATTCCTTGAATGCTTCCCACTTAGAATTTACTGTTGGTAACATCGTCAGTTGATCCTACTGTACAGAATTTAAAAACTGTCTGAGACCACTGTAGTCACCTTTACGGAAGGAAAAACCCTTTCCTTTACCCCTGATGGTAATTATATCTTTAAGTAAATCCCACATCAGTACACTGTAATCACTGCCACCTAGTGGTTCCTTTATCTGCAAATTCTTAATACCCGAATGATCTCTGCTGATAACCAGATCAAGAGTATTACCCTCTCTGGTTGCCTCTCGAACATGCTGCTGCAGAAAACAATCCTCCAATAAATCCACAAAAGTCTTACTAGTGTGTGAGTGACAAACCCACAAGTTCCAGTCAATATCTGGGAAGTTAAAATCCCCCATTATAAGGCATTCTGGTTTACTAGCCCACTCTAATTCTCTGTACAATTGTTCATTGTACTCATTCGTGTCATTAGGCCTATAACACACTGCTATTCTTATTTTTGCTTTCGCATTGCTTGTGTCCCACTAAACTGACTCAACAGTGCACTGTTCAGCTATATCAACTGGATGCATGTCTTTTGATTTTATGTTTTTCTAAATTAACAGCATAACATCTCTTCCCTTCCTATCCTGTCTATCCTTTCTGTACACATTGTACTCTCCAAATTCCAGTTCTGCGTTCCTTATATCTGTGTGACACCACATCTCTGCTGTCCCAACAATATCAGCCTTTGATGCCTTGACCAGCACTTCAAATTTATCAAATTTATTTTCTATTCTTCTAGCATTGGTATACATGCAAGTATACATGTACCTATCCTTATTATTAGTTACCCTAACACATCCCATATACCCACCTGTTTCACGATGACTGCCATCGGTCCTGAAACCCCCAGCACCCCTCACTCCAGGATGCCACTTATTCTAATAGAAGTTGTGCAAGAATTACCTTCACCTCTGCCTGCGGCTACTTTCAACCGTTTAGTCTGTGAATCCCCCCCCCCCAAGCTAGCGGTTTTCTGACCTACCTTTGCTGATAGCATCAGCAAATATTCTTGCATCCTTTCTATTTAAGTGTATTCCATCCCTGTAGAAGCAGTCTCTCCTGTTAACAAGCACAGACCACGCTGAAAAAAATTCTACCCCATGAGCCTTGCACATTCCCTCCTGGGCTGAATTGATTGACAAGGCTGTCATCATGTACTCCCTCCTATCGTGTCTGGGCAGAATTGCAGACACTTTCAAATTTATCCCTGACTCATGACTTTTTTGCAACATTGACTTGTACTTTTAAGTAAATCTGCAGATCTCCTACTCTTAATGTCATTGGTGCCAATGTGTACAACAATATCACCTTTTGTGCCCTTAAAAGATGATATATGCTTTACAACGTCATCAACTTTTGCCCCTGGCAGATATACCCTGGTCCTATTCCAACTATCCTTTTTACACAATATATTCCTCGTCTCCCTGACAATACAGTCACCAACAATAACTAGTTCATTTGGGACCAGCGCATTCTGCCTTGGAGATTGACGCTGTGTTGCCTGCTACCCAGGAGTGAGCTATGGGATTGAGTTGGGTAGCTGAGAGCTTGATGGGCTTCTAATATTAATTTCTTCGAGGGCATCTACCCTACACCTCAATCTCTCATAGATGCTGAGCAGAACGCTGAGTTGATGCCTAATTTCTAGACACTCCCTGCACCTGGCACACACACAAAGACATGTAAGTGATGCTTAATTTGAATATGGAGCATACAGTGTATACATGAAGAATAGACAGGATAGGAGAGGTGGAGGGGTTATGCTCTTAGTTAAGAAGAATATTAAATCTAAGGCAGTGCATCAAGTTCACTTGGGTGACAAGTTCAATTTTGAGTCAGTTTTGTGTGATGTAAGCACTGGTAAAATGAAATTGTGAGTAGGAGTGTGTTATAAATCTAATGACTATGATGAGTATACAAAAGAGCTATACAAGGAAATAGTGGCAAGACCTTTGCTGATTTCTTGGATGACTGTTTTCTACAGCAGCATGTTTGTTAGCGGCAACATATAAGGGAGAAATGAATACTTTTGATCTGGTTATCAGCAGTGATTCTTCATGAATTAGGCCCCAGGTGCCAAGCAATTATTAGTGTAACCAAGTGATTCCAAGTGATCTCTATATTGTGTGTGCAAAGCAAATAGTTTTCTTTAGGTTTTAAATACACTTTTCATTATTTTTTTGTATTGTGAAACTTCTGCACTACAAGAAGTAGGCAGGTAGGTAAACAGGAAGGAAATTCACCTTTCTGTTTCTTGTTAATCTTACTAACCAAGGGGCTGGTAACCTGGAAAGAAAAGTTATCTTTCCAGGGCTAAAAGGAGCAAAATGAGATCTCCACTACAGGACCTAGGGATCTTAATATGGCTACTCATGAGATAGAAGACTTTAACTTGTGCAGTGCTAAACACCAAAAAAATGACACTGTTAAAAGAAGGGCTCCAATGCACTTTTAATTGCATTCTACCCAAGGACAGTCTCTAGGTAGTCCCCTCTCCTTTTAAAATTCAGAAATACCTAGAAAATCTAATAGGATCTCCAGAAACAACCAAGTGTCTGAGATCTGGCGACTTGCTCATTGAGGTCTCAGAAGAAAGGCAATCACAATGGCTCCAAAAACTAACATTCTTTGGAGGATTATCGAACACTGTCTCCCCTCATGCTACTCTAAACACCTCCAGGGGTGTGATAGCTGAGTGGGATCTGATAAAACTCTCAGAAGTATAGTTGAAAAATGAATTACAATACCAGGGAATTGTGAATGTAAAGCATATATATATATCAAACAAGACAATGCTCTAGTTCTAACTCAGAATATAATACTAACATTTGATAGCCCCTAACCTCCAACGTCCATCAAAGCAGGCTATCTGAATTGTCAGATAAAATTGTACATTCCTAACCTAACACACTGTTTTAGATGCCAAAAATTTGGGCATTCCAAAGATGTGTGTAGAGGTTTAGCCACTTGTGCAAATTGCTCACCTGAGCATAATCACTCTGACTGCAAAGCAGAGCAGCACAAATGCTCAAATTGTAATGACCCACATACTGCCTACTCCAGAGATTGCACCCTATGGAAAAAGATAAAAAACATTCAATGGGTCAAAGCCAAAAAAAAAACATCTTGTACTAAGGAGCCAAAAAATTGGTACAGGCTCATTTAACACTCGGACCCATCTTTGCTCAAGTAGTCCAAAAGCCAATTGCAGTAACCAGTACTGTGCAAAGAATAACAATAATGGTACTAACATTTTTGTATAGAATGGTAGGGAATTCAAATTTTTAATTGTGCTAGCCAGGTAGCTCTAACATAAAATTATATAGCCTAATATGCATCACTTCATTTAGGATTCTTTTAGATAGTGTAGTATTGACAATTAATTAATTAAATTTATTGATCTTATTAATTTAAAATACCATGCCCCAGACTAGAGCAGCAAAGCAATGGGCACAAAGTGGCAGAAATGCTGTGACTCGGGGGAGAACTGAGAGGGTGGGGGCGATTCTCCAACACATCACTGCCTAAAAAAATGTGCAACTTGTGAAATATTTGCCGAAATCTCTGGAACAGAACATGATCTAGCCAAAGAGGATGTCTTTGTGTGTGCCAGGTACAGAGAGTGTCTAGAAATTAGGCATCAACTCGGCATTCTAATGGTTGTCTACGAGAGCTTGAGATGTAGGGTAGATGCCCTCGAAGAAATTAATATGAGGGCCTGTTAAGCTCTCAGCTGCCGAACTCAATGCTCGAGCTCACTCCTGGGCACCAGGCAACACAGCGGCAATCTAAAAGGCAGAATGCGCTGGTCCCACAGGAGTTAGTTATTGTTGGTGACTCAGTTGTCTGGGAGATTTGTAATATATTGTGTAAAAAGGATAGATGGAATAGGACCAGGGTATGTCTGCCAGGGGCAAAAGTTGATGATATTTTAAAGCATATATCATCTTTTAAGGGCACAAATGATGATATTGTTGTACATGTTGGCACCAATGACATTAAGAGTAGGAGATCTGCAGATTTACTTAACAAATACAGGTCAATGTTGCAAAAAAGTTGTGAGTTAAGGTTAAATCTGAAAGTGTCTGCAATTCTGCCCAGACACGATAGGAGGGAGTACATTATGAGAGCCTTGTCAATCAATTCGGCGCTGGAGGGAATGTGCAAGGCTTAAGGGGTAGAATTTTTTTCAGCGTGGTCTGTCATTGTTAACAGGAGAGACTGCTTCTACAAGGATGAGATACACTTAAATAGAAAGGGTGCAAGAATATTTGCTGATGCTATCGAGGCAGTGTTAGGTGGGTCGGAAAACTGCTAGCTTGGGGGAATTCACAGAATAAAAGGTTAAAAGTAGCTGCAGGCAGAGGTGAAGGTGATTCTTGCACTACTTCTATTAGAATAAGAAGCGCACTGGAGCAAGGGGTGCTGGGGGTTCCAAGGACTGATGGCAGTCATCATGAAACAGGTGGGTATATGGGTTGTGTAAGTGTAACTAAGAATAAGAATATGTGCATATATACCAATGCTAGAAGCATAGTAAATAAATTTGATGAATTTGAAGTGTTGGTTGAGACATCAAAGGTGGATATTGTTGGGATATCAGCGACATGGTGTCACACAGATATTAAGAATGCAGAATTGGAATTTGAGGAGTACAATGTGTACAGAAAGGATAGACAGGATAGGAATGGAGGAGGTGTTATGCTCTTAATTAAGAAAAACATAAAACAAAAGAAGTGCATCCAGTTGATACAGATTAACAGTGCACTGTTGAGTCAGTTTGGTATAACATAAGCACTGCAAAAGCAAAAATAAGAGTAGGAGTGTGTTTTGGGCCTAATGGCTCGAATGAGTACAATGAACAACTGTACAGAGAAATAGTGGGCTAGTAAATCAGAATGTCTTATAATGGGGGATTTTAACTTCCAAGGTATTGACTGGAACTTGTAGATTTGTCACTCGCACACTAGTAAGATTTCTGTGGATTTATTGGATGATTGTTTTCTGCAGCAACTTGTCTGAGAGGCAACCAGAGAGGGTAATACTTTTAATCTGGTAATCAGCAGCAATTCTTCTTGCATTAAGAATCTGCATATAAAGGAACCACTAGGGGGCAGTGATCACAGTGTACTGATTTGGGATTTACTTAAAGATATAATTACCATCAGGGGTAAAGGAAAGGGTTATTGCTTCCGTAAAGGTGAGTACAGTGGTCTCAGACAGTTTTTAAATTCTGTACAGTGGGATCAACTGATAATGTTTCCAACAGCAACTTCTAAGTGGGAAGTATTCAAGGAATTAATCGTGGAAGCTACTAAAAGTTTCATACCTATTAAGAAATAATGTTCAAGTTTTAGGGCTAAATGGTTATCAAATGAACTAATGAGACTCGTGACAGAGAAGAAAAATGCATGCGATGCATATAAATTATCAGGTGACACAGAAGCCTATGGCAGCTATAAGCTGCCATAGGCTTCTGTGTATTATGGTAGTCTGTAATCAAGTCACGAAGGAGGTTAGGCAGGTGAATGCAGATTACAAGAAATCTTTGGTAAAGAATGCTAAGAAAAACAGCAAGGATTTCTCTAATTATATAAACTCTAAAAGGAAGGGGATGATTCTGATCGGTCCACTTGATGTCAATGGTTCGACTGTTGATGATCCTGCTCAGATACCAAACAAACTGAATGAGTATTTTGCATCTACATTCACACATGAGGAGTTAGTAGGGTTTGAAAATGGCAGAAGGTTATCAAATTGTAGCAGGGTGCTTAATGATTTTGTAATAACTGAGAGCAAAGTGAAGGAGAAATTGTTGAAGTTAAACATAAGAAAAGCACCTGGGGTGGATGGGATCTATCCAGTTATAATAAAGGAGGCGACAAAGGAAGTAAGCAAACACTTAGCCATAATTATGAGAGCATCATTGGACTCAGTGGAGGTTCCCACGAACTGGAGATGTACAAATGTATCCCCAATTCACAAAGGGGGATCAACGGGTAATTCGAGTAATTACAGACCAGTTAGTTTATTATTTTACCTGGAACTTCTGTTCCAGGTAAAATAATGGAGTCACTTGTTAAAGATGCATTGCACCATCATCTAGACAAGACTGCAGCAATAATTCAGACATAGCATGGGTTTGTTAAGGGAAAAGTCTGAAAAATTTGGTAGGATATTATGATGTGGTTTCAAAGGAATTGGATGCAAAAAATAATTTTGATATCCTATACTTGGATTTCAGGGAAGCTTTTGACTGGAAGACTACTGTACAAATTGGAGCAGAATGGTATTAAGGGTAAGTTTCTACAATGGATAAAAGGATGGTTGAGTGGGAGAAGACATAGGGTGGTAATAAATGGGTGCTGCTCTTCGTGGACTAATGTTATTAGTGGAGTCCCGCAGATTTCTGTGTTGATTCCACTGTTTGTATATTTATCAATGATATTGATGAAGGTATATCAGGCTTAGTGTCGAAGTTTTCAGATGATGTAAAGGTTTGCTGGGTTGTTAATGACTGTAATGGCAGTGTGCTACTGCAACAGGATCTAGAAAATTTGGGCAGATGGGCTGAGAAGTGGCAACTGAAGTTTAACCTTGTCAAATGCAAAGTACTGCATGTGGGTAGAAGTAACCCCAGAGAAACGTACCAACTGTGTAGTACTACACTTAAGGTGTTAGAAAATGAAAAAGACCTGGGAGTAATTGTGCAGTCAGATATGAAGTTTTCTGAGCAATGCAGACAGGCTGCTAGGGCAGGTCGTGGGGTTTTGTTAATGGTATATGGGAATTTTGCTAGCAGGGAAAAGGAGTTGATTGTTCCTCTGTATAAGGCAATGGTCAGGGCACGCCTTGAGTACTGCGTACAGGTCTGGAGGCCTCATTTTAGGAAGGATGTAGATTTGCTTGAGCGTGTACAGAGAAGGGCAACAAGATTGGTGAGGGAATGAAGGGATCCTCTTACCAAGAGAGGCTTAATTTCTGCAATTTGCAATGGCTGGAGACTAGGCACCTGCGCGATGATCTGATTGAGGTGTATAAGGCCTCGAATGTGTTGAGTATGCTGAATTCTGAAGGGATTATTCCACTTGTTCAGCTTACGATCCTAAGGGGGCATAAATTTAAATTAAGGAAAGACAGATGTAGAATAGATGTTCAGAAATTTGCTTTAACCAGCAGGTGGTTAATTGCTGGAACAAACTTCCATCTGTTGCTGTGGAAGTTGATATGTTAAATAAATTTAATGGGGTACTGGACAAACATTTAGAGGGAATGGTTGTGTGAATTTTTTTTTTTTGCTGATGCTACATATGAGAGCTCATACACTTGCTTTCTTGCATCACATGCCACTGCTACTACTCAAACTAAGGTAATGTTTTCCCCAAACAGATTAATGTCAGATTGGGTTCAGTCAGTTTTGAAAGCTGTGCCCTTTTCTAGTAAACCATCTAAGACAAACAAGGCTGTTAATACACCAATCACTGTTCTGCATACTACTAATGACTGAATTTACTCCAAAAGTGATTATTCTACTAAAACTGACTCAATATAAATGGGACGAAACAATTACCACAAAAAACCTGTTCTCGACCTCTTCCCAGAAGAAAAGATGGACACATGAAGACCGTACTTCCCGAAAAGAAAATCTGTTCACCATAAGCCAATAGTCCCCCTCGGACAGAAACTGAGAATCACACTTCACCCTAATAATTCCCAGTTTTATTCAATGGAATTGTAGAGGGTATTGCAGCAACCTTGATGACATTCGGGATCTCCTTCTCCAGTATAACCCAGTTGCATTTTGCCTCCAAGAAACTAACTTTACTGCTTCTGCTACTACCTCACTTACACATCATGTTATGTACAGAAAAGATCAAGTTTCCTTATTTAAACAGTTCGGCTCATGGAGAGGTTGCACTTGTAGTGAACTCCAATATCCCTTCCTGACCATTAATGCTACAGACAAATCTAGAAACAGTAGCTGCTCGAATATCCTTTCATTTATCTTTTACCATCATCTCCTTATATCTTTCCCCTAACCAAGCCATTTCTTACACTGATCTCGAAACTGTTGTATCTCAACTCCTTCTCTACCCCTTTGCATCATGGAAGATTTTAATACCCATAATCCTCTCTGGTGCGATAGAATATATGATAAATGAGGAAAAATATTAGAAAAGCTTCTTGGTAAGTTTAATCTGACATTGCTGAATACTGGATCACCCACTTATTTTCACTTATTGACACATTTGAAACAGCTGTTTCAAATGTGTCAATAAATACTGCTGTTGATTATGTAACAAACCAAATATTGCAGGCCACTGAAGCAACAATACCAAGAGTGTCCACAAGTCATAGAATAAGATCAAAACCCTGGTGGAACAATGAATGCAACCAAGCCAAACAAGAGAAAAATAAAGCCTGGAATGAATTTTGCAAAAACCCTACTGCTGCTAATATAGTGCACTTTAAGAAATCCAAATCCAATGCTAGGCTCATTCAGTGAGCAAGCAAATGAGAGTCATGGAAATGCTTTTTTTTTTTTTAACTATTACATGGTCCACCAAATCACAAACCATCAGGAAAAATATTAGAAAAATGTATAACCAATATCCTCCTTCACATTTATCAATACTGAATATAAGTCAGAATGATGTTTTACTACCTCAAGACATAGTTAACACTGTCAGAGAATCCTTTGCTGAAACTTCTGCCATATCCTCATACTCACCAAACTTCCAAAAAAATTAAAGTCCCTTGCTGAAAAGCAGACCCTAAATTCTAACACTGACCACCACCAACCATACAACCGTCTCTTTACTATAATTGAACTACAGCTTGCCCCTAACAGCTCAAAACCTAGTGCTGCTGGACCTGACGGAATTCACTATTCCATGTTAAATGAGCTGAGCGAAAATTCGCTTCATGTCTTACTCCTGCTATATAACCGGGTTTTTACAGAAAATGCTTTCCCTGATACCTGCCGACACATGTATGTCATTACATTATTAAAACCTGGGAAGGACTCAATGAATCCACATCACTATCAGCCTATTGCTCTCACCAGCTGTATTGGCAAGATAATGGAAAAAACGGTAAACTCTTGTCTTACTTGGTTGCTAAGCAAATACAACCTTATCAATTCTTTGCAGTATGAATTGCATACAGGTAGATCAACTTTAGACCTCTTGATACAGATAGAAACCCAGATTCGGAATGATTTCGTAAGGAACGAACATTTAACTACAGTTTATTTAGATGTTGAGAAAGTTTTTGACACAGCTTGGGAATTCTGCGTGATCTATAGACATTAGGCTTCAAGGGTAATATGCCAAGGTTTATACAAAACTTTTTGAAGCAGCAGTTTTTTCAGGTCCTCATTCAATCCACCCTCTCCCATAAGAAGGTGTTCTACAGGGCTCAGTTTTAAGTGCCACTCTATTCATTATAAAAATCAACTCAATTACTAAGGTCATTCCAGCCACTGTATTTACTACTTTATATGCAGATGATTTTAGTATATCTTGTCACTCCCAGAACATGAAAATGATTGAGAGACAACATCACAGTGGTATTAATAAGATTACAATGTGGGCTGCAGATACGTTTTCGCATATCACCTGAAAAAACTGTTTCAGTTCATTTCTGTAGAAGACGTAATCTTCAACCTCCAATTAAAGCAGGGGAACCATGCTATACCTGTTGTGCCTACCATCCGATTCCTTGGGTTAACTTTAGATAAAAAATTTACCTTTCTTGATCATATTAAACAACTTAGAACCACCTGTTTCAATAAATTTAACATTTTGAGAGTATTATCAGCTAAATCATAGGGTGCTGACAGCCAGTCCATTTATATTATGCTATCGTAAGATCAAGGTTAGACTATAGATCACCAGACCTAGTATCTTGAGGTCTTTGGACCCTATTCACCACAGTGGCCTACGCATTGCTCTTGGAGCCTACTGCACATCTCCTGTGCAGAGCTTGTATGCTGAAGCTCATGATCCCCCCACTCTACGAAGACAAATTTTACTGCTAAATTATGCTGTCAAAATAAAAAGCCAACCCCTGCATCCAACATGGAGACATCTATTTACTCCAGATTGGGAGAACTTGTATGCCATTTATCCATTAATAAATTGACCTGCTGGCATACGTCTTTGCTCACTACTTGATAATTGGCAGCTTGACCTTTCTAAAATGGCACCACTAGTTTCACTGCTCCTTCATGGGCTTTTTTTGTCTTGCTACCTGTGATCTGTCCCTTCAAGAATGGGGGAAAACTACTCTTTCTCTACAGAATGTAAATCAGCTTCATAAATCTCTATTTGAGAAATATGAATCTCATACCTGGATATACACAGACTGCTCCAAAACTGATCATCATGTTGGTGCTGCTGTTGTTCTTCCATCATCCATAATCTCTAGTCAGTCAATATGCCATACAAATGGCCCTAGAGTCGACCGGGCTAGCTGGGTGGGTAAAGTGCCTGCCTGCCTGGTAACTCAAAGGTCGTGGGTTTGAATCCTGCCTCGGGCTTGGATCAGAGTAGAAAATGCAAAAACCTTGGGAGGTGCAATATGGCCACAGAAGCCGATGCACCAACAACTAACAAAAAAAAAAAAAAAAAAAAAGCCCCTGCAAGCTATAAAATTAAACAGTTTACCCATAGTATTATTTTTACTGACTCTCTCAGTGCTCTTCTCGCTTTACAGCAACCAAGAAAGCATCACAACTTCCTACTTGCTAATATTCAAAACTTGTTGACTCATCTAGCTAAGAACACAAAAGTAGTAAAATTTTGTTGTGTCGTTAGCCATGTTGGCATACCTGGCAATGAGAGAATGCTGACCATGCAGCCAAATCTACTGTGGAACCAGTTGATGGTTCTTTCAAAATTCCTTTTACTGACTATAAAAGTCTCATAATAAAGCAAAGTATGAATCACTGGCAAACCATCTGGCAAAACCAAGAAGACAACAAACTCTTTCAGATTAAACCGGAACTCCACTCTTGGCCATCTAGTTTCCGCTCGGATCGAAAGGAAGAAGTCATACTTGCACGACTATGAATAGGACATACACACCTTACTCACTTTTATCTTCTTTCTTCCTTCCTCAGATCCACCTTTTTGTCTGAACTGCCATGCTCAAATCACAGTCCTGCACATCATAGTTGACTGCCCTCTCTATAATGGATTACGTCAAACCACCTTCTTATCAAACCATGCAGCCAAAATCACACCTATTTTGCAACAAATATTAGCCAACAGATCTGATATTAATGCAGTTTTCACTTTCCTAAAAAGGATAAAATTCTATGACAGAATATAATGCTTAAATCCCACATATCTAACTTTTAATAACGCCTGTTATCTCCTGCCATTGTTTGACACATAATAACCTTTAGCTGCTGTTGCACCGTAAAACCTCCAATAACAACAACATCTTCATTCATTGACTCTGCAGGTAAATGACCCACTGGGTGGCAGTGATTACAGTGTACTAATGTGGAATTTAATTAAAGACATAATTACTGTCAAGGGTAAAGGGAAAGGCTTTTGCTTTAGTAAGGGTGACTACAGAGGTCTCAGACAGTTTTTAAATTGGGTGCAGTGGGACAAACTGATGATGTTACCAACAGCAAATTCTAAATATGTAATATCCAGGGAAGAAATCAAAGAAGCTACTAGACTTTTCATATCAAGGAAGACATACTGTTCAGGGCTTAGATCTAAATGGCTGTCTGATAAACTGTTGAGACGTGGCACAGAAGAAAAGTGCATGGGATATATATAAATTATCAGGTGATGCAGAAGCCTATGGTAGAGTTCTTGGAAGTTAGCCTAGATCAGGTTATGGACATATATAGGTAATTTGCATCTACATTCACACATGGGATGTTAGAGTTTATTGAACTCTAACGAGGAGCTAAATGACTTTGTGATAACTGAAAGGAAAGTGGAGGAGAAATTTTGAGGGTGGATATAAAAAGTGTACTGGGGGGGAGAGAATTTATCCAATTATATTAAGGGAAGCAGTAAAGGAGCTGACCAAACCTTTTAATCATAATTATGAGAGCATCCCTTGATTCAGGGTATGTCCCTATAAACTGGAGAAGTGTGAATATATCCCCAATTCATAAAGGGGATCAAATGGTGACATGAATAATTACTAACCTGTTAGCTTAATGTCCATTCCAAGGAAAATAATGGAATCACTGGTTAAAGAAGTAATGTTGGACCATTTGGACAGGCATACAATTATACTGCAATCAGAGCATGGATTTGTCAATGGAGCAGTGACCAAGGAACTGGATACAAAAAAATAATTTTGACATCATATACTTAGATTTCAGGAAGGCTTTTGATGCTGTTGTACATAAAAGACTGGAGCAATGTGGCATTAAGGGCAAGTTTCTGCTATGGGTAAAGGGTGGTTAAGTGAAAGAAGGAGAAGAAGACAGAGAGTAGCTATCACTGCTCTTCGTGGACTAATGTTATTAGTGGAGTTCTCCAGGGTTCAGTGCTGGGTCCATTGCTGTTTTCAATATTTATCATGCTAAATGTCTAAGTTTGTAGAAGATTTGACGGTCATTGCCAACTTTTGTTGGCAAAGGTTGGCAATGACCATCCTGCCAACCTTTGCCAACAAAGGTTGGCAGGATGGTCATTGACAGTAATCAAGGTGAGATACTGCAACAAGAGCTAGGAATAATGGGTTGATGGGCTGAGAAATGGCAGTTGAAGTTTAACATTGACAAATGCAAGGTTAGGCACATGGGTAGAAGTAACCAGAGAGCAACTTACCAACTGTGTGCAATAGTGGAAAATGGAAAAGACCTGGGGAAAATTGTTCAGTCAGATGAAATTCTCTGAGCATTGCAGACATGCTGCCAGGACAGCTCATGGGGTTTTATCAATGAAATACAGAAAATTTGCTAGCAGGGATAAGGAGGTGATTATCCCTTTGTACAAGGCCATGGTTGGGCTGCATCTTGAGTACTGTATACAGGTCTGGAGGCCTTACTTTTGGAAGGATGTGGATCTGCTAGAACGGATGCAGAGACAAGCAGCTAGATTGATAAAGGGAACAAATGGGTGCTCTTACCAAGAAAGGCTTTAATTCTGCAGATTTCAGCAGCTGCAGGGAGATTTGATTGATGTCTTTAAGGCCTCATATAGATTGAGTAAGCTAAATGTTGATGATATAAATTTAAGTTGAGGAAGAAGGTTGCAGGACAGATGTGCGAAAGTTTGCCTTCAGTCAGTAGTGGGTGGTTGATTGTTTGAACAGGCTTCCACCTGTTGTTTAGGAAGTGAGGTTTGAATAAATTTAAGTAAGAACTAGACAAATTCTTGGAGGGTATGGATGGGTGAAGTGTGTACTTTTTTTTTTTTTTTTTTTGGCTGATGGTATATAAGCATGCTTTCTTGCATTATTTGCTGCTGCTGCTGCTGCTACTACTACACTTAGATATGTGATAGGAGGAGTACATAATGAGAACCTTGTCAATTAATTAAGCCTGACAGATTGTTCAAGACTCATTTGATAGAATATTTCTCAAGATGATCTGTGCTTGCTAACAGAGAAACATATTTACAAGGATGAGATACACTTAAATAGAAGAAGTGGAAGAATATTTGCTGATGCTATTAAGTTGGTGTTTGATGGATTAGAAAACTGCTAGTGTGGAGAAATACACAGACTAATAGATTAACAGCAGCTGCAGGAAGTGGCAAATGCCATTCTTGCCCTGCTTCTATTGTGATATGCAGTAGTCTGGATAACAAGGAGAGATTACAGGGCTAAGTGGGAGTCATCATCAGAAATCACAACCTTCAACAAGCAAATATATGGCTTATGTTTTAAGGATACCAAGAGTGAAAAATAATCACACATCCAGGGCATTGAAAAATTATAGTAGCATTAGCATTAGCATTAGTAGAGGCATATGATGCAAGAAAGCAAGCTTATTCAGCATCAGCCAAAAAAAAAAAAAAAAAACCCTCTCCCATTTCACCCCTCCGTTCGTTCGAAATACCTGTCCAGTTGAGCTTTAAATTTGTTTAGGCTATCAACTTCAACAACAAGTGATGGAAGTCGGTTCCACCAACCAACCACCCGCTGGCCAAAGGCAAATTTCCGCACATCTATCCGACATCCGTCCTTCCTCAATTTGAATTTATGCCCTCTGAGGTGATTATTCTGAGAAAGATGAAGAATCCCATTGGCATTGAGCATGCTCAAACCATTCAAAGCCTTATACACCTCTATCAGATCACCTCGCCAGTGCCTAGTCTCCAGACTCTGTAATTTGCAAAACTTAAGCCTTTCTTCGTAAGAGCAACCCTTTGTTCCATTTACTAATCTTGTTGCCCTTCTCTGTACCCGTTCCAGCAGCTCTACATCCTTCTTGAAATGAGGCCTCCAGACCTGTATACAGTACTCAAGATGTGGCCTAACCATTGCCTTATACAAGGGAATAATCACCTCCTTATCCCTGCTAGAAAAATTCCTGTATATCATTGACAAAACACCATGAGCTACTCTTGCAGCTCGTCTGCACTGCTCAGAGAACTTCATATCTGCCTGCACAATTACCCCCAGGTCCTTTTCATTCTCCACCACTGTCAGTGTAGTACCGCAGAGTTGATACATTGCTCTGGGGTTACTGTTACCCATATGTAGTACTTTACATTTGTCAATGTTAAACTTCATTTGCCACCTCTCAGCCCATCTGTTCAACCTTTCCAGATCCTGTTGCAGCAGCATAGCGTCAGTAGTGTCCTTAACGACCCTGCCAACCTTTGTATCATCTGCAAACTTAGACATTAAACTTGATATCCCATCATCAATATCATTCATAAACACCGAAAACAACAATGGACCCAACACTGAACCTTGAGGAACTCCACTAATAACATTAGTCCACGTTGAGCAGTGTCCATTCATTACCACTCTCTGTCTTCTGCCACTCAACCATCCCCTTATCCATAGCAGCAATTTGCCTCCAATGCCACATTGCTCCAATTTGTGCAGCAGTCTTCCATGTGCAACAGTATCAAAAGCCTTTCTAAGATCCAAATATATAATATCAAAGTTATTCCCTGCATCCAGTTCTTTTGTGACTACATCATAGTATCCAATCAAATTGGTCAGGCAAGACCTGCCCTTAACAAAACCATGCTGCGTCTGAGCTATAACTGAATTCTTGTCTAGATGATCCTGCAGTGCTTCTTTAACCAGTGCCTCCATTAATTTACCTGGAACAGAAGTTAAACTAACAGGTCTATAATTACTTGTGTCAGCCTTTGATCCTCCTTTGTGAATTGGGGTTACATTTGCACATCTCCAGTCTATGGGTACCTCCCCTGAGTCCAAAGAAGCTCTCATAATTATGGCTAGGGGTTTGCATACTTCCTTTGCTGCCTCCTTTAATATAACTGGATAGATCCCATCCACCCCAGGTGCCCTTTTTATGTTTATCCTCAACAATCTCTCCTCCACTTTCCTCTCAGTTATTACAAAATCATCCAGCTCACTGCCAATGTTTACTTTACCTACATCATTCTCCTTCCTGAATAACTCCTCATGCGTGAATGTAGATGCAAAATACTCGTTTAGATTGTTAGCCACCTGAGCAGGATCCTCAACTGTTGAACCATCAATATCCAGTGGACCAATCTGATTCATCCCTTTCCTTCTCGAGTTCAAGTATGTAAAGAACTCCTTTCTGTTTTTCTTTGCATCCTTTGCCAAGGATTTTTCGTAGTCTGCCTTTGCCTGCCTAATCTCCTTTGTGACTTGGTTACAGACCAACTTATATCTATCATAGGCTTCCACGTCACCCATTAATTTGTATGTATCCCATGCATTTTTCTTCTCTGCCACATGTCTCATTAGTCCATCTGACAACCATTTAGGCCTAAACCTTGAACAATATTTCTTAGTTGGTATGTAAAGCCTGGTAGCCACCAAGATTAGTTCCTTGAATGCTTCCCATTTTGAGTTTGCTGTTGGTAACATCATCAGTTGGTCCCACTGTATAGAATTTAAATACTGTCTCAGACCATCATAGTCGCCTTTACGAAAACAAAAACCCTTCCCTTTACCGCTGATGGTAGTTACCTCCTTGAGTAAATCCCACTTCAACACACTGTGATCACTGCCACCTAGTGGTTCATTTATCTGCAGGTTCTTAATGCATGAAGAATCACTACTGATAATCAGATCAAGAGTATTGCTCCCTCTTGTTGCCTCACGAACATGCTGATGTAGAAAACAATCATCCAATAAATCCACAAAAGCCTTGCTAGTGTGCGAGTGACCAACCCACAAATTCCAGTCAATATCTGGGAAATTAAAATCCCCCATTATAAGACTCTCTGATTTACTGGCCCACTCTATTTCCCTGTACAATATATTATTATACTCATCAGAGTCATTAGGCCTATAGCACACTCCTACTCTCAATTTTGATTTCCCTATGCTTATGTCACACCAAACTGACTCGACACTGCCCTGTCCATCGATGTCAACTGGCTTCACTTCCTTTGACTTTATGTGTTTCTTAATTAATAGCATAACCCCTCCTCCCCTCCTGTCGTGTCTATCCTTTCTATATACATTGTATTCCCCAAATTCCAGTTCCGCATTACTTATATCTGTGTGACACCACGTCTCTGATATCCCAACAATATCTGCCTTTGATGTTTTGAGCAATACCTCAAATTCATCAAATTTATTTACCAAACTCCTAGCATTGGTGTACACGCAGGTATACATGCACCTGTTTCTATTCTTAGCTACCCTAACACAACCCATGTGTTTACTTGTAACGCAATGACTACCAGCAGTCTCTGAAATATCCTGCATCTTGTTTTTCAGACTTCTGCTCATTTGAATAGAAGCAGTGCAAGAATCACTTCCACCTCTGCCAGTGGCTACTGTTAATCTATTAGTCCTTGTATCCCCCCCAACTAGCAGTTTTCCGACCCACCTAACACTGCCTCGACAGCATCAGCAAAAATTCTTGCACCCTTTCTATTTAAGTGTATCCCATCCCTGTAGAAGCAATCTCTCCTGTTAACAAGTACAGTCCAGGCTGAAAAAAATTCTACCCCTTGAGCCTTGCACAATCCCTCCAGGGCCGAATTGATCGACAAGGCTCTCATCATATACTCCCTCCTATCGTGTCTGGGCAGAATTGCAGACACTTTCAAGTTCAACCCTAATTCACGGCTTTTTTTCAACAGTGACCTGTACTTGCTAAGTAATTCCGCCGGTCTCCTACTCTTAATATCATTAGTGCCAACGTGTACAACTATATCACCTTTTGTGCCCTTAAAAGATGATATCCGCTCTACAACGTCATCAACCTTTGCCCCTGGCAGACATACCCTGGTCCTATTCCACCTATCCTTTTTACAAAGCATGTTCCCCGTTTCCCTGACAATAGAGTCACCAACAACTACTAGTTCCTGTGGGACCAGCGCATTCTGCCTAGGGGTCTGCCCCTGTGTTGCCTGATGACCAAGTGCAAGCTCTGGCGTTGATGTGGGCAGCTGAGAGCTTGATGGGCCCCTCAATTTATTTCCTTCGAGGGCATCCACCCTGTCCTTCAAGGTCTCATAAAGGCCCATAACAACGCTGAGTTGTCGCCTGATTTCCTTGCACTCCTTACATCGTGCACACACAAAGACATCCCCCTTGGCAGCATCATGTCCCGTACCCGACTGCTCCGCAAACATCAAGCAAACAGTGCATTTTAATAGACTGTGATTCAGAGGGCAACTGCCCCCCTCAGTTCTCCCCTGAACCACAGCACTCCCATTAGCTTGAGCCTTTTGCTTTGCTGCTCTGGTCAGAGTCATGATTCCAATTTAATTCAATAAAATTTAAAACAAAAATTAAATCCTTAAGTTATATCCCAAAACAGTTATGTTTTATATATATATATATATATATATATATATATATTTTTTTTTTTTTTTTTTTTTTTTTCGGTATCTAGTGTTCCCTTTATACAACTTCCGTATCACGTGTACCACTATAGTTATGTATTAATTATTTGTTACGATTAAGTCGTTATATATATTTATAAAGTTAAAAATACAATTTAATTGACAATAAAGTTTATCAAGATTAATAGATTTACTGATTAATTGACAATACTATATTATGCAGTATACTACACTAAGCTTATGCTATCGTGTAAAAATGGCGGGAATTCACGAACGGTATTTCTACGGACTCGTAAGTATTGATTAGCTTCGAAATCTCGCTATCTCAATTTAGAATAAACTAAGGATCCTGACTAGGTCTATAATCTACTTATAGAAGATAATTTGATATAACAATTGGTTAATAAATCGACTAAATTTGGTTAAAAGACCTCTCGTTCAATTTGTGACAAGTGGATTTGATACCGTTACCGATACTAAGTAATATCTACGAAATCTCTGTCTAAGTTAAACTTTAACTTGATCAAGATGATCAAGTAAACATGATCAAGATGAAGTGAACACTGAAAAATAAACAAGGAAGTCTTAGTAAACATCTGTTTGCAAATCAGCCATTTCTGAGTTAAACAACATTTTAGTTAGGGTCGTTCTGAGTTAAACAGCACTTTAGTTAGATTACTCAAGAGGTGATTGTATTAGCTTAATGGTGTTCCCACTGTTGCTTTGTCATTGTGAGGAATGAAAATGTGAAATAATCTCCATTATTAACAATAGCAGTTCGGCTGGAATGGGTGCAGCGAAGGGCAACCAGATTGGTGAGGCGAACAAAAGGTGGTGGTCTTACTTACAAAGCTGTCAGTTCTGCAAATTGCAGCAACTTGAGACCAGGGGTTCCTGCGGGGCGATGTGATTGATGTATTTAAAGCCTTGACAGGATTGAGTAAGCTAAATGTTAATGGTATTCTTCCACTTGCTTAGACTGCAAACATGAAGGTGCATAAATTCAAGTTGAGGAAGGATGGTTGCTGTGCAGATGTGTGTAAGTTTGCTTTCGATCTGTTATTGTGGAAGTGGATGGGTTGAATAAATTCAAGGGAGTACTAGAGAAATTTTTGGAGGGTACAGATTGGGAACTGTTTTTTCTTTTTTATTGGCTGTGCTACACAAGCTTGCTTTCTTGCATCATTTGCCATTACTACTACTACAATATATGATTACCACATTTTCCCCTAGTAGTGTGTCTGTACTGCTAACAGTACAGACACACTACTAGAATAGTTCATGTGATTCAGAGAGCTTCATGTTGGACTATATGATTTACTTCTGGCCATTTCATTCTCCAATACTTTGTGTATGGTATAGCAAATTGGTATATTATTCTAGGATTGCTTTCATACAGTGCAGCCTTTCATTTATCAAAGTTAAAGCTAAATTGTGACTTTTCAGCCTACGTACCGTATTCAGATCTTGTTGAGGGCCCCGAGTGCCAAGCATTTCTAGTGATCAGGCGATATTTCTGCGATTATAAAGCAATTTCTAAAGTGATGGTGATACACATTTATAGAGTTTAAAGCAAATTTTCTATTGTATATATATAGTTGCTGAAAGTTTTCAGCACAAAGAATCCTAAGAAAGGAAAGACACCTTTCTTTTATTTATTTTCTAGTTCTACTAACTACTAATCAACTTCCACTTGGTCACTAGGTGGCACCGCTCCTGCCTCCCCATGCCGGGGCCAGAAACCTGGGAGGAAAAGCTCTCACTCCCACGGCTAAAAGGAACAAACATGAATGATCCAAATATCACAACCACAGATCCCAAATATCTGACTCCTTTGAGTCGGAAAAATGAGGATAATGAGACGAATGTTACCAAAAGACAAAAAAAGGACATAACATCGCTTCATGCACCTACCTCTCTAGTCCTTCATTCAACATCAGAACAGCCATTGGAAAACTGTCGCCATTTGTAATACAAAAATGTCTAGAAAGTGTAGCTGGAACACCAAAAAATGTCACGAGACTGAAATCAGGCGACATTTTAGTTGAGGCAGCCAATGCAAAACGTGCAGAAAGACTGCTTCAGATGAGAACTTTTGGAGGGATCCCAGTAGCAGTCTCTCCCCATAATAGTCTAAATACATCAAAATGAGTAATTTCTGAATGGGATCTTATTAGTGTCTCAGAAGAAGAAGAAATTAAAAATGGGCTAGAAGATCAAGGTGTCATAGCTGTGAGAAGGATTAAAGTTACTAGAGATGGTATACAGGCATACCTCGGTTAACGTTACCTCTGATAACGAAGCCTCGCTATAACGAAGTCCGCAATTTCAAGCCCCATTTAACATAAAAAATATTCCATTTTTGTTTAATCACCTGAAATCTAAACAAACTGAAGAAATTACGGAAACATTTGGGGCTTCTCGTGGTTGGTTCGAGAAATTTAAAAAACGGGCCAGGATTCATAGTGTAAAATTAACAGGAGAAACTGCAAGTGCAGATGTTGAAGCTGCAAATAAGTTTCCAGAAAAACTAAAGGAAACAATTAAACGTGAAAATTTTCCACCAAATTTGGTGTTATGTTGACGAAAGCGGTTTGATCTGGAAACGGCTACCAACAAAAAGCTTCATTTCTATTGAAGAAAAATCAGCTGCTGGGTTCAAAGCAGCCAAAGACCGTTTAACGTTACTCTTTGGATCAAATGCCTCTGGCGATTATAAATTAAAATCGTTATTAGTTTACCATTCAGAAAATCCGAGGGCATTAAAAGGTAACATAAAAATGAATTTACCTGTAATATGGAAAGCAAATAGAAAAGCGTGGGTTACCAAGGAGTTATTTACTGATTGGTTTGTTAACCACTTTTGTCCTGGAGTAAAACAGTACATATTGTCAAAAAAACAACTTTGAAGAAAAAGCTCTTTTGTTGTTAGACAATGCTCCGGGACATCCTACTGATCTTAACACGTTGGACACATGCATTCCTGTCAAAGTTGTGTTTCTTCCAGCAACCACAACTTCCCTGATTCAACCATTGGATCAGGGAGTAATAGCATCATTTAAAGCTTATTATCTGCGTCGAACTTTAAGCAATTTAACTGAACTAGAGGATAAAGAGGAAATGACAGTTAAAGCTTTTTGGAAAAACTACACCATTAAAAACGCAAGAAAGCATTGATAGTTCTTGGAAAGAAGTCACTAAGAAATGCTTAAATGGAGTTTGGCGCAAAATATGGCCAGAAGTTGTACTAGAAGAAGAAAATAACATCCAAGAAATTAGAAATGAAGTTATCCAGATGGCTCAATCAATAGGTTTCGAAAATGTCGATGAAGAGGATGTTAGAAATTTATTGAATGTAGAAGATGATGGTTTTTCAGTGGAAGATTTAGAAAGCCTTGTTAGCAACGAAGACAAAGATAATGAATGCGAAGTTAAAGAAGTTCCTGCCGAAAAAGTGTTAACAACCAAAGATTTAAAAAGGTGCTTAAATGATATTGAAAACGTTTTAAATTTTTTTAGTGAAAATGATCCTGATTTAGGAAGAAGTGTTATTGTTAAGCGATCAGTGTTAAATGCAATAACTCCGTATAGGCAATTATGAAAGAGAAAAAAAGCATAAACAATCGACTTTAACCTCATATTTTAAAATGTGATTTCACTTTGTATGTAAGTTGACTGTTTATTTAATAAAACTTTTCTTTGTTCGAAAAAAAGCTTTTCATTTTCTTTACGTAGGAACGTATCCCTATTCTGGCCATAGTATTTTTACCTCTGAAAACGAAGTTTCGCTTAACGAAGTAATTTCGTGGAACGCATCCTATTCGTTAATCGAGGTATGCCTGTACTTACTCCAACTAGAAATCTCATACTGACCTTTAACACTCCCAGACCACCTACATCGGTGAAGGCCGGATATCTAAATTGAACATCAGACTATACATTACGAATCCTCTCCGCTGCTTTAAATGCCAAAAGTATGGTCATTCCCAAATGGCATGCTGTGGAGTTCCTATCTGTTCCAACTGTGGATCTCAAGATCATACCAATCAGAACTGCCCAGCTGAGCAAACGAAGTGTCCAAACTGTAAGGAGGACCATTCCGCCTATTCTAAGAACTGCAAATTCTGGAAAAGAGAAAAGCAGATTCAACGATATAAAGTAGAACACTCCGTCACATACCAAGAAGCTAAGAGAACTGTACTCCCGACTATTTTAAACAGACCTTCCTATGCACAGGTCATAAAAAATCGGCATACAATACAGACCCAAACAGATTTCACGATTCCTCCAAAGAAGTCTATTTCAGACTGGGCACAAGGTCTACTTATCATATCCCAGCCAAAACGAAAAGAGAAAGTTACAAACACACCACTATCTGTACCTCCCAATGCAAAACTCATAAACAAAAGCCACAGAAAAACGTAATATCATAAGCCAGAAGCCAATCGAACAAATGGATACAGAAGTGACCAATCAAGCACTACTAGAAATTTTTGAAGAAGAAGAAATGGATACTGGCAAACCATATTTTCCAAAGGAAAAACATCAACTTGAAAAGCTTAAAGCAACATCTAAGAAACAGTCTGACACTTTCTCCAAAACCAAATAATAGGGATTATAATCCAATGGAACTGCAGAGGTTTCCCTAATATACATGATATATATGATCTGATTGCACAGCATACCACGCTGTGTCATTTCCTGCAAGAAACATAATTCAGACCTCAAGACTCTCCCACAGTAAAGAACTATATCACATACCGTAAAGACAGAGTAACAGGCGGCACGACCCATGGTGGTGTGGCAATTTTGGTAAATTCACACATTCCTTCCCAAGTTCTTCCACTAAACACAACCCTTGAGGCGGTTGCAGTACGCATAGCCATTAAATCTCTCATAACCATTATAACAATTTATTTATATCCATTATAACAATTATGACAACAAGATTTAGAAGATATACTAACTCAGTTACTTCCACCCTTCTGTATGCTGGGAGACCTCAACAGGACACTGTCCTGTGTGGGGTAACACAGCCGAAGACCGGAGAGAAAAACAGATCGAAAAATGGATAGAACAGAATGACTTAACCCTGTTGAATGACGGCCATATACATACATGCATCTTCCATCGGGAAACAGCACAGCTATCGACCTATCATTATGCTCTCCAACATTATTTCCAATACTTGATTGGTCTGTACACAGAGATCCTCTCAGCAGCGATCATTATCCAATAATCATTACCATGATATCTGGAACCACATGTCAGTCACGTAGAAATCCCAGATGGAAAGTAAATGAAGCGGATAGGGAAAAAGTATAAATCCATTGCAACATTAGATGCAGATATTATCAAGCAAAAACCGTTAGATGCAGCAGTACAATATGTAACAAATAAACTAATCCAAGTTGCTGAGCAGACTATTCCAAAAACATCATCACACCTTCCAACACATCCAAAATCATGGTGGAATGAAGAATGTTTACACGTTAAAAGAGAGAGAAATAAAACCTGGAATAATTTCTGAAGATGTTCCACTACAGAGAACCTCATATTATTCAAAAAATGCACAAGCACGAGCCAGATATATTAGAAGAGCCAGTAGCAAAGCATCCTGGATAAAATTTGCATTCACTTTAACAAGTTCCACACCATCGCAAACTGTCTGGAATAAAATTAGCAAAATGAATCTTCAAATAGGCCTCTGGGGTTGGGTATACTCATACTGTGATTTTTTAGTGTTTTCCACCAACCATGGAATAAAACGAAAGAAGAAACCAAAATTTTTTAAAATATTTAATATTTACAATAAATTATTTACAAACAATATTACTAATAGTAATTTTAAAATAAAATAAAACAACTGTGATATACAGGATAATAATAAAATGCCGAATTTAAAATGCAATAAAATATACTGGTTAAAATCGCTAAAATAGCAAAATGAATGGCAGATACCAGATTAATCCACCTCCAATCCTAAACTGGAATGGACAAATCACCGCAAAGCCTTCAGAAATAGCCAATGCACTGGGCGAAACCTTTGCCAAAACATCAGCAACCACATCATATACTCCTAGTTTTCAAATATACAAGGCAAGAATAGAAAAACACAAATTGAATTTTTTCACAAGAAATGATGAACAGTAAAGGCAAATTTCCTCATGTCTATCCTACATCTGTCTTTCCTCAATTTGAATTTATGCCCTCTCAGGCGATTATTCTGAGTAAGAGGAAGAATCCCATCGGCATTGAGCATGCTCAAACCATTCAAGGCTTTATACACTTCTATCAGATCACCTCACTGGTGCCTAGTCCCCAGACACTGTAATTTGCAAAACTTAAGCATTTCTTCGTAACAGCACCCCTTTGTTCCATTCACTAATCTTGTTGCCCTTCTCTGTACTCGTTCCAGCATCTCTACATCCTTCTTGAAATGTGGCCTCCAGACCTGTATACAGTACTCTAGGTGTGGCCTGACCATTGCCTTATACAAGGGAATAATCACCTCCTTATCCCTGCTAGAAAAATTCCTATATATCATCGACAATACACCATGAGCTACTCTTGCAGCCCGTCTGCACTGCTCAGAAAACTTCATATCTGCCTGCACAACCACCCAGGTCCCTTTCATTCTCTACCACTGTCAGTGTAGTACCACAAAGTTGATACGTTACCTGGGGTTCCTGTTTCCCATATGTAGTACTTTACATTTGTCAATGTTAAATTTCATTTGCCACCTCTCAGCCCATATGCTCAACCTTTCCAGATCCTGTTGCAGTAGCATAGTGTCAGTAGTGTCCTTGACAAGCCTGCCAGCCTTCGTATCGTCTGCAAACTTGGACATTAAGCTTGATATACCATCATCAATATTATTTATAAATACAGAAAACAATAATGGACCCAATTGAACCCTGAGGGACTCCACTAATAACATTAGTCCACGATGAGCAGTGTTCATTGATTACCACTCTCTGTCTTCTCCCCCTCAACCACCCCTTTATCCATAGCAGCAATTTGCTTTCAATGTCACACTGCTCCAATTTGTGCAGCAGTCTTCCATGTGCAACAGTATCAAAAGTCTTTCTAAGATCCAAGTATATAATATCAAAGTTATTCCCTGCATCCAGTTCTTTTGTGACTGCATCATAGTATCCAATCAAATTGGTCAGGCAAGACTTCCCCTTAACAAAACCATGCTGTTTCTGAGCTATAACTGAAGTCTTGTCTAGATAATCCTGCAGTGCTTCTTTAACCAGTGCCTCCATTAATTTTCTGGGAACAGAAGTTAAACTAACAGGTCTATAATTACTTGTGACGCCCTTTGATCCTCCTTTGTGAATTGGGGTCACATTTGCACATCTCCAGTCCATGGGTACTTCCCCTGAGTCCAAGGAAGCTCTCATAATTATGGCTAAGGGTTTGCTTACTTCCTTTGCTGCCTCCTTTAATATAACTGGATAGATCCCATCCACCACAGGTGCCTTTCTTGTATTTATCTTCAACAATTTCTCCTCCACTTTACTCTCAGTTATTACAAGATTCTCTAGCTTACTGCCACTCTTTGCTGTTTTTCTTTGCATCCCTTACCAAAGATTTCTCGTAATCTGCTTTCGCCCGCCTAACCTCCTTTGTAACTTGGTTACAGATCAACTTGTATCTATCATAGGCTTCTGTGGCACGTGTTAATTTGTATGTATCCCATGCATTTTTTCTTCTCTACCATATGTCTCATTAGTTCATCTGACATCCACTTAGGCCTAAACCTTGAACAATATTTCTTAGTTGGTATGTAAAGTCTAGTAGCTTCCAAGATAAGTTCTTTGAATGCTTCCCATTTGGAATTTGCTGTTGGTAACATCATCAGTTGGTCCCACTGTATAGAATTTAAATACTGTCTCAGTCCATCGTAGTCGCCTTTACGAAAGCAATAACCCTTCCCTTTACCCCTAATGGTAGTTACCTCTTTGAGTAGTAGTAGTGGCGTGTGATGCAAGAAAGCAAATGTATGAGCTTATGCAGCGTCAGCCAAAAAAAAAAAAAAAAAAAAAATCACGCCATTCCCTCCAAATGCCTGTCCAGTTCCTCCTTAAATTTATTCAACCTATCAACTTCCACAATGACAGATGGAAGTTTGTTCCAGCAATTAACCACCCGCTGGCTAAAGGCAAATTTCCGCACATCTATTCTACACCTGTCCTTTCTTAATTTGAATTTATGCCCCCTTAGGTTCGTAATCTGAACAAGTGGAAGGATCCCATCAGAATTCAGCGTGGTGAACCCATTCAAGGCCCTATACACCTCAATTGGATCACCGTGCTGGTGCCTAGTCTCCAGCCACTGCAATTTGCAGAACTTAAGCCTCTCTTGATAAGAGGATCCCTTCATTCCCCTCACCAATCTTGTTGCCCTTCTCTGTACACGCTCAAGTAAATCTACAACCTTCCTAAAATGAGGCCTCCAGACCTGTACGCAGTACTCAAGGCATGGCCTGACCATTGACTTATACAGAAGGGCAATCACCTCCTTTTCCCTGCTAGCAAAATTCCTATATATCATTGACAAAACCCCATGACCTGCCCTGGCAGCCTGTCTGCATTGCTCAGAAAACTTCATATCTGCCTGCACAATTACTCCCAGGTCTTTTTCATTTTCTACCTCCTTAAGTGTAGTACCACACAGTTGGTACGTTTCTCTGGGGTTACTTCTACCCATATGCAGTACTTTGCATTTGTCAAGGTTAAACTTCAGTTGCCACTTCTTAGCCAATCTGCCCAAATTATCTAGATCCTGTTGCAGTAGCACACTGACATTACTGTCATTAACAACCCTGCCAACCTTTGTATCATCTGCAAACTTCGACACTAAGCCTGATATACCTTCATCAATATCATTGATAAATATACAAAACAACAGTGGACCCAACACCAAACCCTGTGGGACTGCACTAATAACATTAGTCCAAGAAGAGCAGCACCCATTGATTACCACCCTCTGTCTCCTCGCACTTAACCATCCTTTTATCCATTGTAGCAACTTACCCTTAATACCATTCTGCTCGAATTTGTACAATAGTCTTCCATGCGCAACAGTGTCAAAAGCTTTCCTGAAATCCAAATATATGATATCAAAATTATTTTTTGCATCCAGTTCCTTTGTAACCACATCATAATATTCTATCAAATTTGTCAGACAAGACTTTCCTTAACAAACCCATGCTGTGTCTGAATTATTGCTGCAGTCTTGTCTAGATGATCCTGCAGTGCATCTTTAACCATTGACTCCATTATTTTACCCGGAACAGAAGTTAAACTAACTGTCTGTAATTACTCGTGTCACCCTTCGATCTCCCTTTGTGAATTGGGGATACATTTGCACATCTCCAATCCGTGGGAACCTCTCCTGAGTCCAAGGATGCTCTCATAATTATGGCTAAGGGTTTGCTTAGTTGCTTTGCCACCTCCTTTAATATAACTGGATAGATCCCATCCACCCCAGGTGCTTTTCTTATGTTTAACTTCGACAGTTTCTCTTCCACTTTGCTCTCAGTTATTACAAAATCATTAAGTATCCTGCTACAATTTGATAACGTGCCATTTTTAAACCTTAATAATTCCTCACGTGTGAATGTAGATGCAAAATACTCATTCAGTTTGGTGGACTTTTAGATTCATCCCCTTCCTTTTAGAGTTTATATAAGTAAAGAAATCCTTGCTGTTTTTTTTAGCATCTTTTGCCAAGGATTTCTCGTAATCTGCCTTCGCCTGCCGAACCTCCTTTGTGACCTGATTACAGATTAACTTATATCTGCCATAGGCTTCTGAGTCGCTTGATAATTTATATGCATTCCACGCATTTTCCTTCTCTGTTACGAGTCTCATTATTTCATTTGACAACCATTTAGGCCTAAACCTTGAACAATATTTCTTAATAGGTATGAAACTTTTAGTAGCTTCCACGATTAATTCCTTGAATGCTTCCCACTTAGAATTTACTGTTGGTAACATCGTAAGTTGATCCCACTGTACAGAATTTAAAAACTGTCGGAGACCACTGTACTCGCCTTTACGGAAGCAAAAACCCTTTCCTTTACCCCCGATGGTAATTAAATCTTGAAGTAAATCCCACGTCAGTACAATGTGATCACTGCCACCTAGTGGTTCTTTTATCTGCAAATTCCTAATACATGAATGATCACTGCTGATAACCAGATCAAGAGTATTACTTTCTCTGGTTGCCTCTCGAACATGCTGGTGCAGAAAACAATCATCCAATAAATCCACAAAAGTCTGACTAGTGTGTGAGTACCCAACCCACAAGTTCCAGTCAATATCTGGGAAGTTAAAATCCCCCATTATAAGACATTCCGATTTACTAGCCCACTCTATTTCTCTGTACAATTGTTCACTGTACTCATTCGAGTCATTAGGCCTATAACACACTCCTACTCTTATTTTTGCTTTTGCAGTGCTTATGTCACACCAAACTGACTCAACAGTGCACTGGTCATCTATATCAACTGGATGCACTTCTTTTGATTTTATGTTTTTATTAATTAACAGCATAACACCTCCTCCCTTCCTATCCTTTCTGTACACATTGTACTCCCCAAATTCCAGTTCTGCATTCCTTATATCTGTGTGACACCATGTCTCTGATATCCCAACAATATCCGCCTTTGATGTCTTGACCAACACTTCAAATTCATCAAATTTATTTACTATACTTCTAGCATTGGTATACATGCAAGTATACATGCTCCTACTCCTATTCCTAGTTACCCTAACACATCCCATATACCCACCGGTTTCACGATGACTGCCACCCGTCCCTGAAACCCCCAACACCCCTCGCTCCAGGTCGCTACTTATTCTAATAGAAGTTGTGCAAGAATCACCTTCACCTCTGCCTACGGCTACTGTTAAACTATTAGTCCTTGTATCCCCCCAAGCTATCAGTTTTCCGACCCACCCAACACTGCCTCGATAGCTTCAGCAAATATTCTTGCACCCTTCAGCACGCTGTGATCACTGCGACCTAGTGGTTCATTTACCTGCAGATCCTTAATGCATGAATCACTACTGATAATAAAATCAAGAGTATTACTCCCTCTAGTTGCCTCCCAAACATGCTGATGTAGAAAACAATCATCCAAAAAATCCACAAAAGCCTTGCTAGTGTGTGAGTGACCAGCCCCCAAATTCCAGTCAATATCTGGGAAATTAAAATCCCCCATTATAAGACTCTCTGATATACTGGCCCACTCTATTTCCCTGTACAGTTTCTTATTATACTCATCAGAGTCATTAGGCCTATAGCACACTCCTACTCTCAATTTTGATCTCCCAATGCTTATGTCACACCAAACTGACTCGACACTGCACTGTCCAGCAATGTCGACTGGCTTCACTTCCTTGGATTTTATGTATTTCTTAACTAATAGCATAACCCCTCCTCCCTTCCTATCCTGTCTATCCTTTCTGTAGATATTGTACTCCCCAAATTCCTGTTCTGCATTCCTTATATCTGTGTGACACTACATCTCTGAAATCCCCACAATATCTGCCTTTGATATTTTGAGCAATACCTCAAATTCATCAAATTTATTTACTGAACTCCTAGCATTGGTGTACATGCAAGTATACATGCACCTGTTCTTTTTCTTAGCTACCCTTACACAACCTATGCGTTTTTTTGTACCCCAATGATTCCCAGCAGTCTCTGAAATATCCTGCATCTTATTTTCCAGGCTGCGGCTCATTTCAATAGAAGCAGTGCAAGAATCACTTTCACCTCTGCCAGTGGCTACTGTTAATCTATTAGTCTTTGAATCCCCCAATCTAGCAGTTTTCTGACCCACCTAACACTGCCTCGAAAGCATCAGCAAACATTCTTGCACCCTTTCTATTTAAGTGTATCCCATCCCTGTAGAAGCAGTCGCTCCTGTTAACAAGTACAGACCAGGCTGAAAAAAATTCTACCCCTGATAATAAAGGAACATGATAATAAAGGAGCTTGACCACCAATCCCAAATGGTATTACTTGAACTGTATAACAAATCTTCCTAGAAAACCAGTTTCCAGATAGTTGGCATCATGCAATAATTCTGGCTTTCCCAAAACTGGGGAAAGGATCTTTCTAATCCACGCAACTACCGTCCAATTGCTTTAACAAGTTGCCTAGGCAAAGTTATGGAAAAAAATCATCAACGCTCTTTTAATGTGGTATTTGAACACTAATAATTTTCTCGACCCGGCACAGCATGGTTTTAGGAAAAATCGCTCAACACTAGACCTACTTATAAAATTAGAAAACAGTATACAGAATGCCTTCATCCAAAAGGAACATGACATCATGATCTGCTTTGATATAGAAAAAGCTTATGATACGGCATGGCGTTATGGAATCCTCCAAAACCTGTACCTCCTTGATTTTATGTGGACATCTTCCTAAATATATCCAAAATTTCTTGCAACACAGGACTTTCCAAGTTAGGATGCAGACAATCCTTTCAAAGGTTTTCATCCAAGAAGAAGGCATGCCTCAGGGGTCTGTGCTTAGCACTACCAATTTTGCTATTAAAATAAATACAATAACCGAGCATATTCCAAGAACCATTGATTCAGCTTTATACATTGACGATTTCAGCATTTCCTATCACTCTCAGAATATGCGAAGTATAGATTGGCAGCTACAAGGAACAATAAACAAAATAAGCAAATGGGCTCAAACAAATGGCTTCCGGATTTCCACACACAAAACTGCGTGTATACACTTCTGTAGAAAATGAAACCTACACCCTGATCCCGAATTGAAACTTGACGGACATATTATCCCAGTAGTATCAAGTATAACATTCTTAGGACATCTCTTGGATAAGAAACTAACATTCCTTGATCACATTCAACAACTCAGGCTTTCTTGCTTAAAGAAATTAAACTTTCTCAGAGTTCTTTCTGCAACAACTTGGGGAGCAGATCGATATACACTTCTCAAACTTTATCGATCTATAGTTCATGTCAAACTAGATTATGGAGCAGCTACCAGCAGTTATATGCAGCATACAAAGAACAATATCCACATCACACTTTCATATATACAGATGGGTCTAAATCAGAGAATTGTGTAGGAGCTGCAATTCATTTTGAGGATTGTACCTTCATCCAACAACTCCCAAAAGAATGCAGTATTTTTACTGCTGAATTATAAGCCATTTCGATGGCCATAAACCAAATCAAACATAAACAGATAGCAAACAGCATTATTTTCACGGACTCGCTTAGCTCTGTTACTGCCTTGCAGAAAGCAAATACCAAAGAACACCCAATCCTACAACATATCCAATTTTCAGTATCAAAGCTATTACAAAGAAATCACAATATCAGATTCTGGTGGATCCCAGGCCACACAGTAATAACTGGAAATGAAAGAGCAGACAAAGCAGAAAATGAAGCTTCCCTCTCTGATTATGCCTTTCACACAATACCATATACAGATTACAAGTCCTTGATTCGCCAAAGCAGTATAAAACAATGGGAACAACATTGGCTAGATCAGACTAACAACAAACTTTGTCTAATTAAAGAAACACTTCAACCGTGGCTCACTAGCTTCCGATCGAATAGACAGGAAGAAGTGATCCTCGCTCGATTGCGAATCAGGCCTACACACATGTCTCACTCTTACCTACTCAGAGGTGAAGACCCCCCCCCCCCAATGCCAAAACTGTCAAGTTCCGCTGACTATACATAACTTCATGGTGAACTGTCCAAAATTTCATAGAGAACGTCAAAGAGCCTTTCAATCAATAATGAATAAACAAAACAACCTAATGCTTAAAACAATTTTAGATGACCGGCCATAAAATTACCAAAGTATTCTCCTTCCTTAAGTTAACTGGATACTTTCAAAACAAATTAATAGTATATCATTTATAGAGAAGCTACACAAATATATATAGCAGAATTTTGGTTCTGCCATAAACAATAAGGAAAGTGAAAAAATGCTGATATAAGAAACTCTCCCTCCTAGGCTAGGCGCATTATAGCTTAAGCTGCTTTTGTGCCAATAGCTTTCAAATAACAACAACAAATCTTGTTGAGTAGCATACCCTGTTTATTGTCTTTAATCACTCTGTCACCCTGCCCGTTCGCAAAGAGCAGTGGACATGGCGCCTCCGTAGCCAGGTGGGAAGGAGCAGCAGTGCGTAGCACACGCTTCTTGATTAGACCGGGGTTCGAGCCCGTCACCGCACCAAATACGGAACATGCGGAAAGGTCAGGGAATGACCACCGCACCGGAGCAATATGGCCTTAGTTGCTAATGCTCCTAAAAACCAAATAACAACAACAACAACAGCAGTGGACATTAATGACCTCTCATTGTCTTCTATCTGCTGCATCATTTTTCACAAGAAATAACCATCCCTTTATCTAAAGCACTGAGTTGCCACTATTGCCACATTGCTTAAATTTTTACAGTGTTTGTTCATGGTGGAAATGTATGAAAAGTTTGTTTTGCAGAAATCTGAGTATTTGATATTAAAATTATTTTTTAGTAGAGTAACCTTGAATCTCATTAGCTACCTCATAACAGATCCATTTTGCAATACCTTATAATTACATTCATGTGAAGGTACTTCATTTGAATCTAAGGATGCTTTATCATTATGGCTCTAGGTTTTCTTACCTCTTTTGCACCTTCTTTTAATACAATTATATAGATTCCGTCATCCCCAGGCACTTTTTTTTTTTAGCTAGAACAGTTTTTCTTTCAATACCTGTCACACCATACATTATAGAATCATTTCAATCCCGGTTAGAAATATTATATTCTTGGTATCCCTACCCCTACAGACTTCATGTGTGAACATAGATGCAAAATATTTAATCAGTATGTCAGCATCCTCTGTCTTGATTGTTAAGGTTATATTCTTACTTAAGGTATTGAAAATTCTGTTAGCTGCAAAACATGGAGAAGAACAAGACAGTATTGAATCTCTTAGTTTGGTTTATAGACCATATATTTTTTGATATGTAAACAGTGTCCACATTTTGGGAAGTAAGAGTGGAATTAAAAATTGCTCAGGGAGAGTCAGAAAATTTTTATATTTTTATCAAAAAATTTGGAAAAATGTTAAATTTTTGGGAAAATGATTTTGATTGCATTTTTGGGATATATATATATTTATATGAGTGATGTACTACTATAAAGCATATAGACAAATATTTTATGGGAGAAAACAAGTGTAATAACTTCCTTGTTTTTTTAAATTAACCCTAATTAAAAAACAAATTATTTCTTGTACATAAGATAAGATTAAATAAATTTAATCTTATCTTATGATTAAACTAAATAATTAAGATTAATTAAATAAAAAAAAAAAAAAAAAAAATTATTACCCAATCTCGGAAAACAGAAATATCCACCAGGTATTTTTATGATTTTTATACAAAGCAGGAAAATGAGAAAGATTTTTAAATGCTCTTGGTTTTTTCAACTTACCGATAATCAGCACGGACAATCTGTGCATCCCAGTAGCATTTGCACACATAGCAATTGTAATTCGCTCTTTTCTCATCTTAAAGCCGGTACAAACATTTTTATTTTGGTGGGTAGGGTTTTCTCGATGAGGGCCCATCTCATCAACATTATAAACATTTTCTTTCTCATAATTCACTATAACTGAAGCAAACTTTTAAAGGACACTCCTGCCGATTTGTCTGCAGAAAGTTTCTTGCTTTGAATATCTGGTTCACATATGCCATGTCTCAGTTTAAAGTTTTTCAGCCAACCTGTGCTTTCCTTAAAATCTTCATTACTTCTTAATTTTTGATTAGAATCCATTGCTTTTTACACATCTTTGGGCCAGACACTGGTTCATCTAAACTTCACTTCTGAAGTAACCACAAATTAAGTGGTTTCTTCAGAAACCTGAAAATGCCACTTTAGAGAGTGCTCTCTAAATCCTCCTGCTAGATCCTCCTTCACTATCCATAATCGACAAAAATTCTGTTGTAGCATTGGAAATCTTCTTGATGTAGTAAATTATTGAAATCCCCCACATTAAACTTTTTGGAGAAGATTTCCTAAATTTTCATCTTTTCTAATTCTATTAATAATTTCCATATTTTGTTGCAATTAAAACTATGCTTTTTCATTTCATTCACATTTTACCGTACCAAATTGAGAAAAATAATAATTCCCACAGTTTCGGGCTGATATTATTCTTACTGAGTCTGAAGCTAAACTGATCTGAAATTCACTCGTGATTTCCGGTAAAACTCAGTAGTCTCTGTGATATTTTTCTAAAGTACATGTCTGAAGGTCACATAGAATTCTAGAGGTCACAACCATAAAAGAAAACAATTTGCAGTTTTCAGTTACTGGGCTTTTTGTTTGTACAGTCTGTTATAAACAAGTGGTAAACTCAATCTTATTAGAATCAAAATTCAATTTGCAAACATGATTATTGTATCCTGTGCTTACTGTGTACTGTTAATACAAAAAAGAGAAGAACGATTAGCCTTTTAAATTATTCTGGTTAACTGATGATCCGGATAACCGATGTTCTACCAAGTTATCTTTTCATGCATTTTTATTATTATTATTATGAAAATCCCAAACCTGAAAGGTATCAGAACCTATAGTACTTAGTCTTTATGGGTTGGAAGACTGAAGATGATGATGATAATGTTTACATCATGCTTGAATTTCTGTTGATTGTAATTTTTAGGAAATATGTAGAAGAATATTGTTCGAAAAATAGAAGTTGAAAAGAGAGAAATGAGAAGAATAAAGGTTGGTTTCCAAATTTGAACACATTTGTGAGACACATGGTATAGAAACATGTAAGAGGTGGATTCAATAATTACTGCCTCCTTTTGAATGGCATTGAAAACCTTGAACAACACCTGAGATGTGGGCAAAATATTCTATGATATTGTTGATTTAAGGTTTGTACAGAATGAGTAGTTGTTTAGAAGAAAAGTAATATTGAGAGTGAAAAAAAAAGAATGCCTAATTTTATAGATGCAGAAAAATCAATATTTGTGATTTGCTTATACTGAGAGAGAGAGTTAGAAATTAGGTAATCCCTAACAGATATATATGATCTTATCTAAGAATCTGTGTGCCCTCGAAGCATAGGCATAGGAATTAGTATTAGTAGTAATAAGTGATACAAGAAATCAAGTATATAGAGATTCAGCCAAAAAAAAAAAAAAAAAACAAACAAACAAACAAACAAAAAAAAAAAAAAAAAAGAAATCTGTTTCACCTATCCATCTCCTCAAATAATTTGTTTAGTTCTTCCTTGCATTTATTCAAACTATCTACCTTCCACAACAATAAACAGAAGCATATTCCAGCAATGCCTTACTTGTTGGCTGAAGGCAATCATTCACACATTTGTTTTGCAACCATCCTTCCTCAGTTTTAATTTCTCTCCTAATGTGCTCCCTAAGATCACTTCACAAGCTCTACATCTTTCCTAAAATGATGGCACCAGACCTGTATGCAGTATTAAATATGTGGCCTGACCATTGCCCTATAAATTGGATATTCACCTGCTTATCCCTGCTAGTAAAATTCCTATATCATTGACAAAACCTCATGAGCTGTCCTGGCGGGTGTGCACTGCTCAGAGGACTTCATATATGACTGCACAGTTACCCCTGGGTTGGTTTTCATTTTGCTCTAATCTGAGTGTAGTACCGCACTGTTTTTTTTTTTTTTTTAATATATTTATTTTTATGAAAATTCCAATCAAGAAAAGTTTTAGAATCTGTAATACTTAGTACTGTGCATGGGTTGAAGGTTGAGAAAATGAAAGAAGGTACTTGTTAACATTAAACTGGAATTTTTGTAGATTGCAATTTTCAGGAAATATGAAGAAGGGAGTAAAATATAAGAGCGTGTTCCAGAAAACAGAAGTTGAAGGAATAAATTATTAAGAAGAAAAGTTGGTTTTCTGAGTTTAAATTTGGACAGTAAAAGGATTCTGACTGGTTGAAACACCTTTTCTGACTAGTTTAGAATAGAAAGGGGTTGGGGGGAACCATAAAAACCAATTCAGACAAACCATGCCCATGGAAGTATCTATAGAAAGTAAAAAAGGCATGCAGCAGAAATAGAATATTTACAAGACAAAGAGCTGACGCACTTTTTAGAGATGGGTCATTAGTTAACCTAACTGTCCTCTTTCAAAAACTTCTCTCAGTCTAGAAGACTGAGAGAAGTTTTTGGGGCACCACACCAGATTTGGGAACAATATTCCATAGTAGTTCAGATTTGAGTTTTGTACAGAGTGAGTAGGTGTTTGGAGGAAAAGTAATGAAGAGTGAAAGAGAACACCCAGTTTTTAAGATGCAGAGATAAGCAGTATGTGTGATATGCTTGCGCCAACAGAGATAATAAGCCAAAGTAATCCCTAATAGAGATTCTCTCTAGAAATCTGATTTTCATCTGTTATAAGCATAGGAGCAGATAAATCTTTTTAGCAAGATATGAGACAGGACTTAGTTTTAGAATGATCGAAATCAACTAAGTTATCTTTTGCTTACAGGAGATCTGTATTTAAGGAATTGGTGGAGTGGATATTTGAGAAATTGAAATTCTTTGTACACGGCAAGGTTTCTCAAACTGGAAGGTTGAAAGCAGTGGGCTATTATTAGCAAAACCATGGACAGGATTTCGATTAAATGGAAGGCAGACATAAATATATATAAAATGAAAAGAGTGGAAGAAAGAACTGAACCTTGGGGGAACCCCAGCATTAGTGGAGAAGTTTAGAAGACAGACTGCCATCTAACATCACATGCAGTGAGCGGTTAGAGACAAAACTGGATACCCATTTACAAAAAAACAGTTGGAAAATCACAAGATGGAAGCTTATTTTGAAGGCCTTTATGCCAAACATAATCAAAAGCATTTTGAAATATTAAGAGTAACTGCTTGAGTGTCAATTGAATTTTATCCATAGAATTTGGTTTCCATTGAATTTATCCATAGATCGGTAAGATAATCCAGTATATCACTAGTGGACTGACAGAATCCATACTGGTGATCATTAATCAGATGGCAGGTTTCTGCATAGTTTAGAAGTTGATGGTTAATGGATTTCTCTGTTACTTTAGAAAAAGGAAGTAAGTGGATTCAAACAATAATTGGATGGTAGGAATTCGTTACCGTTTTTTAGGAACTGGCTGGATACGAACAAATTTCCAAGCAGAAGGGAAAACATTGGTGAAATAAAAGAAGGAACCATTAATGATAGGAGGCTCTTTATTAAGATCATCAATATACAAGCTAGAAGAAAAGTAGGATGCTCGCAGGTCAGCTTTATCTTTAACTGAGGTGGCAGTAGAATTATCCAGTTTTGACAGATGTGGGAATAGTATTGTGCAAAAATTGCAGCCAATAGCTTTTTCAAGGGACCAGAATGCTTGACCTCTATTTGAACAAGAAGCAAGTTTGCCACCTTTAGCTTGTTCAAAATCTAGTTTGGACTGATTAATAAGCACTTTATAATTGTTGCAAACTTTTATGTAGGTAAAAAATGAACCTGGTAATTTGGTTGTAAGCTAGTTGCAATATGCAATGTTCTTACCTTGAACAACATTAGCACATTTATTGAAAAACCAAGGTTTAGATAAAGGATAAGATTTTAAGGTTGAGTGTTGAATAAAGGAATATCATTCGTACAAGAATAATTCCAATGACATAATCAGATCAGTTGTTGACACCTAAAGAGTGGTTGTAACCTGGGAGTGGTTTACAACCACTCCCAGGTTACAACCCCTCCAAAAATAGTGATCAAGCAGCATTAGTAGTTTGGTGGATTAGTAGCATTTCTATTCAAATAAACAGAAAGTGTCTTTCCTTTGAAGACTTTAGATGACTGCCTTTATGTTCTCATGTGTGTAGTAAAAATATACCAGAAAAACCTTAAATAGTAAGATACTTATTGCAATGTGCGGCATATTTCAGAGGAGTCGCTCAATCACTCAAATCACGTGGGACTTCTGTTGTTCCTTCCACATCCTTAAAACTCTTATTGCTAATTTATTAAAACTTATTATTAACTTGAAAATTGAAAATCAGATAATTTGGAATATATTTTATATTTAACTAATAATGCAAAATAATAAAGATATTAGAAACATATTTCAATTTTTAATCATACTTGAATTGCTCATTCAGTACCTTTCTATTTCAGGTTGACAGTTAATAACTTTTGGAGTGATGAATCACACCTTCCTGTAGGAACAGAAAGGAGACTTTTGTCTCTGCTACAAAATATGTATTCCCCACCAACAGAAAAAAGTTTCTTGCAGTATGTTACATTTCTCCTGATGGAAATGACATCTCGTAGTCCTGATTATAAAAGTAAACTTTTCAAATATCCTCTGTCACAGTGCACATTTCAGGTATGGAATTTATATGAAAATGAAGTTAACTTTTTGTCACTTTATGTCCCTGATCAATAAAATAAATGCACATTTCTCTTCCTTCTTCTCTACTTCCTAAACTTTACTGCCTTCTTCAAGAGTATTCCCTCCCTAAGATGATTAACATATGTTTTAATAATATACTCATTGCCAAAAAGTTAGAAACATTTATTCGATATCTAGTAGTTGTCCTCCTTTTGCATGCATTCCTCTAGGTGTCTGAAGGAGCCTAGCTCCAGACTTGACATTCTTCCATCAGAATATCTGTTGGCTGCTGTTGGGAATGTTTTTAGAACCATTCAAATACAATTTTTTGCATTGTGGATAGTTGCAGTCTTGAAAGAATCCATTGCAATTGCAGTAAAAATGAAGCAACGTTGGTCCAGGGTAACAGATATTCATTGGATATAACATGATCTAAGGCAGAGGTTCTCAAACGGTTCACAGAGCCCTTAGTGTCTCAGTAATTTTTTCACGGCACCCCTAGGCCAAAAGAAATACCTAACAGTTCTGTTTTTTTATTAAGTACCTGGGTCCAAACAATTCAATAAGTAATGTTGAAACTGTGAACTACCTCGAGCTACTAGTTCGTGAGGTGTCTGACAGATGTCAAGTATTACTATGTTTCCTTTGAAAATTTAAAATATCCTGTGGTACCCCTGTGAGTTTGCTACAGTGCCCTGGGGTATTGTGGCACACAGTTTGGGAGATGCTGTTCTAAGGGTATGAACAATCCAGTCTGTACCACCACTTCTGACACCATGTGGTGGCAAAGTGTCCTGGCGAGGTTCCGGGAGGCCAGGATCTCAGCTTCTTTGTACCAGTTGGCTACAGATTATTTCGAGAATAGAAATCTTGTTGTCTCCTCAGTCACAAGATGGGTTACTTGTGGCTGCCCTCAAGGATCTGTACTTGGTCCAATATGTTGGAACGTGGTCCTTGATGGATGGCTAGCTTCTGATCATGGCGATGTCTGTAAGATTGCCTGTGAAGATGACCTGACCCTTTTGTTGTTGTTGTTGTTGTTATTTGGTTTTTTAGGAGCATTAGCAACTAAGGCCATATTGCTTTGAGGATATGCAGTGGTCATTCCCTGACCTTTCCACATCCGCTATATTTGGTGGTCACAGGCTCGAACCCCAGTCTAATCAAGAAGCATGTGCTATGCACTGCTGCTCCTGCCTACATAGGTATGGAGGCGCCCTGACCCTTTTGATTTTGATAAACTCAAGGTTAGAGCAAAAATCAAATAACATCTTGGATGACCTAAACTGATGGTGCAATGTACACAAATTAGTTATTTCCATTCCCAGAATGAAACGGCTTCTTCTTAAGGGAAACTTAAATCTAAATAGACTGCCAGTTGTTAAACTTAATAATCAAAACATCAAACTAGAAAGAATATACAAATATCTTGGAGTAATGTTTGAGCATAAACTCTCTTTCATTCAACATGTAAAGTATACTTTGAACAAGATTAAGGGTTTAACAGGGAAAATACTTGAAATTAGTAAAAATGTTTGGGGTATAAAATCAAGTACATTAAAGCTATACTACGAAAGTCTATTTTTGCCTGTCATATGCAGTAAATGCATGGGGCTTTAATAGGTGGTTAATAGCATGGTGAAAAAATACCTTATCCAATCTCAGTGTTTTTTCCTTCTAGACAACTCCAGAGTGTGCTGTTTCTACTTTTGCTCTGCAGGTTCTGAATGGTTGAATAGCTATTTACTATGAAATAATACTGCAGTATCTATTATTTCACCAAAGAAGGGGGTTCCCCCAGCTAATATTGGTAACTATTCTTTGAATATGGATTGATTTGAAATAGAAGATGTTGCTAGATTAAGATCTGAGTTTATGAGAAACTGGCAATTGGAATAGAATGCTTCTCTTTTGGGCAAGACCATATATAGTTTTATTCCTAATGTTTTTGAATACACTAAGCAGTTAAAATGGTTTGGTCCAGGCTTAAATGTCACATTTATGATTACAGGTCATGGGAGTATGAACTCCAAATAAAATGCACTTGGATTGTCAGCATCGCTTCTCTGCCCTTGTGGAGCTATTGAGATTGTCGATCATTTAGTCCTAGATTGTAACCACTATTTAGATGTTAGAAATCAGCTATAGATTTTGACAAAAGTATATAGTCCCATGAATTTTCAAGGGTTGGTGGAAACAAGGGAAAATTTCTTGTATATTTTGCTGATAGTGTGTTTAGGAGAAGAAAATGTATTGTAAATGTTAATCGTTATTGAGGTGTAAACAGTAAAGACTTTATAAAGTTTTACTTGGCTCTGAGTTTCATTGAGTCTTATATTGTAAGTTGTTCTTAAGAACTGTTTTTGAAAATAAAATTTTGGCGCATTAGCATTAGTAGGGGCACATGATGCAAGAAATCAAGCTTATATAGCATCAGTCAAAAAAAAAAAACACACACCCCTTCTCATTTCACCCATCCACTCGCTTCAAATGTTTGTCTCATTCTACCTTGAATCTGTTTAAGCTATCAACTTCTACAACAACAGATGGAAGTTTGTTCCAGCAATCAACCACCCACTGGCTAAAGGCAAACTTCCACACATCTATCCTACAACTGTCTTTCCTCAGTTTGAATTTATGCCTTCTCTGAGCAATTATTCTGAGCAAGAGGAAGAATCCCATCAACATTGAGCAGGCTCAAACCATTCAAGGCTTTATACACCTCAATCAGGTCACCTCGCAGGTACCTAGTCTCCAGACACTGTAATTTGCAGAACTTAAGCCTTTATTTGTAAGAGCAACCCCTTGTTCCATTCACTAATCTTGTTGCCCTACTCTGTACTCGTTTCAACAGCTCTACATGCTTTTTAAAATGAGGCCTCCAGATCCAAGGGTATACCCTCCAGAAACAAGGGTATAATCACCTCCTTATCCCTGCTAGAAAAATTCCTGTATATCATTGACAGTACTCAAGGTGTGGCCTAACCATTGCCTTAAAAAAGGGTATAATCACCTCCTTATCCCTGCTAGAAAAATTCCTGTGTATCATTGACAAGCCACCATGAGTTACTCTTCTAGACTGTTGTACTGCTCAGAAAACTTCATATCTGCCTACACAATTACCCCTAGGTCCTTTTCACTCTCTACCACTGTCAGTGTAATACCACACTGTTGATATGTTACTCTGGGGTTAATGGTTCCCATATGCAGTATTTTACATTTGTCAATTTTAAACTTCAGTTGCCACCTCTCAGCCCATCTGCTCAACTTTTCTAGATCCTGTTGCAGCAGCGTACTGTCATTAGTGTCATTAACAACCCTGGCAACCTTTGTATCATCTGCAAACTTGGACATTAAACCTGATATACCATCATCATCATCATTATCAATAATGAATACAGAAAACAACAATGGACCCAACATCCCATTCCTTTTCATCCATCTCTTTATAGCAGAGATTATAGCATTTCATCCATCTCTTTATAGCATCCATCTCTCAATAGCAGCAATTTGCCTCCGATGCCACACTGCTCCAATTTGTGTAGCAGTATTCCATGTGCAACACTATCTAAAGCCTTTCTTTGATATCAAAATATATGATATCAAAATTATTCTTTGCATCCAGTTCCTTTGTGATTACATCGTAGTATCCAATCAAATTGGTCAGAAAAGACTTCCCCTTAACAAACCAATGCTGTGTCCGAGCTATAAATGAAGTTTTGTCCAGATGATCCTGCATTGCTTCTTTAACCAGTGCCTCCATTGATTTCCCTGGAACAGAAGTTAAACTAACAGGTCTGTAATTACCTGTGTCTCCCTTTGATCCACCTTTGTGGATTGGGGTCACATTTTCACATTTCCAGTCCATGAGTTTAATACACCTTGGTATTCCCCTCCCTGAATAACTCCTCATGCTTGAATATAGATGCAAAATATTCATTTAGTTTGTTAACTACCTGAGTAAGATCATCAACAGTTGAACCATCGATATTTAGTGGACCAATCTGATTCATCCTCTTCCTTCTAGGGTTTACATAAGTAAAGAACTCTTTGCTGTTTTTATTTGCGTCCTTTGCTAAAGATTTCTCATAATTTGCCTTTACCTGCCTAACCTCCTTTGTGACTTGGTTACAGACCAGCTTATATCTGTCGTAGGCTTCTGTGTCACCTGTTAATTTATATGTATCCCATACATTTTTAATTCTTTTCCACATGTCTAATTAGTTCATCTGACATCCATTTAGGCCTAAATCTTGAACAATATTTCTTAGTTGGTATGAAAAGCCTAGTAGCTTTAAGATATTTTGATCCTTGGAAGATCTTTGAATGCTTCCCATTTTGAATTTACTCTTGGTAACATCATCAGTTGATCCCACCATATAGAATTTAAATCCTGTCTCAGACCACCGTAGTCACCTTTACGGAAGCAAAAACCCTTCCATTTTCCCCTGATGGTAGTTACCTCTTTGAGTAAATCCCACTTCAGCACACTGTGATCATTGCCACCTAGTGGTTCCTTTATCTGCAGATTTCTAATGCATGAAGAATCACTACTGATAATCAAATCAAGAGTATTACTCCCTCTAGTTGCCTCCCGAACATGCTGTTGTTGAAAACAATCATCCAATAAATCCACAAAAGCCTTGTTAGTGTGTGAGCAACCAACCCACAAATTCCAGTCAATCTCTGGGAAATTAAGATCCCCAATTATAAGACACTATGATTTACTGGTCTACTCTATTTCTCACAATTGCTCATTATACTCATCAGATTCATTAGGCCTATATACATACCTACTCTCATTTTTCCTTTCCCAGTGCTTAATTCACACCAAACACACTCAATATTGAATCCAACATCAGTTGGATGCACTTCGTTAGATTTTATTTGTTTATTAACTAACAGCATAATCCCTTCTCCCTTCCTGTCGTGTCTATCCTTCTGTACACATTGTACTCCACAAATTCCAATTCTGCACTGCTTATGTCTGTGTGACATCACATCTCTGATATTCCAACAGTATCTGCCTTTGATGTTTTGACTAATACTTGATACTAATAAAATATATTAACTATACTCCTAGCATTGGTGTACATGCAACTGTTTCTACTCTTAGCTACCCTAACACAGCCCATGTATTTATTTGTTCCACTATGATTCCCAACAGTCCTGGAAATCCCCATTGCCTTGTTTTCCAGGCTGCTTCTCAATTGCATTTCAATAGAAGCAATACAAGAATCACTTTCCCCTCAGGCGCCTCTGTTGCCAGGTGGGAAGAAGCAGCAGTGTGTAGCACACGCTTCTTGATTAAACCGGGGTTCGAGCCCGTCACCACCAAATACGTAGGATGCGGAAAGGTCAGGGAATGACCACCGCATATCCCGGAGCAATATGGCCTTAGTTGCTTCCAAATGCTCCTAAAAACCAAAATAACAAACAAACAACAACTTTCACCTCTGCCTACTGTTAATCTATTAGTTCATGTATCCTCCCAAGCTATAAGTTTTCTGATCCACCTAACTCTGCCTCGATAGCATCAGCAAATATTCTTGCAACCTTTCTATTTAAGTGTAACCCATCCCTGTAGAAGCAGTCTCTCCTGTTTTTAAGCACAGACCAACCTGAGAAAAATTCTACCCCTTGAGCCTTTGCACATTCTCTCCAGGGGCGAATTGATCGACAAGCCTCTCATCATATACTCCATCCTATCCCTCCTATCATGTTTGGGCAGAGTTGCAGACACTTTCATGGTTTTTTTTTTTCAACATTGACCTGTACTTGTTAAGTAATTCAGCCGATCTCCTACTCTTTAAATCATTAATGCCAATGTGTACAACAATATCATCCTTTGTGCCCTTAAAAGATGATATCTGCTGTAAAATGTCATCAACCCTTGCCCCTGGCAGACATACCCTGGTCCTGTTCCACCTATTCTTTATGCACAATACGTTCTCCATTTCCTTGGCAATAGAGTCACTGACAACAACTAATTCCTTTGGGACCAGCACATTGTGCCTTGGGGTTTCTGCTGTGTTGCGTGAAGTTCAAGTGGAAGCTCTGGCATTGATGTGGGCAGCTGAGAGCTTGATGAGCCCCCTCAGTTTAAATCCTTTGAGTACATCCACCGTGTCCTTCAAGCTCTCATATAGGCTCATACAACACTGAGTCGATACCTGATTTCTTCACATTCCTTACATCGCGCACACACAGACATTTCCTTTGGCAATATCATGTCCCATTCCTGATTGCTCCACAAACAAGCAGTGCATTTCAAAAGGCTGTGATTCAGAGGACAATCCTCCCCCCCCCCCAGTTCTCCCCTGAGCCACAGCACTCCCATTAGTTTGAGCCTTTTGCTTTGCTGCTCTGAGTTATGATTTTTGTTCAATTTCAAATAAAATTCAAATACAATATATAACCCTAAACGTTTATCCCAACAGTTATAACACTATATATATGTATTTTAGTATTGTCTGTCAAGTTATATGTATTCATTTATGATGTTATATGTAAAAACTCGGTTGTTATATGTATTTAGTTAAAAAAGTACAATTTAATTGACAATGAAATTTAATAAGATTAGTAAATTGTAAATTTTACTGATTAATTGATGCTACTGTACTCGTTTTCTAATTTTCCGTTAAACCTCATGCTATCTAGTTCAGGGTACATGTATCATATAAAAATGGTGGCAATAGGTATTAATTACTTTCAAAATTGTGCTATCTAAATTAAAAATAAACGATAGAGCTTGACTAGGTCTATAAGCTACTTACAGAAAATAATTTAATCTAACAGTTAAGTCAATAAACTGGCTAAATATAATTAAAAATTTAGCGTTTGTGGGAGCTGTAAAACCTGTCCAACACGTGGATTAGCTACCCTTACCAATACTAAGTAATAACCTACAAAATCTCTATGTTAGTTCAAATTAAACTAAAGTATTTTTACTAAGAATATAAAGCAACTCTAGAAAATAAATTAAAATGCCAATTTAAGTCAATAAAAAAGCAAAAATTTAAGAAAACTTCTCTCCTAGCTGTAAAAACTTCGAGGTTAATATGAGAGGTTAATGGTTATGCCTTTGTAGGAAAATAGGTCTTTTTAATGACGTACATTATAGGTATTGAATGTTAATGACTATGTATAAAACCAAAGGTATTAACTTGCAGGAAACTACATTCTAGAAGATAGTGTCGAAATCTAACAGTTAAGTCAATAAACCGGCTAAATATAATTAAAAATTTAGCGTTTGTGGGAATGTAATGTTTTTTTGCTATTGACATTTATTTTGGATATTTTTCTCTTGGAGACATATTGCAGTTAATATTTCTTGCTGTCTATAGGTTGTAGGTAAAAAAAAAAAAACTGCAGCCATTATCAACCCCCTGCAGGATGGAAGCCTCCTCAACAATTCATGTTGAGGGAAATGGACCATAAACTGCCATGCTGGTCCAGTGCGGGGTTGGAAGATCAACTGTATTTAGCAGTCAGGGGATTGAACCCTGGTCTATTGAGGGAGCGTGTGCTACTGCACTTCTGCTCCTGACCACTCGGCTATGGAGGTATAATTTTAGACATGTATATAATTTTTATTTGATACTATTTGGTTGCTACCTTCGCAACACTAATCAAATATGTTTTAAAATCTTTAGATTAGAGTTTAAAGGTAAATAGAATATAGTTCACTATGCACTTTTTGGTATAAACTTGTGTAAACCTTTCTCTTCTATATCAGGAGATGTCTATTTCTTTTTCCCCTTATCTTCTATCCAACTTTCCCTTCCAGTCCCCATACTTCTCATTCTTATCTCCACTTCCTTTCCCCAAACAACTTGGGGCTCCGAGGCTTGCCTGAGAGTCCCAGTAAGAGTCTCTCGTAAAAAGTAGTCCCTAGCATGCCTCCTCATGGTCAAGGTTGGAAGTCAGGGGACCAGGTAGCCCCTGGCTGTGAAGTCTCCAGGTGCCGGCACTCAACATAACAACACACTCATACTTACATACCTATATACACACATCTGCTTTTGCCTTTCCAGATGTTACCATGACATATAGGGGAAACTCAGGGGACAGATTTTTAAACAAACACTCCTTGACTTTGTACCAATACAACATGTCCCATACCATGATACCACCTCCAGCCTCTTGAATAATGGACACAAAGCAGTCTGGATACACGATTTCATATCTCATACCATGATACCACCTCCAGCTGATTGAGAAGTGGACACAAAATAGTCTGGAATGCATGATTTCACGAGGTTCACCCACACTTTCACCCTACCATTGGTATAAAAAGGTGTAAATAGAGACTCCTCAGACCATATGATCTTTTTCCACTCTTCCATAGGCCCATCTTATGATTAGTGATACCACTCTGATTGAATCTTTCAATTTTTGACAGAAAAATTCACTTTCATATAGTCACATAACTACCAAATCCCAGATTCAGTACCTGCTGCATAGTTCAACTGGGAATGGATCTTTCATTGCCTAAATTGAATTTTTCATTTTCTGCTCACTGGACCTTCTATTCTGATGCACAATTCAGTTAAAATTTCTGCAGTCTTGTTCTGTTGCTTTCCTTCCTTTTAGAGCTGCATTCTCATTTCATTATCTCATTGTGCATAATTTAAATGTTGCTTTCAACACATGCTCCAACAGTAACAACTTTCAGAATATGGAAAGATTACATATCTCCCACATGAACTTTTGATCATACCATGTGACAACTTACATTTGCATACCGTATGGTTAATCATCTGATGATGTCAATTGCAAAAGATGACTTATATTCTTCTCATAATCATCAGTTGAGCCTGGTTTGTAGTAGTAGTGGTAGTGGCATGTGATGCAAGAAAGCACGTGTATGAGCTTATGCAGCATCAGCCAAAAAAAAAAAAAATTTTTCTGAATTACCCTGTACTAGACTAACCTTAGAATACATGCTACAGGCAATACAGTTTACCACGTATTTCTGTCCGAGTCACTGTGTTCTTGGACTATGTGTTGTAAATGAATATTGTAACAACAATTATTTAGGTAAAATTTTTTATGCTTAAAAAAATTACAAGTTTTGATTTACAATACATTATAGGATTTAAATTAATAAAATATACCAAATTACTGAATAAGATTTAAAAATTACAAATGTTAAATTTAAACAAATTTTAAGAAAAAAAAAAAAATTGTCTTTTTGGAGACCAGATGTTGATCATTTTCACTTATCCCCTTCAGGAGAGTGAGATTGAAACACATCTGCTTTCTTTGACTGCCTACAGCAGAATTGTTTAATATAAACTCATCTGAAACATAACTATCGAGTGAACTATCTGCTTGGTTTCACATCTTCATCAGATACCTGTGGTGTACAACGAAGTGTTTCACTGCACTACCACTGTTTCAAAACCTGAAAAAATATTTTTATTCTACAAAATAGTGCTTATGAGATGCAGTAATGTCAAATTTATTTGCTCCATTAACTTCAGTTATATGAAATATAATTGAAGTTAATGGAGCATACTTCTTACACCATTAATATGTTACTTTTTGTAAACTTATATTACACACTTGGTGTTGTGTTTTCAGTGAATTTATTTTAATTTACAACCATAAAAAAATATATATATTTGAGACTTGCAGTTTGTATTGGCAACTTAAATTCTGTATAATTATTAGCTAGTATGCTATAGTAATCTTACTGTGACCTTCCCGTTGGTTCCCACGAGCTGCTGTAGTCATATCTTTGCTCATTCACCCGCCATAGGTTTTGTGCAACAGCAAGTCGATCGTTTTTATCTCTTGTGTGCCATTCCTTATACACTCATATAACTGGTAAATTGGGAACAGACTCCCAATGCACTCTGTCAGAGATACACCTTTCCTTCCTTTTACCAATAATCATATCTTGTTGAAAGTCCCTATCGTTACCATCTTCCCATGCTCATTACATATAACTACGTGTCAGCTCTGCACATCTCCATGCATTGACTGTTAACTGCATTTATCAAAGGCATGCTTTTATTCCTATGGTGCTGCCACTTGCTCTGAATAGTATAAAAGTGGTGAACAAAAAAGTTAATAAACATCATGCAATACAGAAATATTTGTAGTTAATTGATCTTGGATGAAATGAGTAGGGACTTAAATAAAAATTGACTGACTGGAAACTCAGAACACTCTAATTATTTACTAGAAATGTTATCAGTCACAGTTACTGATCGAATGGCAGATAAATCCACTTATATAATATTAACTTTTAATGCCATTAAGGTATAGTAGCAAATTTTTAGCAATATATCATGAGCTTTATAGCTTTGCTGCTTTACATTACTGCAATTAAAGTAGAAATTTCTTATTTCTAAAATTAGTTTTGTCATGTTTTATTACAAAAAACTGTCTTCTTAAATATTAAGAAATGTGAAGGGAAAATATTAAACCTATTATTATCACAATTTTTATTTATATTGAAAATTATATTTTCAGACATGTAAAATATCTACATCTTGGAGACGTCGATATGCTTCTATGGCTCCATTGTTCAGTGAAACCCAATCAGTTTCTGTAATGGAAAGTTTGGATGATGAAGATGATCCCAGAAAGGAACAGGTTCAAGCAACCCATGAAAATCTGCAGTTTTTACCAACACAACAGTCAGGTATGTGTAGCTATTTTATATATACATAGTTAAACTCACATACCATTTTCTAATGTAAGAAGTTGTGGTAAACATCATCTTAGGTGGGAAACTTTATCATAAGGCTTCTAAAGGTAACCAAAATGAATTAAAGCTAGAAAATCAGAAAGATATAAGTAAAAAGATGAAATAGAGAGAAAAAGTGTTTGGGAAGTGGGGAGGGAGGGGGGCAGGATAAATGCCAAGGGAACTGCCAAGTCTTGGCAAAGAGCTTAGCTTTAGTGAGTTACACACTAATATGATTTCACATTGTTTTTGTTGCCCAGCAAACAACTTGCATAAGCTATGTGGGTGGGGGAAGAACCAATAAGACATTATTACCTGAATCTAAGTTTACATATTTTCCTACACTAAGTGTGATTTAGGTATCAGTCACAAGTGTAGATCTGCTATCCTATTTATTGGAATATAAGTTAAAATCTGTAGAATTCAATGAATTTAAGCAAAATTTTATTTACAATGTAAAAATTAATAAAATTTGATGACAAAGAAATATTAAAGAAAAATTAAACTTAGAATTCTTTGAAAATTTATTAATCCCCAAGCAACATAATCATTACACTATTCTTCATGAAATAAAAAGTTCAAAGTTTCACAGTTCTTGACACTATTCTTCTCAGCAAATTTAGCAAAATTTAGCACTGGTGGCAATTTTAATGATGGAACAAATTCCAAAATTTGTTGCAAACCATAACACTTTCAACAATGAGTTTTCTACATGTTTATTGGTCCTCTGGAGTGAATTTTTGGTAGCAGCAGGCTCTGTAGTAGCTTCTTTTATGGAATTTTTTTGAAATTGTTTTAAAAATTAAACTTTAGGCAGAAAGATAAAAAATATTAATGTCCTATTTTGATTTTATTGCACAGCAATACAGTAAAAACCTTTTAAAATTAAATCAAATCTATATTTTAAAAAAATCAAAAAAAGAAAGAATTCTTAAAAGTAATCATTTAAAAAATTATAAATAAAATTGCAATCCGCTACAATTTTCAAAGCTGCTTTTGCTTCCATATATTATAAGTTATGTCTCTAAGTAGGTGAAAACATGGAAAAAAGATAGCAGCCATTAGTAGAGGCATGTGATGTGAAAGAAAGCAAGCTTATATAATAATCAGCCAAAAAATAAAAATAAATAAAAAACTTCCCATTTCACACATCCAATCGTCCCAAATGTTTTTCCACTTCCATAAATTTTTTTTAAGCTATCATATTTCACAAAGACAGATGGAAGTTTGTTCCAGCAATCAACTACCCACTGGCCAAAGTCAAATTTCTGCACATCTATTCTACAACTGTCTTTCCTCAATTTGAGTTTATGCCCCCCTCAGGTTTGTAATCTGAGCAAGAGGAAGAATCCCATCAGCATTGAGCCTGCTCAAACCATTCAAGGTCTTATACACCTCAATTAAATCACCTCACAGGTGCTTCGTCTCCATATGCTGCAATTTTGCCTTTCTTATTAAGAGGACCCCTTTGTTCCCCACACCAGTCTCGTTGCCCTTCTCAGCCCATCTGCCCAACTTTTCTAGATCCTCCTGCAAAGCATACTGTCATTACTACTAAGCCTGTCAATTTTGTATCATTTGCAAACTTACGCTATCATTGATAAATGATACTTTCATCACTATCATTGATAAATATACAAAACAACAATGGCCCAATACTGAACCCTGAGAGACTCCGCTAATAACATTAGTCCACAAAGAGCAGTGTGCATTGTTTACCACTCTCTGTCTTCTCCCACTCAACCATCCTTTTATCCTTTGTAGCATCTTGCCCTCAATGAAATACAGTAGTCTTCCATGTCCGGCAGTATCAAAAGCTTTTCAGAAATCCAAGTATAAGGTATCAAAATTATTTTTTGCATCCAGTGCCTTTGTGACTACATCATAGTATCCAATCAAATCAGACAAGACTTCCCTTTAACAAAACTATGCTGAGTTTTAACTAAAACTTCAGGCTTATCTAGATCATCCTGCAGTGCTTCTTTAACCAGAGCCTCCATTATTTTTATCCAGAACAGAAGTTAAACTAACAGGTCTGTAATTACTCATGTCAATCTTTGTGAATTGGAGATACATTTGCACATCTCCAGTCCATGGAGACCTCCCCTGAATCCAATGATGCTCTCAATAATTATGGGTAAGGGCTTGCTTACTTCCTTTGCCACCTCCTTTAATATAACTGGATAGATCCAATCCACCTCAGGCACCATTCTTATGTTTAACTTAAACAATTTGTCTTCCTCTCTGCTCTCATTAATAATTCATTTATCTACTTATTAGAGTTTAATAAGCTTCTGTTTTTCACTTCCCTACAGAATTCGTCATGTGCGAATGTAGATGAAAAATACTCATTCAGTTTGTCGGCTATCTGAGCAGAAGTATCAACAATCAAACCATCAATATTAAGTGAACCAATTGATTCATCCCCTTTTACAATTTACATAAGTAAATAAATCTTCGCTGTGTTTTTTTTTTTTTTGCATCCTTCTGCAGAGATTTCTCATAATCTGCTTTCCCCAGCCTAATTTCCTTTGTGATTGATTACAGACCAGTATTGACTGCTTCCCATTTAGAATTTGCTGTTGGTAACATCATCAGTTGGTCTCCCACTATATAAAATTTAAAAACTATATGATACCACCATGGTCACCTTTACGAAAGAAAAAACTCTTCCCTTTAACCCTTATGGTAGTTACATCTTTAAGCAAATCTCACACAGTACAATGTGACACTTAGTGGTTCCTTTATCTGAAAATTTTTAATGCATGAATAATCAATGCTGATAATCAGATCAAGCATGTTACTCTCTTTGGTTGCTTCTCGAACATACTGCTGTAGAAAACAATGATCCAATAAATCCACAAAAGTCTTGCTAGTGTGCAAGTGATCAATCCACAATTTCTAGTCAATATCTCGCAAGTTAAGCTCCCCCATTTTTTTTTTTTTTTTTTTTTGAAACCCCAAACATGAGAGGTATTAGTACTTATTACTGTGCTTGTGTTGGAGGTTGAGAAGACGAAAGAAGATATTTGTTGACATTATACTTGAACTTCTGTAGACTGTAATTTTCAGGAAATACGTATCAAGGAAGGCTGTTCCAGCAAATGGCAGTTGAATGAATAAACGAGGAAGATGAAAACTTGGTTCTTTGAGTTTGAAGTTGGACAGTAAATAGATGTTGGCTGGTGGCGGCACGTGTTTGGACTGTTTTGAAAGAGAGAGCGGGAATTATAGAATATTGTTGAAACAATATTCCAATTCTGAAGAACAGTACCCATGGAAGTATCTGTAGAAAAGGCATGCAGCAGAAACAGTATGTCTATGAGACAGCGAGTGGAGAGACTCTGTTAGAGATGAGTCATTAATTAACCTAATTGTCCTCTTCTGAGTGGAATCTAGAAGCCTGAGAGAGGTTTTGGGGCCGCTGCCCCAGATGTTGAAACAATATTCCATGGTAGAGTGGATTTGCGATTTGCAAAGAGTGATCAGCTGTTTGGAAGAAAAGTAACGCCGAGAAAGAAAGAGAAAACCAAGTTTTTTAAATGCAGAGGAAGCAATATTTGTGATGTGCTTGTGCCAAGAGAGATTAGAAGTCAGGGTAATCCCCAAAAGAGATATATCATTTTGCATAGAAATCGGAGTGTCACCAAAGATAAGCATAGGAGCAGAAGAATCATTTTTGTGAGATATAAAGCAGAACTTAGTTTTAGAAGGATTGATATCAACTAAGTTGTCTTTGACTTACTGGAGAATTACCTGGAGATCAGCATTTAAGGAATTGGTAGCAGATATTCGAGAAGTTGAAGCTGATTGAGCAGGGCAAGGTTTTTCATCATCGGCAAAACTATCATATGATTTGCAATCAATGGAAGAAGGTTATTAATATACAAGAGGAAAAGAGTGGAGGAAAGAACTGAACCTTGGGAGACACCAGCATTAGTGGAGAAGTTAGAAGACAGAGAGCCATCACCCTCAGTTAGCAATCAGAGAGAAAACTGGGTAACCAATTACAAAAAACAGTTGGCAAACCATAAGATGGAAGCTTGTTTAGAAGACCTTTATGCCAAACACGATCGAAAGCCTTTGAGATGTCAAGAACAACTGCTTGTGTTTCACCAAACTTTTCCATTGAATTTGTCCATAAATGGGTAACATAGGCCAGAATATCACCAGTGGATCGGATCGACACTGATGGAATATATACTGGTGGCCATTGATCAAACAGGAGGTTTCTAGGTAGTTTAAGAGTTTTCGGTTAATTGATTTCTCAATTACTTTAGAAAGAGTAGAAGTAATTGCAATGGGATGATAATTGGATGGGAGGGATTTGTCACCCTTTTTTGGAACTGGCTGGATATGAGCAAATTTCCAAACAGAAGAAAAAACACCTTTGGAATAAGAAAGTGAAAAAAGGTGGCAAAGAACAGGAGTAAGTTCAAGAGCACAATTTTTGAGAACATGTGGAGGAATACCATCAGGACCTGGAGCTTTCTTAGCATCAAGATTCTTCAAAATCCTACTGAGATCCTTTTGACGGAAGACCACAGTAGGCATTGAAAGGAGCATGTTGGGAATGATAGGAGGTGTTTTACTGAGATCATTAATACATGAGTTGGAAAAAAAAGTGGGATGCTAGCAGGTTAGCTTTATCCTTGGCTGAAGTGACAACAGAACCATCTGGTTTTGACCGAGGTAGGAGCAGAGATGGACAAAAGTTGCGGCCAATATCTTTGGCAAGAGACCAGAATGCTCGGCTACCATTAGGGCAAGAAGCAAGTTTTCTACTCTTAGCCTGTTCAAACTCTAGTTTGGACTGATTAATAACTGCTTTACAACTGTTGCGAGCTTTGGTGTAGGCAGAAAATGAAACTGAAGAATTAGAAACAAGCCAATTACGATATTCAATGTTCTTCTCTTGAGCAGCCTTAGCACATTTATTGGAAAACCAAGATTTAGATAAAGGACGAGATTTTAAAGTGGAGTGTGGTATTAAGGATTCCATTCCTACAAGAATAATTTCACTGACACAATCTGAGCAAACGTTGACATCAGAAGTTTTGAAACAGTAATCTGACCAATTAAAAGAAGAAAGAAATCTCGCAGGTCATCCCATTTCGCATTCTTGTAATGCCAAACAATATAAGGTTGGGAATAGCCATGAGATAAAAGCTCCTTTGGAGAAGAGTCAATAACCATGTTGTGATCTGAGTGGTGCCTAAAGGACCACTCACTTCGACTGTGTACTTGGAAGGGTTGTTTGTGAGAAAAAGATCAAGTGTGTTGGCTGTATGGGTAGGATTGTTTGGTATTCTGTTAGGTAAATGAATAATCTGTGCAACGTTATTAGTAATTGCAAAAGCCTCAGCATCTCGACCAGCTGGGTCGGTGTTTCTAGAAAACGGAAGCCAGCTGGAGTTGTGAACATTGAAATCACCAAGGAAAATTACCTCGCTGTTAGGAAAGTTGGATTGAGAAAGTGGAGTTGCAAAGAGTGGAAGTCAAAGAGCTCCCAAGTGATTAGTGAAGTTGGGAGAATGGTAGAGACAACAGATGAATTTGATACAATGAGGTAGAGAGATTTTAAGCAGAGAAGATCGAAAAGAGGAGATTCCAAATTACCAAGTCTCTGACACAGAATATCGGAACAGTCATATGCACAAGTACCATCTTTGTGGCGAAAGTAATCATATAGCAAATAATTTGGGCATCTGAGATGAGCAGTAGTTGAATCAACCAATAACTGAGATTCGGTCAGAAAAAGTACATGGGGGTTTGGCAGACTTCAAGTGGAAATGGACATCGTTGAGATTAGATTTGAGACCACGTATATTTGTGAAATGAACTAGGAAGTGTTTGGGAGGTTTAGATGTTTTCGCAGATAAGCTTACTCTATTAGTTTGACAATTCATGGTGTATTCAATAGTAAGAAAAAGTGGGTATGAAGTAATGAAATTTTTGGATATGGCATACACATGGTAAGAATATACCCAGATCCTTTACATAATGTGGCCTCGACAATGCTCCCTGTATACACACTACTCGGACTCCCTCCAGTCACTATCTGGCAGAGTAGAGGTAGCAAGATTATATACACCAGCTGATCTGAAAGCTTCCTAAAGAGTTACCAGTAGGTTCAGTCAAGTGTACTGTCTAGCAGCCGCCCTGCGAACACCGTTTTAGAGCTGTACATTCGAAATGTAAGAAAGATTGGATCTTATCATGATGTTCATCATAACCTGAAAAGTCATCAGTCGTACTGCAAGATGGAAGAGATTTGGAAGGGTTGACTGGAACTTAGCTCTGTAGACTAAACATGGGTTCCACCGCTTCAAGCCTCCGATAAGCAAAGTGGTGGTATTGCACCAGTTGATGAGAGTCATCTACCACCTAGTATTGCCTGGTAACACAGAGGGGTGGCATTCCTCTGTGTGGTGAGGGCGCCACATTTCGACCCCTGCTTACATTGGTTCACACCTGGGTGGTCACCCACAGTGTGCATGGAGGTTATACCCAGGATTACTAACAGGCCCACCATCATGAAGGTGCAAGAAGTGGATTTGGTTGTCACCGACCATCTGGACTTCACCAAAATTGGGTCCACTTGATTTGAATGTCACCCAAATATCAGTTCCATCAGTGTTTTAGACTCCCAGGTAGCAAGTTCTGCTTGTCTGGCATATCTGAGAGAATGTCTGTGACAACCTCAAGGACCATGATATAATTGTTCATTTGTTCATTGTACTCAGCAGAGTCATTTCTCCTATAACACACTCGTGCTCTAATTTTTGCTTTCCCAGTGCTAATTTCACAACAAACTGACTGAACATTGTACTGCCCACGATTGTCAACTGAATGCACTGGCTTAGATTTTGTGTTTCTTAGCTAACAGCCTAACCCCTCCTCCCTATCTATCCTTTCTGATCATATAATACACCCAAATTCCAATTCTGCTTTCTGATATCTGTGTGATACCACGTCTCTGTTATTCCAACAGTATCTGCCATTGATGTCTTAACCAGTACATCAAATTCATCAAATGTATTTACTGTATTCCTAGCATTGATGTACATGCAAGTATACTTGCACCTGTTCTTACTCTTAATTACCCTAACACAGCCCATGTATTTACTTGTTCCATGATGACTCCCAACAGATCTTGAAATCCCCAGCAATTTTCTCTCTAAGCTGCTGCTCATTACAATAGAAGAGTGCAAGAATCACTTTCGCCTCTGCCTGCGGCTACTGTTAATATTTTAGTCTGTGAATCCCCCCCAGGCTATCAGTTTTCTGACCCACCTAACAGCCTCCATAGCATTAGTAAATATTGTTGCATCCTTTCTGTTTAAGTGTATCTTATCCCTGTAGAAGCAGTCTCTCCTGTTTAGCAAGCACAGACCACTCTGGAAAAAATTCTACCCCCCTTGAGCCTTGCACAATCTCTCCAGGGCTAAATTCATTTAAAAGGCTCTCATCATATATTCCCTCCTATCATTTGTGTGAGCTGAATTGCAGACACTTTCAAATTTATCCCTTACTTGCAACATTTTTTTCAATGTTGGCCTGTACTTCTTAAGTAAGTCCTCAGTTCTCCTACTCTTAAAAGATGATATCTGCTGTACAATGTCATAAACTTTTGCTCACGGCAAACATACCCTCATCCTATTTCACCTATCCTATTTGCACAATATATTTCCCATTTCCCTGACAATTGAGTCAATGAAAATAACTAGCTCCTGTGGGACCAGTGAATTCTGCCCTGAAGATTGCCGCTGTGTTGCCTGATGTCCAAGAGTAAGCTCTGGCATTGCGTTGGGCAGCTGAGAGCTTAATGGGCCCCCAATTTAATTTCTTTGAGAGCATCTACCCTACTCTTCAAACTATCATAGACACTCATCAGAATGCTGAGTTTATGCCTAATTTCTTAGAACTTTCTGCACCTAGCACATGCACAAAGACATCCTCCTTCACTAGATCATGTTCTGTTCTATAAAGATCTGGAAACAATTCACAAGTCGAACATTTTTAAAATTTTTTTAGGCTTTGATGCTTTGGGGAATCGCTGCCTTTGATTCTACCACGAGCCACAGCTACTCTGTGCACGTTTATTTCTGTCTCAACTCTGGGGCATGATTTCCATTTAAATTCAATTTAATGAACAATGAAAATTATTAAGATTTATAAATTTAATTGATTAATTGACAATACTATACTATGCTAACAGAATAGGATACGGAATAGGGTAATGTATATCTCAAACTTGCTACATATTATGATATTTAGGTTTACATTGTACCTTATGTTATTAAGTTTGAGATGTACATTACCCTATTCCGTATCGACCTAATATACTATAACAATGGCGGAAAATTTCGAATGCCATGTATTTGAAAAATTTCAAGACAGTTTGTAGATTAATGGACACATTCTTTGAAGCTAGTCTGTAATCAGGTCACAAAGGAGGTTAGGCAGGCGGAGGCAGATTACGAGAAATCCTTGGCAAAAGATGCTAAGAAAAACAGCAAGGATTTCTTTACTTATATAAACTCTAAAAGGAAGGGGATGAATCTGATTGGTCCACTTGACATCGATGGTTCGACTGTTGATGATCCTGCTCAGATAGCAAACAAACTGAATGAGTATTTTGCATCTACATTCACACATGAGTAATTATTAAGGTTTGAAAATGGCAGAAGGTTATCAAATTATAGCAGGATACTTAATGATTTTGTAATAACTGAGAGCAAAGTGGAGGAGAAATTGTTGAAGTTAAACATAAGAAAAGCACCTGGGGTGGATGGGATCTATCCAGTTATATAAAGGAGGCGGCAAAGCAACTAAGCAAACCCTTAGCCATAATTATGAGAGCATCCTTGGACTCAGGGGAGGTTCCCACGGACTGGAGATGTGCAAGTGTATCCCCAATTCACAAAGGGGGGATCGAAGGGTGACACGAGTAATTACAGACCAGTTAGTTTAACTTCTGTTCCGGGTAAAATAATGGAGTCAATGGTTAAAGATGCACTGCAGGATCATCTAGACAAGACTGCAGCAATAATTCAGACACAGCATGGGTTTGTTAAGGGAATGTCTTGTCTGACAAATTTGATAGGATATTATGATGTGGTTACAAAGGAACTGGATGCAAAAAATAATTTTGATATCATATATTTGGATTTCAGGAAAGCTTTTGACACTGTTGCGCATGAAAGACTATTGTACAAATTGGAGCAGAATGGTATTAAGGGTAAGTTGCTACAATGGATAAAAGGATGGTTAAGTGGGAGAAGACAGAGGGTGGTAATCAATGTGCGCTGCTCTTCTTGGACTAATGTTATTAGTGGAGTCCCACAGGGTTCGGTGTTGGGTCCACTGTTGTTTTGTGTATTTATCAATGATATTGATGAAGGTATATCAGGCTTTGTGTCGAAGTTTGCAGATGATTCAAAGGTTGGAAGGGTTGTTAATGACAGTAATGGCAGTGTGCTACTGCAACAGAATCTAGATAATTTGGGCAGATGGGCTAAGAAGTGGCAACTGAAGTTTAACCTTGACAAATGCACAGTACTGCATATGGGTAGAAGTAACCCCAGAGAAACGTACCAACTGTGTGGTTCTACACTTAAGGTGGTAGAAAATGAAAAAGACCTGGGAGTAATTGTACAGTCAGATATGAAGTTTTCTGAGCAATGTAGACAGGCTGCCAGGGCAGGTCATGGGGTTTTGTCAATGATATATAGGAATTTTGCTAGCAGGGAAAAGGAGGTAATTATCCCTCTGTATAAGGCAATGGTCAGGCCACGCGTTGAGTACTGCATACAGGTCTGGCGGCCTCATTTTAGGAAGGATGTAGATTTGAGCGTGTACAGAGAAGGGCAACAAGATTGGTGAGGGGAATGAAGGGATCCTCTTATCAAGAGAGGCTTAAGTTCTGCAAATTGCAGTGGCTGGAGACTAGGCACCTGCGCGGTGATCTGATTGAGGTGTATAGGCCTTGAATGGGTTGAGCACGCTGAATTCTGATGGGATCCTTCCTCTTGTTCAGATTACGCACCTAAGGGGGCATAAATTCAAATTAAGAAAAGACAGATATAGAATAGATGTGTGGAAATTTGCCTTTAGCCAGCGGGTGGTTAATTGCTGGAACAAACTTCCATCTGTCGTTGTGGAAGTTGATAGGTTGAATAAATTTAGGAGGAACTGGGCAGGCATTTGGATGGAATGGTGTGATTTTTTTTTTTTTTTTTTGGCTGATGCTGCATAAGCTCATACACATGCTTTCTTGCATCACATGCCACTACTACTAACCTTCAAAACATACATATATGTATGTAACCAGTGCCCACGTATACTTAAACAGATTCTTTAAATAATATAAGTCAATAACTGTCCTTCAAAATGCACTTGTGTTATTCATTACACCGAAAGGACAGAATTCATGGGATACCTGGTTCCTGGGGAGTGCCACAATTTTGCCCCTCTCGCTAGTGAACGAACCCACTGTTTGGCAGGTATATAGGTACACTGTATTCGCAGAGATGGTGATTCGATATCAGTATTGATAAATGCTGTGAATTAACAGACTTTGAAAGAGGGACAGTAGTGGGTGCCCTAAACCTTATATAAAGATCAGTGATATTTGCAGCCAACAAGCTCCAAATGCATACGTGTGAAATTTTGGAGCCAATAAGCTCCAAAACACATCTGGGTGGTGGTACTCACTGAGAATAAATAACAGTAGTCTCCTCTACTAGAAAAGCATTATTTATTTGAAGTAGTGCAATACCTGGTATCTTGTTGTTGAAGATAACCACAATATGTGATAAACATCTAAATGATGCCGTTACACTACATTTGTAGTTAAACTCATGGGTAAACTAATGGTGTATTTACACCGATATTATATAGTTAATTTCAACCCATAATGTATTATGCCTTGAGCATTTAGTCTTCAAAATATTATCGTTATCTTCATCATTTTGCATCTCTCATTTTGTGGAATTAACTTCACAACCGTGATGGCATGTCTGCATTACCAGGGTACCTCCCCGCCCACTGATGAGTGAGCCAACAAGCTCCAAAACATGTCTGGGTGGTGGTGGTGGTGCCCACTGAGAATAAATGACAGTAGTCTTCTCTTACTAGAGAAGCGTTATTTATTTGAAGTATGCAATACCTAGTATCTCGTTATGAAGGTAGCCACAATATGAAATAAAATACGTATGTAGTTAAACTTATGGGTAAACTATGGTGTATTTACACCAATATTATATAGTATCTTTAGTAAACAAGAAATCATTGATTTCTTCTTTAAAAAAAAAAAAAAAAAAACACACACAACTGACTTGAGTGACAGTCTATATGTGATTTAATTTGTAGTTATTAATGATTAAGATCTTAATTAAAGTTTATTTTGTTTAAAAAGTCATATTTTGTACTATTTGATTTGTATTCTCTTTAGAGACAAACATGGTATCTGGGATGGATAGGTCAAATTGTTTTTTTTTTTTGACTGATGCCATTATAAGCTTGTTTTCTTGCGTCATTTGCCAGAATGATGCAAGAAATATTTAATTATATTCTGTAATTTGGACTTATCAGTAATTTAGACTACTACTTCCCCCTAGTAGTACAAATTACTGAGGTTTTACTCAATATGATTAAATATACTAGCAGAATATCTGTGTTTTTAATATATGTCTAGTATTTTATTATTAATTATTTCTTAATACAAGAAGAGAGTTCTATTTATTAATTCTAGTACAAACAGCATATAACTGGCTTACTGAGAGAAGTATTGACACATTTGGAAGTTGGAATTCATTTGATGCATTAGCTGGCCCAAGTTCTTATCTGCTTACTACAAGCACAAGTTCAAAAAAAAATTATAAAGCTGCATCAGAAGGCAAAAGCGAAATGTTGAGAAATCCTATTACTTTACATCCTCAGCCGAGCAGTGGTAAGTGAATTTCTGAAATTTATATTTATTTTTTGTAGAGTGAGGTTTTTTATTTTTGATATTTTTTCTGAAATTGGATAGGATAATTTATCTTACCTGTATAATTTTAGAATTTAGACATCTAGAAATTTAATATAACTGAAGATATAAGAAACATTAATAACAGAGTGCAGCCTACACACCACAAGGATGTTGGTGTACAACTTTAACACCTACATTATAAACAAAACTAAAGTTTTAATGGTATATAAATAATAATAGTAATTATATGAATACAAAATGACTGCATGTTTCCCTACGTTTCAGTTATCTTGGTACATTTTTATAATGCACTTATGTTTTTCTTAATCTTTCTGAGATAATCAAATAATATATATATATATATTTTTTTTTTTTTTTTGTTTTATCACATGATTGGTGACAATATTTTTTTTCATTATGTAATTCTTAAGAAGCAATAACAATATATCGAAATCATCCATTTCTTATGGTAATCTCTCATTCAAATGAGATATTATTATTGTGCTACAATATATATAGTAACTATTCAGTTACATATTGTTGCGTATTGCAAGTTTTATGTCTGTTTCCTGGTGATAGAAAGGTGGACAATCAGGGTATGCTTTTTAAAAAGATCTAGAAAAAATACAGCAGGCCCTTGTTATAATGCAGTTCACCCTATGCTCATTTGTCATAACACTATTCTTAGATTATAACCCATATCTCACGCTAATGCTGTCACAACTCACTATAACACTATTTTACCAGTGTACAGATTAAATTTTTGGCATGTTTAACGAAAATGTTTCATCTGATGTAGTCAATAGCTTGAAAATGAATAGTTAAAAAGCATTAAAAAGTTTCCCACATCAACTTGCGAAATTTTCCCCCGTGCAGAGAAATTTTCTTCCATGCTAATTTAATTGCAGTATGGTGGCTTGTTATGTAGTTTTGAGATCAATATTTTAAAAATAATCAAATATATTGCATGTAATATTTGCGTTATATGCATTTATCTGAAGTCTAGTCATCAGTCAGTCAGTGCCGGATTAAGGCATTGGCTAGCAGAGCCCTTGCCCAGGATGCCATTCTTTAAGGGGTGCCAAATTTTACAAATCATGAAAAAAAAAAAAATATATATATACAGTAATACCCCGACTTACGCGAACTCGGAGTTACGCGGTTCTTGATTTTTTCGTTTGGCAACGCTGCCGCCCACTATCTTCAAGGTCGTTTTTCATATGTTATCGATATCCGGTGCGACGGCGGAGATTGAGAGCGAAAGATGAACAAAATTCAACTTTGCTGCTTTTATGTTTTTTATATCAGTGAAGGGGAAACACATTTCACCATAATAACGTAAAAACCAACACAATTCCAGCTATCGGTATAATCGCAAATGCAATTAGATCGAGTTTACTACCAGTTTATAACAGATTTCACTAGCAGAAACGCAACTTGATTTTTATTGTTTTATGGTAGTAACCCCTAGAAATGTGAGGTGTTAATAGTGTATCTCTGCCTTTATGGTGTTGTTTATTCAGTTGCTACATGTGCGCAGCTTTGTTTATGCGTATCAAGCGTGCTCCTCGTTTTGTAATTGTGCTTTATTCCCTAAAAATTAGTAAAATTAAAAGGTGTGAAAAGGAAGCGTCCTGGTGAAGACACTGCAGATTCAGAGAGAAAAAGAAAAGCAATTATCGATAAACAGAGGCGGACTGGATCAAAAATTCTTACCCGGGAAAATTTATAGTGGCCTCACACTATGGTTTATGGCCAAAATCACACTGGCCCACCGGGGTTTCCCCGGTAAGGCTTATGGCCAGTCCGCCTCTGTCGATAGAGAAAAAATATGAAATTGTGAAACGCTTTGAGCGAAATGAAAGACCATGTGATATTGCACGTGCTACAGGCCTAAATGAAGCAACGGCGAAAAGCACATGACAATTGCAAACTTGACAGGTTGAAAATTGAAAAGATCTCAATTGTAAAGGGCTTAAAAATTTTAGAAAACAGACTCCAACGAAGAACGCGTTATAGCTACAAAGCAAGGAATAAAAAAATTATTAGCTTGCTACGAAGAAATTCTGCGTGAAAAAAAGGAACGCGCTGTGTCGTCAGACGAATTTGTTAGATTTTATGAAGCCATCGACATCGAAATAACTTTTTAACGTAAGTCATTTGTTTTTTTAATACATATTTTGTATTAATATGTATAAAGAAACTGCAATTTTATTAATATTTTTCTTCTAAACTAGTGTTTTTGTTAGTCCTTGGTCCCAATTAAGCAAAATTTATATGCATTTATATGCAAAGTTGTACCCCGACTTACGCGAATTCGACTTACGCGATTTTCGTCGGACCCACCTATCGCGTAACTTTCGGGGTATTACTGTATATATATCCTTAGTAAAGAGGGTGGAAAAATCTTTCTGCCCGGGGCTCAAAAATACTTTGGTCTGGCACTGCACTCACTACAGTGTTAGATAATGGGCAGTTTACTCAACCATTGTATAATAATTAATGCAATGCAGTTACATTTTCAAAGATGAATAATGGCAGATAAGAATTAAAAAGCAACAATGTCTGGACGAAGCCTACTAAGGTAAGAAAAAGACTGAATTTCAAAATTAAGTTATATGTTTTGAAGAAATCAATTCTGTTCTATGACAAGTGGATGTGTGCAGTCATTTAGGACTGGCAGATTCAACTCTAAGAATTATTATAAAAAAAAAATAAAGAATTAATTTTAGCAGCGGGAAAGACATCTGTTCCACTGCAAGCAACTAAATTGGTTATGGTCAAGCCAGCTATTATAATTGAAATGCAGAGACTTCTAAGTAATTTTATTGAAGATAATATCCAATGCACAATTCCGTTAAGTTAAATATTATTAAATATAAATCGATTGGCCTATATAATCTGAAGATTATATCACCTTAAAAAAAAAAAAAAAAGCAATGTGGAACCATTTAAAGCTAGTAAGGGCTGGTTCGATAGATTTAAAATTCAGGGAGAAGCCTTAAGTGCAGATCTAGAAAGAGCCGAAACTTTCAAAACAGAACTTCTTAAAATTATTGAAGAGAGGTGTTATACTTCTCAACAAGTTTTTAACATAGATGAAACAGGGCTTTTTTGGAAACGAATGCCTAAAAGAAGTTTCATATCGAAAGAAGAAAAAAACATGCCAGGCTTCAAAGCAGTGAAGGATCGGTTGACTTTATTGTTGAGTGGTAATGCTGCGGGGGATTTTAAACTAAAACCCTTTTAGTTTACTAGGAAGAGGGCCAGAGTACAACCCAAAATCAACTAAAGATATGAAAACTCGACAGCCAAGGGCCATTGTATTAATAGATTCATGGGTTTAATTTTGATACGTAATGTAGTTACTTACCACATAATTATATATGTATGTAACAGATAATATTTTATATGTACAGATTTTTAATATTAAATATTTTGACCGACATTTGGCATCTTTTCACTACCGTTCATTTTTTTGTAAATCACGGTGGTATAGACCGCGACTCACAGATATATGTTACATACAGGAATACGGCGCTCGCTTAGTGCCGATTCACTTGGTTCTGTTTTTCCGGAACGAATTATCCACATTAAGCGGGGGTCACCTGTAGTCAGATGGGCTGAAAAATGGCAGTTGCTGTTTAATATTGATAAATGCAAGCACTGCATTTGGGTAGCAGTAATAATCAGAATAACATACATTTAGGTAGCATCAAGCTCAAGATATCTGATAAAAAAAATATTTAGGTATTTTTTACTGTCTGACATGAAGTTCCATAATCGGCGCAAACAGGCTGCTAGAACAGCTTATGGAAGTTCTATGAATGATATACAGGAACTTTTCCAGAGACGAGGTTGTTATATTATATAAAATGGGCAATGAATTGTGGGTTTAAAACTATATTACTAAGAAAGACTGATTCCAGACATTGTGGTATACTACACTGTATATTGCCGTTTCTCGATGTCAAGGCATCCATGGTTATTAATTGATGTGTAAGGCTTTAAAAGAATTTAGTGAACTAAATTCTGATAACATCTTTGTATTTACTCTTTCTAAGATGACATTTATACAAGGGAATAAACATTTGTCACATAACAGTCTAGCTATGGCAGTGTGTCATTTTAGTGCCTTTAGCACTAGAAATCGGCTTTTTTTTTTTTAAATCTGATATGAAAACTACAAGGACCATGAATGAAAACTACAAGGACCATGAATGAGTTATTACTATGCTAACCAGAGATACAACTAAATTGCAGATCCTTTGATCTTCACGTATGGCATTCAGAAACTGATCAGTGCATTGGAAGGAATCCTTCCTATAATTATTGTTTACCCCATTGTGTACAGAGAGCAAAATAAACAATGACCAGACAGAGTAAAGTTCTACTTCAGTCACTCAAAGCATGCAGTTTCATTAAATTTATGGTTTTGATGTTCATTTGCCATTTTTTGCAATAACATTCTACCCTTGTCTGTTGTTTGTTCTGTACAGCCAACAGGACCTGAACTTTGACACTGGCCATGAATAATACATTTTAAACCTTTTTATATGTATCAGTTCTGTTTTCATTTGTGGTGTGAAAATTTGTTGCAAAATTACTTGATGGTTTGTTTGTTTGTTTGTTATTTGGTTTTTAGGAGCATTAGCAACTAAGGCCATATTGTTCCGGGGATATGCGGTGGTCATTCCCTGACCTTTCCGTATTTGATGGTCACGGGCTCGAACCCCAGTCTAATCAAGAAGCAGTGTGCTACACACTGCTGCTCCTGCCCACCTGGCTACAGATGCGCCATTACTTGATGGAGAAACTGGGAAAATGAGAGTGGGAAATGAAACAAAAAAGTCAGCCAATCACAGAGATTTTCATTTGCTTTGTTGGCAGAGAAAGAAAGTTCTGCAGCTATCAAGCATCATGTACTATTCTGTGATTCTACATTTTCAAGTTTCTCAGAGCACAAAAAAAATTTACCCATTACCATTACAACCATTCTTTTCTAACTTGTGATAGAAAGGCTGAAGATGAAAGTAAATTTATTATTCCAGTTATCATAGTTTACGTGATGGACCATTCACAAATTATGAATGATCCATGACATCGGTGATCATCAAACATTGTAAAGTTTTAATACTTTGCCATCCGTCAGCTGATGGAGGAGAGGATCCGGTGTGGACAGCGAACCGTCATTGTTTTCACTGACTTTAAGTCTGCTTTCGACTGTGTCCATCGGCCTGCCTTATGGAAACTACTAGAGGTCGAACATGTACCTCGAAAAGTCATCACACTCCTCCAAACTGCATACAGCGGTTTAACCAGCCAGGTGCGCATCCAGAACGATTTATCTGAAGAATTTACCATCCAAACTGGAGTTTGCCAAGGGATGTAGCCTCCCCGTTGCTTTTCAACATCGTGGTCGACGCCATTGAGGCAAGCATTCAGAAACAGACGGGGCATACAATATGACAAGGATCACTATGTGACTGACCTGATGTTTGCCGATGATAGTGCTATCTTTGCTGGTAACGACTCTGAAGCCACGGACATCCTCTACGACATTTCCCGGCCATACGGTTTGAAGATCAATGCTGATAAGACAAAGGCCCTGACAACAGATGGGTCTCAAGCCACCATCTATCTTGAAGGCGTCCAGATCGAGCAAGTGCAGGACTTTAAATACCTTGGGTTGCTGGTCCAGGAGAAGAAAGTTGCATCCACCATGGAAATCCACAGTAGAATTGGACAGGTGGCCACTGCGTTCGCCTCGCTCAAATGGTGTCTGTGGAAGAAGACCAACATTTCCTCAAAGACTAAAATCCGACTCTTCCAGACTTTGATCCTGCCCATTCTCCTTTACGGATCAGAAACATGGATTTGTCTCAAGCTAGATTTAAACAAACTTGAGGTATTCCAAATGCGATGCCTGTGGCAGATTTTGGGCATCTCACTTCGTGACCGCATCACTAATGATACCATCCGCACCAGATGCCAACAGCAACCAACCATTGCCAACCAAATCCAGAAGCGAAGGCTTAGATGGTTTGGCCACGTATGTAGAATGGGCATGAACAGAATACCATCCACACTCCTTTGGAGACAACGACCCACCCAATGGAGCATCCAACGGACTGCGCCTAGGAAAACGTGGGCCAAGCAAGTGGAAAATGACTTGAAGAGCCGACGTCTCGACCTTAACCAGGCCAGGACTGACGCCATGGATCGTAAAGTATGGAAGAACATCACAGAGCAAGTCCGAAACCCTGCGGCACCTACAGCAGCATACTGGTTGCGTGGGCAACCGCCTCCCCCAGCTGCCAGCTAAGGACCAAGAAGAAGAAGAAGAAGAATACTAATATATGTTAATTATTGCTGTTGATTTATTTATTTTTTACTATTATTTGCATTTTGATACAATTTGACAGAACAATTTGTAATTTTATTATTCTGGTGTCAGTAAATTTTTGTTATTGAAAATTTGTTGATGGACCATTTACAGATTAGAGAAAGATATAATATGAAATTCAAAAAGTTATTTTTCTTATATGCACTTTTTTTTTCCTTTTGTGCTCAGTGAACAATGAATATGCACCTCTGAAAAGAGAAGTATGCATTGATTTGCTTTTTGTGTACAATGTAACAAACTCTAGTGATTCTGTAATAAGTGATTTCATTATTCCATGTAATTGGCTTTATGATTTCATGTAAGTGAATTTATTATTCCAGTTTTCATAAGTTTACGTGATTGAAATGGGTATAAACTGGAAATACCTAAAGAGGCGAGGGTACGATGGCACTGGTGCAGTGTGCACCAGTGATGGTAGGTAAAGTAAAAGGCTTGAAAACGAAAGTTCTCAACAAGTATCCATCTGCACTCTACGTACTATGTTCCTCCCCTTGTCTGAATCTAGCTATAAACCGTGCTTTCTCTGAAAAATACATAAGAAATTGCATGGAATAGTTGAATCAATCTATTCTTTCTTCTTCTTCTTAAGCCATTCATACTTATTTTTGAAATAATCCAATTGCTTTTCATTCCAGAAATGCAAATTTTTATTGTGTTTTGTACTATATTCTGCTGAGAATGAGAAAATCTTTTAGGCTGTATTGATTGTTGCACAGTTTTAGACAAATTTCCAAGTCGTAGTTCAATATCAACAGTATCAGCTCTCTCTTGTTTGTTCCATTTCTGTTGTTGAATGTTTAGTAGAAATATTAAAAAAATTATCCAAACAATGTTGCCTCTTCATTCTGAGGGTCACAATTTAAACAATTTATTATAAATGCAATTTAAAAACACTACTCACAAAGTAAAATTCCACACATGTTACTTATTGCTGTGAGTAAACTTTTGGGAATTAAGCAGCACACACACACACACACACACACACACACACACACACACACACACACACACACACACACACACACACACACACACACACAGGCTCAGTGCCTGAAATCAGCTCTAATTACTGATTGCGGAAAAGATTGCAACGGGAAGGTTACAAGTGATTCTAACACCCACCATCTGTTTACCGAGAGAGCAACAATACAAATGCCGTAATGGCTAACTAGTTTCACGGGTAAACTTTTGCCGAGATTTCCCATAGTTCTCGTGTGGGTGTTCTTTACCTTTGCCACAAGAAATTCACACCTCGCCAGTTATCAACCTTAGAAAGCAAACCTATGGGAACTGGCTTCGAAATTATACATTATGGTGTGATTGGCAATGTTACAACACTCTCCCACCCAGTGCAGGACAAAATCAACAGGAACGTTTTTTTTTTTCTTGGTGAGTAAACTTGTCAGACTCCGCCCAACGACTGGTACGGAAATTTTTAGACATTTTAACAACCGGTATGAATGTAACGGTGTGTACCGGCTGAATATCATCACTGGATATATATCTCTGTGAATGAAATCCAATAAAAAGACTCCGCTTGTTATACCTAATTGCTAAATATCTTTCCAAAGGTATTTATGGCAATATGGTAAAATGTGTAATTAATGAAAATATGAGAAATCATGCAAATGGAAATCATAAAAACCAAACGTACATTTTATTGCATTTACATCTACAAATTTAAATGATAAGTTAATGTAATAGTATTATGTACTGTAAATCAGCAAAATAAGTCCTCAATATTTTGTTGTTCCTCCTTGAGCTGCAGTTACAGCCTTGCAACGATCTGGCATAAAGTTAATTAACTACTGGATATACAGTTACCCAATTTCGTGGTACCACACCCTTACAATTCTCTCCTGCAGGTGAATCTTACTTGTTGGCTTTTTCTGAGCAATTTTAGATGATATTATGTACCAGCAATTTTCCATAGGGTTCAAATTTGGACTGTTGACGGGCCCAACACTGTAATGCCAGTATTTCTGAGGTATGACTGCTACTTAAGGAAGAAAAACGAGGGAAAACATTGGTGTAAGTATGTTTTAAGCCTTGTGAGACAATGAGACAAACTCATCATTAAACCTAAATAGCATAAATCTTACAAATTTTGCTGTGTGGCTAGGTGCTGAGTCCTGTTGAAAAATGCAGTTTTGGACATCTGTGTGTTGATCCCTAATAATGGGTTTCAGGCACTCCTCCATGATAGCAGGGTAGGTTTCTGCTGTTGTTGTTGTTATTTAAAAGCTATTGGCACAAGAGCAGCTTAGGCTATAATACGCCTAGCCTAGGTAGGAGAGTTTTGTATATCAGAATTTTTTCACTTTCCTTCTTGTCGTTTAGGACAGAACCAAGAGTCTGCTTTATACTTTATATTCGTGTAGCTTCTCTATAAATGGTATACTATTAATTTTATATTTTGAAAGTATCTAGTTAACTTAAGGAAGAAGAAAACTTCGGTAATATTTGGCCAGTCATCCAAAATTGTTTTAAGCATCAAGTTGTTTTGTGCATTCATTATTGTGTGAAAGGCTCTTTGATGTTCTCTATGAAATTTTGGACAGTTTTGGAATTCTGGGGGGGGGTCTTCACCTCTGAGTAGGTAAGAGTGAGTCATATGGGTATGCCTGATTCGCAATTGAGTGAGGGTCACATCTTGTTGTCTATTCAATCGGAAGCTAGTAGGCCACGGTTGAAGTGTATCTTCAATTAGACAAAGTTTGTTGTTAGTCTGATCTAGCCAGTGTTGTTGAAATTGTTTTATACTGCTTTGGTGGATTAAGGACTTGTAATCTGTATATGGTATTGTGTGAAAGGCATAATCAGAGGTGGAAGCTTCTTTTGCTGCTTTGTCTACTCTTTTGTTTTCAGTTATTCCTGTGATCTGATATTGCGATTTCTTTGTAATAGTTTTGATACTGAATATTGGATATGTTGTAGGATTTGGGTGTCTTGTAGTATTTGCATTCTGCAAAGCAATAACAGAGCTAAGTGAGTCCGTGAAAATTATTCTGTTTGCTGTCTGTTTATGTTTGATTTGGTTTACGGCCATCGAATTGGCTTGTAATTTGGCAGTAAAAATACTGCATTCTTTTGGGAGTTGTTGGATCAGGGTACTATCCTCAAAATGAATCACAGCTCCTACACAAGTATACATGAAAGTGCGATGTGGATACTGTTCTTCGTATTTCTCATTTAAATGTTGGTAGTTTATTCTTGATAGAGTAGTTTTCCCCCAGCTTTGAAAATACATGTCATATATGGGTCGAACTACACACAATGGTGGAAGGATCTGTGCAATCGTGGTAGCTACGGAATCATAATTAAGTTCTCGGCTTAGTAGTAAATCTTTCAGAAGGATGTTGGCAGGACGATTCATTCATGGATGGGCTTGGTATATGTTTTCCCATTTATATGAAATCAGAACTTCTCTATTTGGATGATCAGTGATGGATTTTATCTTAATGGCATGGTGTAGTAGCAAGTTCTGTCATCTATGTTGTAGTGATGGTTCATGAGCTTCTGCATAAAGGCTTTGTGTAGGTGAAGTTTGGAAAGCTCCAAGTGCTATACAGAAAGCACTGTGGTAGGTAGGATCTAACCATCTCAGTGCACTTGGTTTCGCTGAGTCGTAAACAGCTGCTCTGTAATCTAGTTTGGAATGAATTATTGCTCGATAAAGATTGAGAAGTGTATATCGATCTGCTCCCCATGTTGTTGCGGAAATTACTTTGAGTATGTTTAATTTCTTGAGGCACGAAAGTCTGAGTTGTTTAATGTGTTCAAGGAATGTTAGTTTCTTATCTAAGAGGAATCATAAGAATCTTATACTTGGTACCACTGGAATCATATGTCCATCAAGTTTAATTCAGGATCAGGGTGCAGGTTTCATTTTCTACAGAAGTATATACATGCTGTTTTTTGTGTGGAAATCCGTCAGCCATTTGTTTGAGCCCATTTCCTTATTTTGTTTATTGTTCCTTTTAGCTGCCGTTCTATACTTTGCATATTCGGAGAGTGATAGGAAATACTGAAGTTATCAACATATAAAGCTGAATCAGTGGTTCTTGGAATATGCTCTGTTATGGTATTTATTTTAATAGCAAAAAGGGTAGTGCTAAGCACTACCCTTTTTGCTATTACCCTTATATCAAAGCAGATCATGATGTGATGTTCCGTTCGGATGAAGGCATTCTGTATACTGTTTTCAAATTTTATAAGTAGGTCTAGTGTTGAGTGATTTTTCCTAAAACCATGCTGTGCCAGGTTGAGAAGATTATTACTCTTCAAATACCACATTAAACGAGCGGTGATGATTATTTCCATAACTTTGCCTAGGCAACTTGTTAAAGCAATTGAACGGTAGTTGCGTGGATTAGAAAGAACCTTTCCTGGTTTTGGGAAAGCCAGAATTATTGTATGATGCCGACTATCTGGAAACTGGTTTTCTAGGAAGATTTTGTTATACAAATCAAGTAATGCCATTTGTGATTGGTCGTGAAGTTCCTTTAACATCATGTAGTGAATCTTGTCTGGTCCTACAGTGCTTTTCTTTGTCTGGGATAGGACAGTTTTCAATTCATGGAAAGATAATGGAAGGTTGTACTGTTCATCATTTCTTGTGGTAAAATTCAGTTTGTGTCTTTCTATCCTTGCTTTGTATGTTTAAAAACTCGGAGTATATGAGGCGGTTGCCGATGTTTTGGCAAAGGTTTCGCCCAGTGCATTGGCTATTTCTGAAGGCTGTGTGGTGATTTGTCCGTTGCAGTTTAGGATTGGAGGTTAATTAATCTGGTCAGCCACTCATTTTGCTGATTTTTTTCCAGACATTTTGAGATGGTGTGGAACTTGTTAAAGTGGATGCCAATTTTATCCAGGATGCTTTCCTACTGGCCCTTCTAACATATCTGGCTCTCACTCGTGCCTTTATGAATGATATGAGGTTCTCCATAGTGGGACATTTTCGAAAAATATTCCAAGTTTTATTTCTCTCTCTTTTAGCTTATAAACATTCATCATTCCACCATGATTTTGAGTGTGTGTTGGGAGGTGCGATGATGTTTTTTGGAATACTTTGGTCAGCAGTTTTGATTAGTTTATTTGTTACATATTGTATTGCTGCCTCTAACGGATTTTTCTTGATAATATCTGCATCCAGTTTTGCAATAGATTTATACATTTTCCAATCCACTTCATTTATTTTCCATCCAGGATTTCTACGTGATGGATATGTGGTTCCTGATATCATGGTAATGATTATTGGATAGTGATCGCTGTTGAGAGGATCTATGTATACCGATCAATCAAGTATTGGATATAATGTTGGAGAGACATTGGGAAACAGCACAGCTATTGACTTATCTATATGCTTCCCAACATTATATCTAATACTTGATTGATCAGTACACATAGATAATCTCAACAGTGATCACTATCCAATAATCATTACCATGTCATCAGGAACCACATATCCATCATGTAGAAATCCTGGATGGAAGATAAATGAAGCGGATTGTAAAATGTATAAATCTATTGCAAAACTGGATGCAGATATTATCAAGAAAAATCCATTAGAGACAGCAATACAATATGTAACAAATAAACTAATCAAAGCTGCTGAACAAAGTATTCCAAATACATCATTGCACCTCCCAACAGACTCAAAATCATGGTGGAATGATGAATGTTTACAAGTTAAAAGAGAGATATAAAACTTGGAATATTTTTCGAAGATGTCCCACTACGGAGAACCTCACATCATTCAAAAAGGCACGAGCGAGAGCCAGATATGTTAGAAGGGCCAGTACGAAAGCATCCTGGATAAAATTTGCATCCACTTTAACAAGTTCCACACCATCTCAAAATGTCTGGAAAAAAATCAGCAAAATGAGTGACAGATACCAGATTAATTAACCTCCAATCCTAAACTGCAATGGACAAATAGTAGTAGTAGTAGCAGTGGCATTTGATGCAAGAAAGCAAATGTATGAGCTTATGCAGCATCAGCCAAAAAAAAAAAAAAAAAATCACACCATTCCCTCCAAATGCCTGTCCAGTTCCTCCTTAAATTTATTCAACCTATCAACTTCCACAACGACAGATGGAAGTTTGTTCCAGCAATTAACCACCCACTGGCTAAAGGCAAATTTCCGCACATCTAATCTACATCTGTCTTTTCTTAATTTGAATTTATGCCCCCTTAGGTTCGTAATCTGAACAAGTGGAAGGATCCCATCAGAATTCAGTGTGCTCAACCCATTCAAGGCCTTATACACCTCAATCAGATCACCGCGCAGGTGTCTCCAGCCACTGCAATTTGCAGAACTTAAACCTCTCTCTTGGTAAGAGGATCCCTTCATTCCCCTCACCAATCTTGTTGCCCTTCTCTGTACACGCTCAAGTAAATCTACATCCTTCCTAAAATGAGGCCTCCAGACCTGTACGCAGTACACAAGGCGTGGCCTGACCATTGCCTTATACAGAGGGATAATCACCTCCTTTTCCCTGCTAGCAAAATTCCTATATATCATTGACAAAACCCCATGACCTACCCTGGCAGCCTGTCTGCATTGCTCAGAAAACTTCATATCTGACTGCACAATTACTCCCAGGTCGTTTTCATTTTCTACCACCTTAAGTGCAGTACCACACAGTTGGTACGTTTCTCTGGGGTTACTTCTACCCATATGCAGTACTTTGCATTTGTCAAGGTTAAACTTCAGTTGCCACTTCTTAGCCCATCTGCCCAAATTATCTAGATCCTGTTGCAGTAGCACACTGCCATTACTGTCATTAACAACCCTGCCAACCTTTGTATCATCTGCAAACTTCGACATTAAGCCTGATATACCTTCATCAATATCATTGATAAATATACAAACAACAGTGGACCTTACACCGAACCCTGTGGGACTCCACTAATAACATTAGTCTAAGAAGAGCATCACCCATTGATTACCACCCTCTGTCTTCTCCCACTTAACCATCCTTTTATCCACTGTAGTAACTTACCCTTAATACCATTCTGCTCCAATTTGTACAATAGTCTTTCATGCGCAACAGTGTCAAAAGCTTTCGCTTTCCTGAAATCCAAATATATGATATCAAAATAATTTTTTGCATCCAGTTCCTTTATAACCACATCATAATATCCTATCAAATTTGTCAGACAAGATTTTCCCTTAACAAACCCATGCTGTGTCTGAATTATTGCTGCAGTCTTGTCTAGATGATCCTGCAATGCATCTTTAACCATTGACTCCATTATTTTACCCGGAACAGAAGTTAAACTAACTGGTCTGTAATTACTCGTGTCACCCTTCGATCCCCCTTTGTGAATTGGGGATACATTTGCACATCTCCAATCCGTGGGAACCTCTCCTGAGTCCAAGGATGCTCTCATAATTATGGCTAAGGGTTTGCTTAGTTGCTTTGCCGCCTCCTTTAATATAACTGGATAGATCCCATCCACCCCAGGTGCTTTTCTTATGTTTAACTTCAACAATTTCTCCTCCACTTTGCTTTCAGTTATTACAAAATCATTAACTGAAATCATTTCTTTTCATTTGCTTTCAGTTATTACAAAATCATTTCTGAAGGCTGTTCAAATCACTGAACAGCCTTCAGAAATAGCCAATGCACTGGGCGAAACCTTTGCCAAAACATCGGGAACTGCCTCATATACTCAGAGTTTTTAAACATACAAAGCAATGATAGAAAGACACGTACTGAAGTTTTCCACAAGAAATGATGAAGAGTACAACTTTCCATTATCTTTCCATGAATTGAAAACTGCTCTATCCCAGACAAAGCAATGCACTGTAGGATCAGACGAAATTCACTACATGATGTTAAAGGAACTTGACGACCAATCACAAATGGCATTACTTGATTTGTATAACAAAATCTTCCTAGAAAACCAGTTTCCAGATAGTTGGCATCGTACAATAATTCTGGCTTTCCCAAAACCGGGAAAGGTTCTTTCTAATCCACGCAACTACCATCCAATTGCTTTAACAAGTTGCGTAGGCAAAGTTATGGAAAAAATAATCACTGCTCGTTTAATGTGGTATTTGAACAATAATAATAATCTTCAGTTGTCTCTTGGCGATACAATAAGAGTTGTAAAACAAGTAAACTATTTTTGTTATTTTCTTAATAAACTTTGTTTATTTTCATACTTCAAATAAGCATCAAAGAGAGTTAAATGATATTTCTAAAGAGTTTGGAACTAAAATACTGAAAATAGGGAGAATATTTAGACCTCGATGGGCAGCCTGCAGTGCTAGAACTGCAAAAGCTGTTTGGAAGTCCCGTGAAACTTTGTATGTTCACTTTAATAAAAATCATGAAGTGGGAATAGTGAAACATTTCGAAAATTAAAATTTTTTTTAAAGATTTCGCCTTAATTACATCCTTAATGACATCCTACTAGAGATTTCAATACTTTCTACAGCTTTACAAGAAATAAATATTTCATTAATCAAAAAGGTGATAGATTAATTCGTTTAACAATAAAATCAATTGAATATTTGAACTCAAATAAAGGACCACATGAAAAAGAAGCAGAAGATATTATGAAAAATAGGAAATATAATATACCATTTGAAGTAAAGCAAAAAATAACATTGATTCCCAGAGAAAAATTGTTTGATTGTCTAATACATTTTTTGAGAATGTTATTGCTGTTCGATGATGGAAATGAACAATATAATGATCTTTTGAGCTATTTCAACCTATTAAACCTTGAAACTTGGCCAGGTCATGTTTGTGAAGCTCCATGGAATGAAGGTTGTTGTTGATATTTGGTTTTTAGGAGCATTAGCAACTAAGTCCATATTGCTCCTTGAATATGTGGTGGTCATTCCCTGACCTTTCTGCATCCTCCGTATTTGGTGGTGACAGGCTCGAACCCCGGTCTAATCAAGAAGCGTGTGCTACGCACTGTTGCTCCTTCCCACCTGGCTACGGAAGTGCCTATGGAATGAAGGTGAAAATAAATTAAAACAATTAGGTCAACTAATTAAATACAATATTCCAATAAATGACTTTCAAGATTTCGTTGATAGCTGAAATGTCATGTATAATAATGTGCTTGAGCCTGACACTATTTTAAGTGCTAAAAGAATCTTAAAAGTTATTGCTGTTAATGCTGAAAAAGCTGAAAGAGGCTTTAGTACCATGACTAATATTAGCATTTGCAAAGGCACATGTTGCAAGAAAGGAAGCTTATATAGCATCAGAAAACACACACACACACACACACACACACACACACACACACACACACACACACACACACACACACACACACACACACACACACACACACACACACACACACGCCTTCTCATTTCACCCATCCACTCGCTCCAAATGTTTGTTTAGTTCTGTCTTGAATCTATTTAAGGTATCAACATCTACAACGACATATGGAAGTTTGCTCCAGCAGTTTTTCACCCGCTGGCTAAAGGTAAACTTCCTCACGTCTATCCTACAGCTGTCTTTCCTCAATTTGAATTTATGCCCTCTCAGATGATTATTCTGAGCAAGAGGAAGAATCCCATCAGCATTGAGCATCCTCAAACCATTCAAGGCTTTATACACCTAAATCAGATCACCTTGCAGGTGCCTAGTCTCCAGACACTGTAATTTGCAAAACTTAAGCCTTTCTTCATAAGAGCAACCCTGTTTTCCATTCACTGATCTTGTTGCCCTTCGCTGTATTCATTCCAATAGCTCTACATCCTTCTTGAAATGAGATCTCCTGACCTGTATAGTACTCAAGGTGTGGCCTGACCATTGCCTTATACAAGGGGATAATCACCTCCTTTTGCCTTCTAGAAAAATTCCTGTATATCATTGACAAGAAACCATGAGTTATTCTTGCAGACCGTCTACACTGTGCAGAAAATTTCATATCTGCCTGCACAATTACCCCCAGGTCCTTTTCACTCTCTGCCACTGTCAGTGAAGTACCACACAGTTGATACATTGCTCAGGGATTACTGCTTCTCATATGCAGTACTTTACATTTGTCAATGTTAAACTTCAATGCCATCTCTCAGCTTATCTGCTCAACTTTTCTAGATTCTGTTGCAGCAGTGTACTGTCATTAGTGTCGTTAACAACCCTGCCCACCTTTGTATCATCTGCAAACTTGGACATTAAGCCTGATATACCAATATCAATATTATTAATGAATACAGAAAACAATAATGAATCCACAACTGAACCCTGGGGGACTCCACTAATAATATTAGTCCACCAAGGACTCCACTAATAACATCATAATAACATTATTGAGAATAAATGAAATTCTCTTACTATGGACACAAGTCACCTAATGACCACCAATTTAATGGGAAAATCGCTGGAAGAATTTGATGCAGTTGCTTATGCCAAATCATAGCTCAGGCAGTGATATCATCTAGCAAGTGATAATCATGTCAAAGAAAAGTCATCAAAAAGCATTTCCCAAAACCAATCAATGATTTGGAAATTATTAGAATAATGTGTTGTACAACATTGTTGGCTAAAAATTGTTTATTTCAATATTATTTATGTGATTAAAATTTGTTTCTTTTTCTTGCCACTAAAGTTTGTTTTTCTTATTTTTGATTACCAGCATTCCCACACATAATTTTATCTTAGAGTACTTGTTGTTAAACAATTTTAACAAATAAATTTCAAATGCATAACAAATGTATTTCGAACATTTCTGCAACCCACAATGCAGTGCAAAACACATTATTTGCAAAATTCGCAAGTGATGCAGTTTTTTTGGCCACCACTGTACTTCTCCAGTGGAGCAGTGCATTTTATTTAGAATAGCACAATATCAAGACAAAGTCATGTAGTGCTTGCATGATATCAGATCAATTCACTAAGTAAGAAACTTTTTCTAATCAAAGTTACATACAGAATTAAGCTATGCCCTTCATATTGTAGAGATCTTAATAGCATCAAGCTTTTATCCATAAATTCATTTTGCTTATTTTTACAAAAAATAAATTAAATTGTTTGAATTAAGAATTATATAAGATTCTAGCTTATGACATAAGGACTGTATCATTTAAAATGATAGAAAATATCGTAAAAATAAATTGCAATCAAAATCACAATAGTAAAGGAAACTTAAAACTTCTTTGAAGTAACTGATATATAGCTGGCAACCATTGTCACGATATATTTTCTTTTATTGACAGGTTGTCCCTTGTTTAAACAATGGAAAATGTATTTGATAGTATGAACCATAGCTATAATGGCCAATATATATAGATTGAAATTTATAGATTACAGATAATTTTTTTTCAACTTAAATTCACATTTATGATTTTTTCATAAATATGGGTCTTAAGTTTGTAAGCATATTTTGGAAATAATTTTATGTTCAGATCAGGTTACATATTTCTATTATATAATATCTCTAGAAGAAAAGGAACTATTCCGCTTAAAACGACGATTTCTCAAAGACAGTGAAGTGAATAATGAGATGAAAAGATTGAAATATATAAAGTTTGAAGAAAAACGAAAAGAAAGAAGAAAGGTATGTTTTATATCATTAGCATTATCATTAGCAGGGCACATGATGCAAGAAAGGAAGCTTATACAGTCAGTCCTCGTATAACCCGTGTTTACACTACACAAATTCGATCATACACGATTTATAAATAGGGGAACGATATCGTATATAACATGAACCGAATTCGCTTATGCACGATTCACCTTTGTGTTTACAATAAATGGCAGTTGAGCGCAGAATCACCCCAACTGAACGCAACAGGATAGGAATGAAGAGAAGATTCTGAAAATGTATTTGTTTTTTATATCAGTGAAGGGGAAACATATTTCACCATAATAACGTAAAAACCCACACAATTCCAGCTATCGATATTATCGCAAATGCAATTATATTGAGTTTACTACCCGTTTATAACAGATTCCACTAGCAGGAATGCAACTGGAAATTTTTATTGTTTTATTGTAGTAACCCCCAGAAATGTGCTTTAGTAAAATGTGAGCTAGTGAGGTGTTCATAGTGTGTCTCTGCCTTTACGGTTTGTTTATTCAGTTGCTACACACGCGCAGCAGCTTTGTTTATGTGTATCAAGCGTGCCACCTCATTTTGTAACTGTGCTTTATTCCCTAAAAATTAGTAAAATACTTAAAAGGCATGAAAAGGAAGTGCCCTGGTGAAGACACTACAGATTCAGAGAGAAAAAGAAAAGCAATATCGATAAACAGAGGCGGACTGGGTCAAAAATTCTTACCTGGGAAAATGTAAAGTGGCCTCACACTAGCGTTTATGGCCAAAATCATACCGGCCTCCTGCCCACCGGTGTTTCCCCGGTAAGGCTTATGGTCAGTCCGCCTCTGTCAATAGAGAAAAAATATGAAATTGTGAAATGCTTTGAGCGAAATGAAAGACCATGTGATATTGTGCACATGCTACAGGCCTAAATGAGGCAATGCCGAGAATTACAAAGAATGTAGAGAAAATAAAAACAACTTTTATAGCAGGAACAACTCAAAGTGTAATTAAAATCCATTAGATTAAGACACAAAGAATTTTAAGAGATGGAACGGCTGTCATCTGTTTGGAAAATAAATCAAACAAAAACCAAGTTTGTGTCGATAGAAGCAAAAGCATTAGCAATATTTTATTACGTAATAATCGAGATAAAATACGCAAGTATTTTATTATGATGATTTATTGTGTTTGGTAATGTTTTTGTTACAAATGGGTGTTCAATCTTGGGTGGTCGGCACCTAACCCTATTTTTCCCATACAGCCTGTTGTTTATATTGCACAATTTTGCATTGCACGAGGGTTTCTAGGAACACAACTATCGTGCTATACGAGGACTGACTGTATGTATAGCATCAGCCAAAAAAAAAAAAAAAGTTACGGACCCTTCTCATTTCCCCCATCCACTCACTCCAAGTGTTTGTCTAGTTCTGCCTTGAATCTGTTTAAGCTATCAACTTCTACAATGAAATATGGAAGTTTGTTCCAGCAATCAACCACCCGCTGGCTAAAGGCACATCTATCCTACAACAATCTTTTATCAATTTGAATTTATGTCATCTCACTCTATTATTCTGAGCAAGAGGAAGAATTCCACACATCTGTCCTACAACAGTGGCGCCTCCGTAGCCAGGTGGGAAGGAGCAGCAGTGCGTAGCACACGCTTCTTGATTAGACCGGGGTTCGAGCCCGTCACCACCAAATACGGAGGATGCGGAAAAGTCAGGGAATGACCGCCGCATATTCCCGGAGCAATATGGACTTAGTTGTTAATGCTCCTAAAAACCAAACAACAACAACAACCTACAACAGTGTTTTCTTAATTTAAATTTATGTCATCTCAGGCGATTATTCTGAGCAAGAGGAAGAATTCTATCAGCATTGAGCTTGCTCAAACCATTCAAGGCTTTATACACTTCAATCAGTCACCTCGCAGTTGCCTAGTCTCCAGACACTGTAATTTGCAAAATTAAGCCTTTCTTCGTAAGGGCGACCTTTCGTTCCATTCACTAATCTTGTTGCCCTTCTCTGTACTCATTCCAACAGCTCTACATCCGTCTTAGAAATGAGGTCTCCAGACCTGTATACAGTACTCAAGTTACTCTTCCGGACCATCTACACTGCACAGAAAACTTAACATCTGCCTGCACAATTACCCCCAGATCCTTTTCACTCTCTACCACTGTCAGTGTATTACCACCCAGTTGATACGTTACTCTGGGGTTACTGCTTCCCATATGAATCACTTTACATTTTTCAATATTAAACTTCAGTTGCCACCTCTCAACCCATCTGCTCAACTTTTCTAGATCCTGTTTTTTTTCTAGATCTGAATGATACTAATGACGGCATCTTAACAACCCTGCCGACCTTTGTATTGTCTGCAAACTTGGACATTAAACCTGATATACCATCATAATCAGTATCATTGATCAATACAGAAAACAATAATGGACCCAACACTGAACCCTGGGCGACTACACTAATAATATTAGTCCATGAAGAGCAGTGTCCATTGATTACCACTCTCTGTCTTCTCCCACTCAACCATCCCTTTATCCATAGCAGCACTTTGCCTCCAATGCCACACTGCTCCAATTTGTTAAGCAGTCTACATTTACAACAGTATCAAAAGCTTTTCTAAGATCCAAATATATGATATCAAAATTATTCTTTACAGCCAGTTCCTTTGTGACTACATCATAGTATTCAATCAAATTGGTCAGACAAGACTTTCCCTTAACAAACCCATGCTTTGTCCGAGCTAAAACTGAAGTCTTGCTAGATGATCCTGCAATGCTTCTTTAACCAGTGCCTCCATTAATTTCCCTGGGACAGAAGTTAAACTAACAGGTCTGTAATTACCTGTTCCTCCCTCGATCCTCCTTTGTGGATTGTGGTCACATTTGCACATCTCCAGTCCACGGGTACCTCCCTTGAGTCGAGGCAAGCTCTCATAATTATGGTTAAGGGCTTGCTTACTTTCTTTGAAGCCTCATTTAATATAACTGGATACATTCCATGTTTAATATATCTGCATTCCCCTCCCTGAATAACTCCTCATGTGTGAATGTAGATGCAAAATATTCATTGTTTGTTAATTATCTGAGCAGGATCATCAACAGTTTAACCATCGATATCAAGTAGACCAATCTGATTCATCCCCTTCCTTCCTTCTAGAGTTTACATAAGTAAAGAACTCTTTGCTGATTTACTTTGCATCCTTTGCCAAAGATTTCTCATCATCTGCCTTTGCCTACCTAATCTCCTTTGTGACTTGGTTACAGAGCAGTTTATATCTATCATAGGCTTCTGTGTCACCTGTTAATTTTTATGTATCCCATGCATTTTTTTTCTCTGCCACATGTCTAATTAGTTCATCTGACATCCATTTAGGCCTAAATCTTGAACAGTATTTCTTAGTTGGTATGAAAAGACTAGTAGCTTCCCAAGATTAATTCTTTGAATGCTTCCCATTTTGAATTTGCTGTTGGTAACATCATCAGTTGGTCCAACCGTATAGAATTTAAATAATGTTTCAGACCCCCATAGTCACCTTTACGAAAGCAAAAACCCTTCCCTTTTCCCCTGATGGTAGTTACCTCTTTGAGTAAATCGCACTTTAGCACAATCTGATCACCGCCCTCTAGTGGTTCCTTTATCTGCAGATGCTTAATGCATGAAGAATCACTACTGATAATCAGATCAAGAGCATTACTCCCTCTAGTTGCCTCTCGAACATGCTGCTGTAGAAAATAGTCATCCAATATATCCACAAAGGCCTTACTAGTGTGTGAGTTACCAAATTCCAGTTAATCTCTGGGAAATTACAATCCCCCCCCCACTTATAAGACACTCTGATTTACTGGCCCACTCTATATCTCTGCAAGCAGTGCATAGCACACATTTCTTGATTAGACCGGGGTTCGAGCCCGTCACCACCAAATACATAGAATGCGGAAAGGTCAGGGAATGACCACCGCATATTCCTGGAGCAATATGGCCTTAGTTGCTAATTCTCCTAAAAACCAAATAACAAAAACAACTATATCTCTGCACAATTATACTAATCAGATTCATTAGGCCTATAACACACACCTACTCTCATTTTTCCTTTCCCAGTGCTTATATCACACCAAACACACTCAACATTGCATTGTCCACTACCATCAATTGCATGCACTTCCTTAGATTTTATGTGTTTCTTAACTTATAGCATAACCCTTCCTCCTTTCTTGTCCCCCTCTATCTTTCCTGTGCACATTGTACTACCCAAATTCCAATTCTGCACTGCTTATGACTGTGAGACACTATATCTCTGATATCCCAACAATATCTGCCTTTGATGTCTTGATTAGTACTTCAAGCTCATCAAAGTTATTAACTATATACCTAGCATTGGTGTACATGCACTTGTTTCTACTCTTAGTTACCCTAACAGTGCATGTATTTACTTGTTCCACTATGAATCCCAGCAGTCCTGGAAATTCCCATTGTCTTCCTTTCCAGGCTGCTGCTCAGTTGCATTTTGATAAAAGCAATGCAAGAATCACTTTCACCTCTGCCAGCGGCTTTTGCTACAGAATCTGTTAGTCTGTATATCTCCGCCAAGCTAGCAGCTTTCCGACCCACCTAACTCTGCCTCGATAGCATCAGCAAATATTCTTGCACCCTTTCTATTTAAGTGTATCCAATCCCCGTAGAAGTAGTCTCTTCTGTTAACAAGCACAGACCAGACTGAGAAAAATTCTACCCGTTGAGCTTTGCACAATCTCTCCAAGGCCGAATTGATTGACAAGGCTCTCTCATCATATACTCCCTCCTATCGTGTCTGGGCAGAATTGCAGACACTTTCAAATTCAATCCTAACTCACGACTTATTTTTCAACATTGACCTGTACTTGTTAAGTAATTCCGCTGGTCTCCTACTCTTAATATCATTAGTGCCAACGTGTACAACAATATCACCCTTTGTGCCCTTAATAGATATCTGCTCTACAACATCATCAACCATTGCCACTGGCAGACACACTCTGGTCCTGTTCCACCTATCCTTTTTTTGCACAATATGTTCTCCTTTTTCCTGACAATGAAGTCACCTGACAATGAACAACTAGTTCCTTAGGGACCAGTGCATTCTGCTTAGGGGGTTGCTGCTGTGTTGCATGATGGTCAAGTGCTCTGGCATTAATGTGGGCAGCTGAGAGCTTGATGGGCCCCTCAATTTAAATCATTTGAGGGCGTCCAACTTCCTCTAAGCTCTCATATAGGCCCATAATAATTCTGAGTTGGCGCCTGATTTCCTCACACTCCTTACATCGTGCACACACAACTACATTCCCCTTGGCAATACCATGTCCCATTCCTGATTGCTCCCCAAACATCAAACAAGCAGTGCATTTCAAAAGGCTGTGATTCAGAGGACAGCCTCCCCTCTCAGTTCTCTCTTGAGCCACAGCACTACCATTAGTTTTAGTCTTTTGCTTTGCTGCTCTGGTCTGATTCATGATTTCTATTCAATTACAAATAAAATTCCATTAGAAAATATAATCCTAAACTTATAACTTTAATCCCAATGCAGTTATAACACTATATATATATATATTTATTTGAGTATCGAATGTTATTTGCGAGTTACTTTATATGACTTTCTGATCTCCTGTCAAGTTATATGTATTAATTTATAATGTTATGTTTGTAAAAACTAGGTCCTTATGTGTATTTACTTAAAAAAAGTACAATTTAATTGACAATGAAATTTAATAAGATTAGTACATTTTACTGATTAATTGATACTACTATACTTGCTATCTAATTTTCCGTTAAACCTTACACTATCTAGTTCAGGTATATGTTGTATCATATAACAATGGCGGCAAGTTACAGAACTTAAAATCTCGCTATCTATATTCAAAATAATCCACGGAGCTTGACTAGGTCTATAAGCTACTTATAGAAAATAATTTAATCTAACCTTTAAGGTTGATAGACTCATTACACATGCATTAATTTTGTAAAACATATTTACATTGTTCATCATGACTCATCTGTTATGAAAATCTATTTTAAGACTTATTTTTCTTTTTAAAAAAAAAATTTTGTCATCCCTTATCCAGGTTGAATGTCTGAAAACCTGAATATTTAAAATTTTTTTTTTTTTTTTTTTTAACTGCATCATTTCAACTTTAAATGTCTCAGTTTTAAATAGTAGCAAATTTGTCTTCTAATTTGACTGCACTGAAGTAAAGTTGGATACTATATTTAGCTTGATGCTTTCAAAACCTCCACTGGAGCTTCATATCCATGTATTTATCTGTACTGACCAGTTAAAATAAATGATATGGTCTTACTCCTGATAGAAAGTCTGCTGACCATCAAACAAAGTTCACAATTTATCAAATTTATTTTGTTTAATTTTTTGTTTATTTATTTGGAAAATTACCAGTTAACATAACAGTATTTTCACTATACATAACACTTGCTGTGAAGTATTGTGCCATGATCAGTTCATCCTCTGTCTACTTGTGCGAGGTTCATGAATTTTCTCTGTACCCATCTCTCATTGATCCTCAGTAATTTTCATTGATAGAGAAAACTACCTTACTAAATTGTTAACAGAGGAGGGCAGTGTTTTGATTCATATTTTTGAATGTCAGACTCTATTGGCAGTTCAAGTTAGAGTTGCTATCCTGTCATTTATTTCCTTTGAAAATTAATCTTTATTAACAATACACTGGTGTGCAAAATTTAAGGACCAGTCAGGTTTTCACCTGTAGCTTCTCATAGGAGTTGCCTGGAAAGGAACCTCGTGAGGTACAGAAATGATGAAGGAAACAACACTGACACAAACCGAAACAAAACGGTACGGAGGGACTTTATTCAAAAATGGCAAAGATGGAAAAAAGGGAAGAGGCGGTCCTCAGTAGGAGATATGAACACCCCTAATGTCGATGCAGGCTTTGCACCACCTGTCCATACTTAGAACAATGTTGTTGATAAGTCCTTGGGGTTGTCCATTCCTCTGTCAGCGCCATCTTCAACTGGTGAACATTTTTTGGTGGGTGTGGACGTGCCACTAGGCATCTCTGCAGGATGTCCTATATCTGTTCGATGGGATTTAGATCAGAGAAAACGGGCAGGCTAATCCATATGGACAATGTCCTCACTTTCCAAAAGCATATCAACAGCTGCAGTGCGATGCGGTGTGGCATTATCATCCATAAACTCGAATTCAGGGCCAATGGCTCCACGGAACAGGCACACATTAGCATTAGCATTAGTAGAGGCATATGATGCAAGAAAGCAAGCTTATTCAGCATCAGCCAAAAAAAAAAAAAAACACACACCACTCCCATTTCACCCCTCCGTTCGTTCGAAATACCTGTCCAGTTGAGCCTTAAATTTGTTTAGGCTATCAACTTGAACAACAAATGATGGAAGTCGGTTCCACCAACAAACCACCCGCTGGCCAAAGGCAAATTTCCGCACATCTATCCGACATCCGTCCTTCCTCAATTTGAATTTATGCCCTCTGAGGTGATTATTCTGAGCAAGAGGAAGAATCCCATTGGCATTGAGCATGCTCAAACCATTCAAAGCCTTATACACCTCTATCAGATCACCTCGCCGGTGCCTAGTCTCCAGACTCTGTAATTTGCAAAACTTAAGCCTTTCTTCGTAAGAGCAACCCTTTGTTCCATTCACTAATCTTGTTGCCCTTCTCTGTACCTGTTCCAGCAGCGCTACATCCTTCTTGAAATGAGGCTTCCAGACCTGTATACAGTACTCAAGATGTGGCCTAACCATTGCCTTATACAAGGGAATAATCACCTCCTTATCCCTGCTAGAAAAATTCCTGTATATCATTGACAAGACACCATGAGCTACTCTTGCAGCTCATCTGCACTGCTCAGAGAACTTATATCTGCCTGCACAATTACCCCCAGGTCCTTTTAATTCTCCACCACTGTCAGTGTAGTACCGCAGAGTTGATACGTTGCTCTGGGGTTACTGTTTCCCATATGTAGTACTTTACATTTGTCAATGTTAAACTTCATTTGCCACCTCTCAGCCCATCTGTTCAACCTTTCCAGATCCTGTTGCAGCAGCATAGCGTGAGTAGTGTCCTTAACAACCCTGCCAACCTTTGTATCATCTGCAAACTTGGACATTAAACTTGATATACCATCATCAATATCATTCATAAACACCGAAAACAACAACGGACCCAACACTGAACCCTGAGGAACTCCACTAATAACATTAGTCCACGTTGAGCAGTGTCCATTGATTACCACTCTCTGTCTTCTGCCACTCAACCATCCCCTTATCCATAGCAGCAATTTGCCTCCAATGCCACACTTTTCCAATTTGTGCAGCAGTCTTCCATGTGCAACAGTATCAAAAGCCTTTCTAAGATCCAAATATATAATATCAAAGTTATTCCCTGCATCCAGTTCTTTTGTGACTACATCATAGTATCCAATCAAATTGGTCAGGCAAGACCTGCCCTTAACAAAACCATGCTGCGTCTGAGCTATAACTGAATTCTTGTCTAGATGATCCTGCAATGCTTCTTTAACCAGTGCCTCCACTAATTTTCCTGGAACAGAAGTTAAACTAACAGGTCTATAATTACTTGTGTCAGCCTTTGATCCTCCTTTGTGAATTGGGGTTACATTTGCACATCTCCAGTCTATGGGTACCTCCCCTGAGTCCAAAGAAGCTCTCATAATTATGGCTAGGGGTTTGCTTACTTCCTTTGCTGCCTCCTTTAATATAACTGGATAGATCCCATCCACCCCAGGTGCCTTTTTTATGTTTATCCTCAACAATCTCTCCTCCACTTTCCTCTCAGTTATTACAAAATCATCTAGCTCACTGCCAATGTCTACTTTACCTACGTCATTCTCCTTCCTGAATAACTCCTCATGTGTGAATGTAGATGCAAAATACTCGTTTAGATTGTTAGCCACCTGAGCAGGATCCTCAACTGTTGAACCATCAATATCCAGTGGACCAATCTGATTCATCCCTTTCCTTCTTGAGTTTAAATAGGTAAAGAACTCTTTTCTGTTTTTCTTTGCATCCTTTGCCAAAGATTTTTCGTAGTCTGCCTTTGCCTGCCTAATCTCCTTTGTGACTTGGTTACAGACCAACTTATATCTATCATAGGCTTCCATGTTGCCCATTAATTTGTATGTATTCCATGCATTTTTCTTCTCTGCCACATGTCTCATTAGTTCATCTGACAACCATTTAGGCCTAAATCTTGAACAATATTTCTTAGTTGGTATGTAAAGCCGGGTAGCTTCCAAGATTAGTTCCTTGAATGCTTCCCATTTTGAGTTTGCTGTTGGTAACATCATCAGTTGGTCCCACTGTATAGAATTTAAATACTGTCTCAGACCATCATAGTCGCCTTTACGAAAACAAAAACCCTTCCCTTTACCTCTGATGGTAGTTACCTCCTTGAGTAAATCCCACTGCAACACACTGTGATCACTGCCACCTAGTGGTTCATTTATCTGCAGATTCTTAATGCATGAAGAATCACTACTGAAAAGGGGGAAGGATTCCCCCTTTTCACTACATGGGGAAGAATTACCTCAGTACCAGTTATAGTACCGCCTTCCAGTATCTGGAGTTGTGTATGTCCATCCAAGATAACACCTCTCCAGACAAGAACACCTCGACTGCCATATCGATCCCTTTCAGTGATGTTTGCGGGGTGATACTGTGTGCCAACCTCTCGCCAGATTTGCTGACGTCCAGACTCACTGCTGAGACTGAATCTACTCTCATCAGTAAAGAGTACCTTAGGTAATGATTTTGTAGTTGTAACCTTTAGAAAGTGTTGGTCCTTAAGTTTTGCACACCGGTGTATATTTGATTAAACTTTTTATTAGTCAAAGCTTTACTGCTTTATAAAAAAATTTATTGCGGAGTATCACTCCGAGCCATATTATTTGCATTGCCTTGAAAATAAAAATCTTGCAGAACAAAATTTGAATGATGGCTCATGGCATGCCTTTCCGAGGTATTTATTATGATATTCATTACCCTTGCCTTTCTAATTTCATACTGTACAAATACAACACTATATGCATTGCTCTTGCCTTTCTAATTACTGTAGCTGTTTAATATTTTAGTAAATAAATGAGGCATGTGTGTACAATATTAAAGGTATCCAAACAACACAGCTGCAAAGAATGTCATTTGCAATTTCGTTGAACAATACTGTACAGGTATGAGTATTGTTCAGAAAACTGAGAATTTGCCAGATAGCGTCACACTTGCATTACATGCCAAAAGATTATTGTCCAGACTCTTCTTCTTCCTGATTAACTCTTATCATAATAAATCTTCTCGGAAGTGACTGTTTGTATTTTTTTTTTTTTTTGTTTTTTTTTTTTTTTGTGGCACTGATTTCAAGGCAATTGAAAATGTTCTGATAGTTGTGGGAAAACTTTCCCATGGTTATTACCAAAGCAGTGGGGAAGTGTACAGTGTGTCACATGAAGGAGACATGGTATATGAAAGTCTTTACTTTAAAAGGTTATATCAACCTCTGGATTAGAATATTATGATTTAATCACTCTTAATCTTTTCTTCAGAAAACCACATCTAGCAATCATTCATATGAGATTTCCTTTCTACAGCAGTGTGCCTTGATGGGAGCTTCCATCTACAGCAGTGGCATGATCATTGGTTTTAGTACCTCTCAAAATGTGTGATCTCGGGCCATGCAGTGCCCACAGAATGTGTCATTGTAATGATGTTGAGCTAAATGGCCAAAGGACATGCAGTGAAAACACTGCATGGAGATTAATCTACAAAAACTCGTGTCCTACTCAGAAGAATTTTTTGGATTGAGCCAGGACATTGAATTACAAAGTTAAACACCTGTTTAACTTTGTAATTTTTTTACTTTGTTCTGAGCAAGAACTTGTACACTGGATCTAAACTGTTCCTTGATTATGGGAAATTCTTACAGTTTTCCCTTCCACAGCTGGTCCAATTGGTGTTGCTTTGTCTCTTGCTGATTCAAGATGAAGGCAACAAGTTTTGGAAGTAATCTGGATGGTCAAACCACTTCCATTTCCCACTACTGAACATTTTAACATGCAGAAATCTTGCTAATGTCCTCATCAGGAGGAGTTTCAACAATAAGTCCCTTATCACTAATTGACCTCACAGAGGTCAATTATTGATACAAGCAATGTCATGAGTAGTAACCTTCTGTAGAACTCAAATTAGCTGAAATCTCTTGTGCTATATCTATCCAATTTAGACTTGAATATCAAAGCCTTGGGTTTTTTTACCAATTGGTTCTAAGTGGACAACATTAGAAAAGGTCTGAGCAATTGCCTCAGCCAGTTCTTGGGCCTGAGTTAATCTTGTCACAAACCTGTTGTTTTCTACCTCGGTCTCGGTGGCAATAGTTTCCAACTCATCTCTTCAATGGTACAATTGTGGACATAAGTATATCCACAATAGTTCCATTGAAATGGTCCAAACCATCACTAAATAAAATTTTATGGAGCTTCAGCCTCTCAACTGTCAGCTTGGCCAAAGCACTGGTTTGCTGTCCCAACTCCACAACGGAGCCCTGATTGACCTCTCTAGTTTGAGTATATTCATTGCTATCAGAATCCTCATCTGATAGTTTTTAAAAGTTTTCCAGACTTTTGGCCCTTCTTTAATTCAAGATCTTAGCCAACAACTTGAAGCTTAAGCCTTTTTTTCGGTGTTTGCATGTTTAACAAGCTTTCTGAGAATACAGCAATAATAGTACGCAGATAATAATAGTACGCAGAAAGCTCCAGACCTTTTTTCTAGGTCAGTATCAAGTGTCCGTCGTTCTTCTGTGGGCATTAATGGAGGTATTTGCCTGCTGTCATCATCATTCTTCTCTTTCTTGCCTTCTTGATGATTCCCTTCTACTTCTAACTTTCTCTCTCTCTGGGTAACATGGGAAATTTTGTTTTTTGGCTGGTGCAGCATAAGGCTTATTTGCACCATATGGCTAATAATAATAATACAAATTATTACAAATTATAAAATAACAATAATACAAATTATAAAATAACAATATAACTAAGAAACTAACACTATTATAAAATATGCAGATGTTACTGGCTAAAGTAAATATGTAACAGTACAATTGTGTAGACATGTATAGTATCTTATGTAGGACAGCACCCAAACATCAATTGAACTCTGCCTTTGTACTCTGTGTTGAATACAGAACTCTGTAAAAGGCCAGAAATGTGTGTAATGTTATGTTTGTTCAGTGCGTTTTTTGTTATCTTGTTTAGTTGTTTCTGGCCTCTTTGTCACCAAGCAGGCGATCACCTGGAAAACCTGTCCAATGTCCGACTACACCACGGGGAGGTGGGCCACAACTACACATGTACTGTGGCAGACCTTGACTAGTTCGTATTGAATGGCCAAAACGAGTTTGGGATCATTCAAAGTGAAAAAGAAAAGTAATAATAATAAAATAAAATGAATAATAATAAATAGATAAATAAAAGTAACAAACTATAAATAAATAATTAAATAACAAAATAAAAACAACCAAACTCCACTGGTTAAGGGCAAGAATAATGGATGCCATGATCCTATACCTAGGGAGCCCAAACCCAGGTACCAGCAAATTCATATCTCAGGGGGAAGGGCAAGAGGTCAGGAAAAAAGAAAATCCCACACTCACAAACAGTTATGCAGTCCATGGGTGCCAGCAAAAGAGAGAGTAATAAATATGTATAATAAAATAAATTAAAATGCGAATTGGATAGGAAAAAGAATTAGATTAATTCGTAAAAAAAAAAAAAAAAAATATATATATATATATACACACAAGTCGACTGTCACTAATCCGGCAGTGTTGGGATCTGTGGGGTGCCGGATTAGTGAGTTTTCTGGATCACTGGTTGTTATTTTAGCACATACAGTTTACCCAACAGCTAACCACCTCCTCCTACCTTTAACATGTTAACTGCCAAGCCAGTTTAAGAATAAAATTCACCAGGGGCCAAAAAATATTTAGAAAATAATTTGATTAGTAATTCTAAAATAAATATTGTAATATCAGTGTTGTCATTTTTTTCACTTAAAGTATATATAAAAAAAGTTTTTTTATTTCAAATATATGTGGCAGACGTGGCCCAGTTGGTTACTTTATTTCTAGAGAAGCTGTGTCGCCCCATATGTGTGATGCTATTACAGTATGCATATGAAGATCGTTTGTGATTAGTTCATTGCACGCATGGCGAGCGCTGCATTAAAACTGATTGCGATAAAATAAACTCTCAAATGTCGCAATAACTTTGTCAGTATTGTTAGAGATTTTATGAAAACAAGTTCGTTAGCACACTGTATTATCCATCATATTGAGTTGTGTTTGTACAGTGTGTTGTAAAAAAAAAAAAAAAAAAAAAGGGAATGGCAAAAAGAAAATTACTAAAATAAGAGGAACTGAGAGAAATTGCTGGAATTTACAATTAAGCAGAATTAAACTTCTCACAAACACCCCGCTGTCGAGTTTTTTCAGAAGTTCAACTTTATCTGTTATGGAAAATGTACGGTGTTTGTGCTTACACTATGAGAGACTTCCAATGCATAAAGGAAGAGGCACTTCCTTTATGCATTGGAACCATGATTGGGGCTAAATGTGAGCAAGTTATAATAATAAATGCAGAAAAACAAGTGGGAATGGCTTGCCAGTGTTTACGAGTTCACGCAAACAGCTGATGCTGCAACCAATGCCACCAAAACAGTAGCGGCAGGTCAGTGCACTGACCCGGGAAATTTGAAATTACGTTCGAGGAAATTATGTCCGGATTAGTCATGGTCGACCTGTATATATAAAATAAAAAGTGTATGTAAAAAAAAAAAAAGGTAAAATAAGATAAATAAAATAAAAAGTATATAAAAATAGAATAAAGTCAAAATAAAAATAAAATTTAAAATTAAAAAAAACCAATAAAAATAAATAAAAATTAAAAAACAATAAAAAAATAATAAAAAATTTAATAATCCCGCACATGGAGAAAGCAGTGAGTGCCAGCAATCCCTTACCACAGGAGACCCAGATCCTGGGTACCAGCGAACCAGTTTGCCTCATGAGGCCACAGTTGTGGGCAAAAACCGATCCATGGAAGGAGAAGGCAAGTTAGTATTATCAGCTAAGTGCAGCCAGTAAAGTCCACTCAGTCCAGTTAGGTGAGTCCTATCGTAAAATCATTCTGATTTCAAATCATTTGTTCTGAGAAAGAATTATTTAGCAAGATATCTTATCTAGGTACGTCCTGTCTGGTAAGTAGGTCTGTTTTATAATTTTGATAACTGTGATAGTTATGCAGAATACATAAGTAATAGTTTCAATAGATTTCAAAAGCCTAATATCTATCAACATGAAGTTTTTTCCCCCCCTTTTCTTTATTGTTTGAAGTTTAGGATACATTTTTAGATCAATGCAAAAAGCCTGTTGTACAGTTAACATTCACATAATGTAGTTGTTGGAAGTTTAAGAGTTCATTGTAGATGGTGCAGGTGTATTTTCCAGCAGTCCAGCAATTGTAGAAAAAGCAGGAGATGGAACAGCCAACGTCGCTTTTCTTTTTCTTTTTGGCTAGTATCCCATCTGGTTTGCTAGATGTTTATCAAATTTTTCCATATTCTGAGTTTCTCTTGCTTAACATCTGCATCTAAATTGCAAGTTATGCCAAGGATTTCAATAGGAATTCTATGTTTTGTTTGGTAGCAGAGACCTTACATGAGGTGAAGGTCCATTGGAAGCACACCTGCCAAGATCTGAAGTGCAGCAGAGGATACTTTCCTGGAAGTGCGAAGCATGGAAAGGAGCGAGCTTTGAAGTGTGATTAATTTAGCTTTAAATTTGATGTTTGTTGCCATGTGAAACTATGCTCCAGAGGCATACGTGGCCATTGGGACAAAAACAACCTTGTAATATAGGGAAATAGTTTTCCTGTTTAATCCCCATTCAGTCTTGGTGATTCTGATTAGAGCGTTAGTATACTTTTTGATCTTTGAAATCAGATAGTTTACGTGTGGCAACAAAATTTAATCAGTCATCCACAATAATTGTACAATTGTACAAAATAAGAGAATCATATGGAATTTGGAATGAAGACCTAACCAGGCTCTCTCTAACAGCTGGGGGGCAAACCCAGCCCAGACCATATGGAAGTGGAGCCTCTTCACTAGGTTTTCACTAGTGAGAAAAGCATCGAGAAGATCAAATAAGGCAAAACCTAATAAATAGCATGAAAACTTGCCAAAAAAATTTTGTCTAAATTCAGTGGCACCTGTGTCATACAGAATGGACAGATGCCTTAGTATTCTGGGTTGTAGGATCCAAGGTTTCACCCATTTGCTGTTGAAATCTCTGTTCTGGCATAAACCATGCACTGGCCATATAGGTGTAGTGTAGGGTGCAAACATGTAATGTATTGTATCATTGTAGGCTGGCAGTACTGGCATTTCACAGTGAGGGAGAAAAACACCAGTTTTTGGTCACCTTCCTGGTTCCTGTCCTTAGCCACATGGAGGCATGCCAGGGTTCAATCTAGGCCCTGACTGGGGCTAGACTGAATGAATTCTAGAAAGACCCTAAGGAGAGGGTGATGGAGGGGGAGTATGGATAGAACAGCAGGGAATGAGAGTCAGAGACATAGAATAGGAAGTCAGAAATAACAATTCTGAAGGAAAAGGCTAGAGAAGAAGATTGGACAATGGCATCCAATCCATCCCCAAGAGGGGATTAATCTCTCCTCTGCAAGGCAGAGTCAAAGTATAGTTATCATCAGGGCATGGCAGAATCAATTCCTAATCAGGTGAGCTCACCTTCTGAAGGTGTGAATAGAGAAAGTGTAATTTGCCAAGTAATTTTCCTTAGTAGCAATAAGAGTTGAGACCCTGTTAACAGAAGTGACTCCAGTTAGAAATGCAAGTCTGCGTAGTGTGGACAGTGAAGGAGAATGTGCCTCACTGTTTTGCTGGCACTACATGTACAGTTTGGGGTTGCTGAGAGATGTAATTTATACAGCTTTGCATTCATACTTCCATGTCTTTGTAAGGAGAAAAGTTAGATACAGGCCAGGATTAAACCAGTTGAGCTGCTGCCGGGAAAACTCAGTTACTTTAGGGATGAAAGGAAAGATATTTCTGCCAATTGGGATTCTTTCCATGTACGTTTCAATTTTGTTAATAGGTCTGTCTTAATTCTTTTCTTTTCATGTCCCATGGTGTTGAAGGAAATTCAAGGAAACTCCCCCTAATAGATGCTGGAGTTCTCTTCCTCAGATGAAATCTAAGAGATACGTACGTAAACCAGATAGATTGGCATTTTTCCACAGATGATCTGCAGGGCTTGGGTAGAGACTCCTGTAAGCACTGAAGATAATTACTAGGACTATTTGTGTTTGTTGAGGTCTTTTCTTGATGGCATAATTTTTTGCTCTATAGTCCCCCCAGCTCCGGAGCCATATTTGATATGTTTGTTGTTGTTTCGTTTTTAGGAGCATTAGCAACTAAGGCCATATTTCTCCAGGAAATGCGGTGGTCAATACCTGACCTTTCCTCATCCTCCGTGTTTGGTGGTGACGGGCTCGAACCCCGGTCTAATCAAGAAGCGTGTGCTACGCACTGCTGCTCCTTCCCACCTGGCTACGGAGGCACCCCATATTTGATAATGTCCTGTACTGTATCTACAACCCATACTGGCACAATGACCACAAGTATCATTTTCCTGCCTATAAACGTTACCAGAATGGCCATAGCCAAAACTCTTAAAACAGTGTGAGGTAAAGACAAAATCTGTAACATTGTGTACTGTATATTATATACAGTTTCTTACCTTGATCTGTGAAGACCTTTTTTTTTAGAGGGCCTTTTTTTTTTTTTTTGGCTTCAAAAATGGCTGTCTCTCATTGCTAGAGTGGCCATGTCAGGAGTTTGCGTCATCTGCCCACACTCGAAGCCATGGTGGTCCAGCATCCTTATGCAGTTTAAAGAAAAACAACGGCTACATGCCCAATTCAAGAGATCACCTACAGAAAGTTCATACTCAGCGTACTCAACAGACAGATACAGTTTCCAGAAATCCAAGATGCAGGCTATAAACTCGTTCATGGAGAAGAGGATAGCGCATGGCCAGCGATCCTGGTCAGCCAATCACATCCAATCAGCAGGATCGTTAGACCTGTCCGAATGGTGCGATCATGTAACCCAGTTCGTCAAAACAGACAGCGCAGCTGCTGCTCCCCCTGGAACAGTGCATACTACAACCTAACTAATCTCACTAATGTGACAATTGGCGAAGAGGAGCTAATCAAAGCCATCAACACCCTGTCCAATAAGAAATACGAAGCATTGCAGATGATACGAAGGTTGGCAGGGTTGTCAAGGACACTATTGACACTATGCTGCTGCAACAGGATCTGGAAAGGTTGAGCAGATGGGCTGAGAGGTGACAAATGAAGTTTAACATTGACAAATGTAAAGTACTACATATGGGAAACAGCAACCCCAGCGCAACGTATCAACTCTGTGGTACTACACTGACAGTGGTAGAGAATGAAAAGGACCTGGGAGGTGGTTGTGCAGACAGATATGAAGTTCTCTGAGCAGTGCAGACAGGCTGCAAGAGTAGCTCATGGTGTATTGTCAATGATATATAGGAATTTTTCTAGCAGGGATAAGGAGGTGATAATTCCCTTGTATAAGGCAATGGTCAGACCAAACCTAGAGTACTGTATACAGGCCTGGAGGCCTCATTTCAAGAAGGATGTAGAGCTGCTGGAATGAGTACAGAGAAGGGCAACAAGAGTAGTGAATGGAACAAAGGGGTGCTCTTACGAAGAAAGGCTTAAGTTTTGCAAATTACAGTGTCTGGAGACTAGGCACCAGGGAGGTGATCTGATAGAGGTGTATAAAGCCTTGAATGGTTTGAGCATGCTCAATGCTGATGGGATTCTCCCTCTTGCTCAGAATAATTACCTGAGAGGGCATAAATTCAAATTGAGGAAAGACAGATGTAGGATAGACGTGCGGAAATTTGCCTTTAGCCAGCGGGTGGTTGGTTGGTGGAACAGACTTCCATCCCTTGTCATGGAAGTTGATAGCCTAAATAAGTTTAAGGCTCAGCTGGATAGGTATTTCGAATGAACAGAGGGGTTAAGTGGAAGTGGTTATTTTTTTTATTTATTTATTTATTTATTTATTTTATTTTATTTTATTATTTTTTTTGGCTGATGCTGCATAAGCTTGCTGCATTAGCTAATGCTAAATCAATGGGAAGTGACTCTTTTCCCACCTTTTGCCTTAAAGTTGCCTCTTACTTCATCAGTGATGAGCTGACAAAGTTGTTTAACAGAATTTTACAACATTGAGTCGTCCCAAACGCTTGGCTAAATTATAGAGTCATCCAATACCAAAGGTGCAGAATCCAGCCTCTACTGCTGACTCTAGGCCTATTTCAATCTCCTCCCCTTTTCTCAAATGCCTGGAGAGTGCTTGTTTAAAGTGGTTGCCAATCAGATCCTTTCCCAGAGACCTCAACATATACATTACGCGCTCTCACAAACATAACATGCATACAGGCTCTGAATTTAAAAACCTTCAAGCCTGGGAGCAATGCTGTGTTATACATGCTGTTTTTTTGGATCTGAAAGCGGCCTTTGACTCAGTGCAAGTTAAGCCACTTATGTGCCTCCTGGAGAACTACTACAGTTTCACAGGTAATGTCTCGAAGCTCCTCAGAATTTGCTGACCAAGAGGTGCCTTACCTTCCAACAAGGGAATAACTGCATCACAAAACAGGTGGAAGTCGGTATACTCCAAGATGGATCGTTGTCGGCACTACTGCTTTTTTCAGCAATATTTATTCCAGTAATGAATGAAATATCTGCGTTTATGGCCTATGCTGATGACATTGTATGTTACCTCTCAAGCCGGGCTAACACCTCACCAGACCAGGCAGAGGAATTGTTGGATTCTGTCATCCTTAATAAATATCTGTTCTCTTTCTGTGAATACACTACCTATTTTGGGCTTAAAATAAACCCTGAAAAATCCAAATATATCATCTTCTCGCCTAGAGCACAAGCAGACCTCAATCCAGCAGCCTCTCTGCAGCCCTCCATTGCAGGGCATGTTTTCGTCGCCACTCATTTAGTAAAATTCCTAGGAGTGGTAATGGACGAAAACCTAACGTATAAGGAACAAATCCAGCAACTGCGTTCAAGAGCATTACAGGCTTTCTGGGGTATGAAACTTGATCTCTGTAGAACACACAACAAGGAAACAATCAGAAAATTTCCCCTCTACTATTTTAGTTCTGTCATCAGTTATGGTATTGAAGTTTGGTCTGCTGCTCCTATGTCCAGTCTGAAGATACTCTGGGGTCTGGAATTCTGGGTCCTAAAGTGGGCCAACAATTGGGCTCACCTACCCTATACATCAAAATCACAGCTCTGCATAAATCTGAGATACACCCCAGCCCACCACTTGGCATATGCAAGGAAGCTCACAATGGCGCCTAATCTGTGCTCCGCTGCTCTCGACTTGGGAAATTGTTGGCTGCAAAATCCCTGGTAGAGCCCTCAGATCCTTTAATCTCCAGTGCTCTGGAGATTAAAGGATCTGACCAGCCAGTGCTCTGTTCTAACCTGCAGAAGCTCTCGACCTTCAAGTGGCACTTTCCGAACAGCATCATCAGTGTGCTATACTCCTCAAACATTGATTTGGATGTGTGGTCCAGAGATTCTGCTTACAGAGAAGAAAAGTGCAAATCCATAGTGAAGTGCAGTCAGCATTCCTGCAATTGTCAGCAGAACTAATCAACTCCCAGTGAAAGTTTCCATACTGCCTCAATGTGTTGCAGCTTGTGTATATAATAACTATAAAATCTATTGACTATAATGCAATATAAGCTCTGTATAATCAATCTATTATTGCAATCCATTGATTGCAATATTAGCTGTGTAATTGCACTGTCTGTGTATTCTATGTATTTGCTGTGTACCCACATAGTTTGTATGTACTGAATGTAATGTGTACAGTTAATTGTAAGATTCCTCTGGTTGCCTGTAGCAGGAATTGTGTCCTATATTTCTATGAATAAAGAATTTTATTATTATTATTATACTGATTTCAGACCAATTATTATTAGAGAAAGTGAGGATGAATGGGCCTAGATATGGAGAAATCAAACCAATAATAAACTGCAGGAAATAAAATCGAATGCACAAATGTGAAACTCAGGCATCAGGGAAAGTCGCAGAGAAGTAGTAATGCTTGCCTTACTACGAATTGGCCACATTCACCTTACGCATTATCATATACTAGCTAATTAAAATCCCCCTCTCTGTTTTTAATGTCAATTTCAGCTTACAGTGAAACACATCCTTTTAGTATGCCCTCGATTCAGAAATTCCAGATTTTTTGCTTCCAAAGTCTGTGCAATAATCAGAATCCCCTTACCCTACAACAGATTTTAGATACCTCTGCAAATCTCGATGAACTGTTTAATTTTATTCGGCAAATCCACTTTAACAAAAGAATCTAAAAAAAAAATTGATATACATTAAAAAAAAAACTGTAAAGACATATATTGGCCTTTGATGCCCTTGTGTCTTAAAACCCTTAAAAACAACAACAGCAACAAAATAATGATTTTACGTATATTAAGTAGTAACCTACAAAATCTCTATCTAAATTAAAAATGAAAATAACAAACTTAACTAGGTCTATAAAGCTACTTATAATGTACGATATGATATGACAGTCAAATAAATAAAATTACAAAGAACTTATATTTCTTGGAGCTTGAATTTCACTGCGTCCACTTGTAATGACATTCAATGCCCTCTCAATCTTTTAAAGCATTGAGGCTTTAAAGGTTTGAGAGGGTGCTGAGCTTCTAGGTTTTCCCAATGATTAAAAGAGGAAGCTTTTCTCTGCCAGACATGGTTTCTGCTAGGAAAATTTGAGAGGGTGCTGAGCTTCTGGGTTTTCCCAATGATTAAAGGAGGAAGCTTTTTTCTGCCAGACATGGTTTCTGCTAGGAAAACAGTAATCTGTTGTTTGGACTTTTTTCTGCCACTACATTTCTCGCCTTTAAATGTAAGTGTTTTTATCTGGTAGCAATTTAAAAATGAGTCCAGTTTCATCAGCATTAAGATGTCATTACAGTCATATGTCAGCAAAACATTTTTAAAATGATTTTCCTTCCATTCCATTGTAGCATCAACATCCACAGCTGCACTTTCACCACACACTTTTTTGAAAGACAGGCCATGACAAGTCTTAAATTTCTAAACCAACCATCCATCTGAACTTTTAAATTTGTCAATATCCATTGGATGCACAAATGATTCAGCCTTAACTTTTAAAAGATTACCATCTATGGAAATTTTTTTTGCACACTTCATTATTAGCCATTCTGCAATGAGAGAAAACTTTCAAAGATTAGAGGAAGAGTACTCTGTTCTTTCCCAGACAAAAGAACAGTACTCTTAGGAATGCTGAACTGTTTGGCAATGCCAGTCTTAGAATGCACACCATTATCTATAGCTATTGACATTATTATTATTAGCTATATGGTACAAGGAAGCCTGAGGCTTATGCTGCACCAGCGAAAAAAAAATTCCCAAGTTACCCTGAGAGAGAGAGAGAGAGGAGAGAGAAGAGAGAGAGAGAGAGGAGAGGAGAGAGAGAGAGAGAGAGAGAGAGAGAGAGAGAGAGAGAGAGAGAGAGAGAGAGAGAGGTCAAAAGTAGAAGGGAATCAACAAGAAGAGAAGAATGATGAATATCCAGCTCAGGACCTGGGTGTGCCAAGCCCATACTCACCAGATGTGAACCCTTGGGTTAATTGTATATATATATATAAAAAAAAAACCATTATGGGAATCCTATTGTCTCAAAACTTGATACTACAACATGTTGGATGGACAACTTGTGTAATCGAGACCGCTAATGAACCCTGATGAACTGAACAAATAAAATAAAATCTGCTTGAAATTTCCTCTTGAGATCTTAGATTGATTTAAAAATTTAATTCAAAATGAGGACACAGATCCTACACAACAGAAAATCACAATAAATTAGCATCCGCCTGATTTTACGAATATTAGTGGGTTTCGATTATACAAATTGTCTGTCCAACATGTCATTATCTACAGCTTGCAAAATCCGAATTTTTTCTGCGATTGGCAAAGCTATTTGCTTTCTTGGAGCCATATCAATAAATATACACTCTAACTAATGAAACAAAATTTTAGCGAATGTTCATTTCATTGCTGCACTGCAAGAAAAGAGCATGGGAAAGCTTAACAAATGATTTCTAATGGTCAGGTAGCAAGCTCCTCAATTACTTCAATATATTGCCCAATGAATGCAAATCAATATTGTAATACAAAAGTAAAAATTCAGATTAAGAGGTAGAAATTTATGGTCGTTACAGAAAAATCCGTTTATTTTCAATATCCTTATACTGAATGTAAAATAACATTAGTTTAATAGAAATTGGCTGGGCCCAACCACAGAGGTCATTATGATTTAATGAGACTTAAAAAGAGGGTTTCTATAAAAAGTTTTGACTGTAGTATCAGCCAAAAAAGCTCTCCCATCTGTATCCTCCATGAATTTGTCTAGTTCTCCCTCTAATTTATTCAGCCCATCCACTTTCACAACAACAGATGGAAGCCTGTTCCAACAATAAGCCACCTGTTGGCTGAAGGCAAACTTCCACAGCCAAAGCCAGAACAGTAGTGCCATTGTTATAAACAAAATTTTGACTCAACATTTCTGAAGAGTTACCTAGTCTGCAACATTCTTTTTCTTAAGCAGTCATAATCAGTTGATGTTTAGCAGATTATCCAAACAGAAATCCATAGAAAGTGAAGTCTTAGGTAAGCTGTCTAAAAGCATATAATATAAACAGTCTTTTTGGTTGTATCTTAATATAAAATTGGCAGTGAAATTTATTTTTACTGCAATGTGGACTTTAAAAACCTCCTGCTTTTTTTTTTTTAAAAAATCTCCCTTTTTTTTTGTCTGTTTTTTGCCAAAAATATGAGATTTTTTGCAAAAACATCTCCTGCTTGCAGTTACCTGATCTGCAGCCTTTCAAAAGTCAAAGTTGGCAGCTGTGCTCTCACTAATGTAGAAACTGCTCTCTGTTCTATTGTTTTTGATGCTCTCTGTTCTATTGTTTTTGATGCTCTCTTTTCATTCACTGTGCTTTATCCCTTGTAAATTGGTTCATTGCAAAAGTTATACACAAACTTATTGGAATGTCAGCACTCTTATTTAGAAACCTATTCATAGCATAACATCAAAAAGAAATTGCAGATGCTATTATGGATGTGCATAAAGGAAGAATGATACTAAGAAAGATGCTTTAGTCTCATATGCAGATTCTGAGGCCTTGTGTATTAATCAAAGAAAGAGGTGCAGTGAGCTGAGGATTATTATTTACAGTTGACACAAAACCAAGCCACAAAATTTACCTAGTAAAAAAAACGTTATGCATTCAGAAGGTAGTGAAAACTTTAAATTAAGAAGCAATAATTTTAGGAAAAAATGGATTATTTATTTAACTTTGCTCAGACCAAAAAAAAAGAAAAACAAAAACTAAATGATGAAAGTCTGAAATGTGGGAACTTTATATTGCAAATTTTTTTGTATTTGTGATAGGGCTCCATTAGCTTAAAATGAATTCAGGAAACATAAACTGCCAGAAAATATAAATTTTATCTATACTTATTTTAGTGAGAAACTAGATACTGTGCATCAAATTATTTTAATCTAATAGTAGAAATGCAAGGCTAGTAAGAATAAATTTATTTCACTAATCCACAAAATATTGCACAGCCTGTTGTTAACTGTAGCAGAGATATATTTTTGACCATAAACAATTAAATGAGATTGTAAACTCCTCTGGCAATGAATGGGTGTCAGAATATTTAAATGAAATGTTATAATTTTTTTCTTCATATTCATATATATTAATTTATGCTGATTGCTTTAATTATGTATTATATATAATTAAAAAGTAATATAAGGTTTGCATTATCTTTGTTAATTTTGTGTATTCTCATTACTTTCCGGTATCTTTTACATTCCAGATTCTCAATGTATTTTTATTGGGCAGAAGTAAATCTGAGTAATATCATAATTTTAAAAGTGTTATAATATTTCTACCTTTGATACTTTTTCTTTGTAGGAAATACTTAGAAATCAGCAAGCCATGAGGGAAGCTCAAGTAACCTTATATAGGAGTTATCGCACAAGGAGACCTACCTGATATTGAAATTACTTATTCTGCAATTATTGCACCATTCAGGCTTTAGCACAGGTAATATGTACTTATGCATTTGGGGAAGGGGTTGTATCATTTCACATTTATATTTCTTGAGTCACTTAGATAATGACAGACTTTTATAATTTTATTATTTATATCAGAAAATGGTTTGTTTAAGTTGATTTATTTCATCATTAATATCTTAACCATTTATGATAATGTTTTTTATTGACAAAATTATTACAGAGAAGATGGACAAGATACACGATTACAAACCATTTTCAGAATTTATTACTTTATCCTTATGGCAGATTATAATATTGTATAATTTTATCTTACATTATCAAGTCAAATTGAAGTACTGTGTGTTAAGTTGAACACTTAATGCATAAAATCATTGGCCAAGCATAGAATATCACAAAATATCACATGCGCAATCTGACAGAGAAATAAATATTGTGACTGCATATACAGATTAAATCAATTATTAACAAGACCAGTGAAATGAATATGGAAAAAATAATCGAGAATTGGTTTAAACAATAAAACTAAAGGAGCATTATTTGGATATTATCTGCATAAGATATTTCTCTAATTTCTGATATAGTTAATATTACAAAATACACAATAAGGAGGTAAAATTTTTGCTATTAGAAATGTTTATGTTTATAGTAATTCTTGACCAATGATATATTTTGCCACAACACATTTCCAATAGCAATAAATGATGAAAATAAAAATGATCCCAGCTCACTAAACATGCAGTTTTTTGGTATTAATGAAAATATAAGTAAATATGGGTCAAAATTCTGCTAAATACAGTTAAGTGTGTTCATGGGCTGATTTGTATGTTATGCTGTAAAACTGGTAGAAATGCATGTGGAAATCCCTGATCTACCCACCTGAGATTGGCTAACTACAGTTTCAGGTGAAAAAGATTTTAGAAATACTTTTGAGCCATTGATGTGAATCAAACTCAGACTTCTCCAGAGTATGCAGTATTTTATCATTACTTTTAGAGAGTGTCGTCACCTTCAAAATATTTTCCTTGTGGCTTTTGGGTTGTGTGTGTATTTGCGTGTGTGCGTGCGTGCACACACAGAAATTTAACAAAGTCTGTTTTTTCTTTAGTAACCCAAAATTTTGCTTATCTCTTTCTATTGGTAGAACTATTAATAATCAGAGGTATTAATAATTGAAACCAGCTTCAATCTGTTGTTGTGGAAGTGGTTAGCTTGAATAAATTTAAGGAAGAATTTGACAAATTATTAAAAGAGAAGAGATGGACAAATGTGAGTGGAAATTTTCTTTCTTTTTTTGCTAATGTTGTAAAGCTTGCTTCCCAACGTCATTTACTAATACGGGCATTCCAGAGTCTTTATACTATGCCCAAAAATATTGCTGAAAATCATTTTCTTTCTTTGTATCTTTTCTTTCTCAGAGCGACATGTTAGCCAGCCATGTCAGTCTCTGGATTTTTTATTTATTTTTTTTCCCTTCATTGGTTCAAAGAGAAGCAAAATAAAGAAATTATGGCATTCCAAACATATTTATTATTTGTTTGACCATAAATTGCCCTATGATATAATCTACATGGGAAGATGCATGCAAAATTCACTTTCTGGCAATAAATTGAACCTTTTTAAATGAGCAGGTGTAGTGGAGCAAATATGTAATGGCAATATTCCTTTGTTATCGGGTATAAATAAATGTAGTTTTCAGAGTAGTCTGACAAATACTTCTAAAGGGAATTCAAGAAAATAATTTTCATCAATGCATCAAATCATGGTTGAGACCTTAGGATGTTTGTACCAGGAAGGATAGTTTGAAAGTGAAAAAAAAACAATTTTTTTATTATTATTTTTTTTTTATTACAGAATTATGTTATGTTATTGCCACACTCCAATAAATTAAGTGTAATGTAAGACCACATTAGCTTAAGCATTGGGATAAAACCATGTTTAGGATAGTAGGTGGAATGGGTAAATGAAAATGATAATGGATAAGGAAACCAGGGGCTCACATCTGGTGAGTATGGGCTTGGCATACCCAGGGTCCTGAGCTGGATATCATCATTCTTCTCTTTCTTGGTGATTCCTTTCTACTTCTCTCTCTCTCTCTCTCTCTCTCTCTCTCTCTCTCTCTCTCTCTGTTAGAGGCGCCTCCATAGCCATGTGGGAACGAGCAGCAGTGTGTAGCACACGCTTCTTGATACCGGGGTTCGAGCCCGTCACCACCAAATATGGAGGATGCGGAAAGGTCAGGGAATGACCACCGCATATCCCGGAGCAATATGGCCTTAGTTGCTAATGCTCCTAAAAACCAAATAACAAACAAACAAACAAACAACAACTCTCTGTCAGGGTAACTCAATTTTTTTTTGGCTAGTGCAGCATAAGCCTCAGGCTTCCTTGCACCATATGGCTAATAATAATAATAAACCTCTGAGAATGTAGTAAGGTAGAAGTACAAGATTAACTGTTAAATATTTATGTGCTTGTAAGGATGTAAAGTCAGAGGAAGGATATTTTGGTAAAGAAAGATAAGATAAGATAAGAAATTGAAGATGCAGAGCAACAGACTTATATTTTATAATAATATTTGGTTCCAAGTAAGTCTTGAACTTGAACACTACTCTCATTTTTCAATTAAATACACACCATTTAATTCATTTTTCAATTAGATACACACCAATAAAAATTAGTTCAGTGATAATTTTATTAATTTACTCATGCAATTTGCATGTCATTTACTCCTTGCAGGGTGAATCACCATTGTTTTATATAACTGGTCTATGATCAGGAAAATGGAGAGCCAGAACACACTCCCCCAACTGGTACAGGGAGGCCAGAAATACCTTGGCAACACCTTGACTTAACATCAAAACAGCTGGTCTGAATTGCTGACTTGCTTCGAAAGAACTTGAAAGATGAAGCAGAGTGAGTGAGACTGCATCACTGAGAGGAAGTTTGAATAGTAAACCAAATGGCAGCATGTGTGCATGCTTTCAGAGTGCTGTCTCTACCCACTGACTTCCTACATAAAATGAAAGTGGCTATCAGGTGTGAGTCCTGTGGGAAAAAAAAAATAAACTGGACATCCCTCTAAAAACTACTTTCTACTCACTCAGGGAGGCCAGGGTCTAGTCTCTCTTGATGGCAAAATAGCATCATTCAGGATGCCCTTCAGTTAAAACACACTATCACTATGAATCATCTATTTGCAATAGCCACCAGAGATCTTACCTTATCCACAGTTTTAAGAATTGCCATGGTATGAGTTCCATCCAAATTAACACTTTCTACAAAGACACCTTACAGCATTGGAAGAGCCTTGTATTATAATACTTACTGGTTCATCATCCTCATTTGTACTCTCAGAGCTCCTTTTATAATAAAAAGATAATGGATCCTACAAATACTCATCATTTCTTCTTCCATAAAGGAATTGGGCAAGAATAAGAACCATTGGAGAAATCCTGACCCACAGTTGGAAAGCCCTACCAGGTAATAAAAAGCTTGGAAGCAAAACCACAAAGATAACTGTTGAAAACAGGTATTGTTGAACTGTTTCCAGACAGAAAGACAGTGTAAAGAATTGGAAATATCAACAGAAATTCATCTGCACCAATCTTTGAATACAGTGTTAGAAGCCAAAGTTTCTACAGCTGTCTGCTTGCTACAAAACAGTACACACAATCCAGTCAAGTAGCAATTCCCCCATCCTTTTCAGCATCTAGAAATCCATCATCTAACATCACTCTAGAGGACTAAACCTGCCAAATCTGATGCTGACATCCAGTGGAGATGCTGGCTTGACATTTTCCCAACTCCAGTCATGCTGCACAAGCTTGGTTTATATGCCTCAGATTGCTGTGTCTTTTGTGTCGCCCGAGAGACCCCTTCAACCCACATATTTGGCCTACCCTGTAAATACAATGATCATCAAATATGCTCACCTGGAAGCATACCTACATGCATACCCAGGAGGACAACTGGTATCTGTTAAGTAGAGTACAGAAAACACACATTATGTGCTATGTCCTCTTTATTTCTGCCCAAGGAATCGTCATTGCTACAAATTCTACCTGACACACATACAAGAACCAGGGAGATTGTTTAGGCTCCACTTTAGCAGAATCCTGCTGTAATTCCACACTCACCACAGATTCAAGGAAACTAGCTAATTTTGCTAGAGAGTGGAATCAGACCAGACAGCTCTTTGCCATCAGTGGATACCATAACTTTTAATATACTATAAAAACAGCAGTGAAATATCACCATATATTTATCCGTAATGTTTAAGTAAGATATATAGATTTATCCATAATGGAAAAACTACAACAGTAGTATAAATGGCATTGATTTAATTGTATCTCATATTGTGACTATTCCTTCACAATGAGTTACCATGTATTGCACTATTTAGAATAAGTAACGCTTCACCAATAGAGAAGACTATTGTTACTTATTCTCGGGGGATACCACCACGCAGACGACACCATTTCAAGGCTAGTTGCCTATCATTGGTGCATGGGTAGGAACCCCAGTGTTTCAGTCATCAGTCTAGTTGTGAAGCATAATTCCACAATATGAGAGATACCAGTTGGTGTACATAGTAGTAATACTAATAAAATAAATGCAACAAGGCGTAATAAGTTCCAGATTGGTAATATAGGCTTTAAATATTGGTAAACTAGGCTTTACATACCAACTAAGAAATATTGTTCAAGGTTTAAGCCTAAATGATGTCAGATGAACTAATGAGATATAATTAATTGAGGATCAGGTGGCCAACAAACTAAATGAGTATTTTCCATCTACATTCACACATGAGGAGTTATTCAGGAAGGGGAATGCCAGAGGTGATATTGGCAGAGAAGAAAAATGCATGGGATACATATAAATTAATGGCTGACATGGAAGCCTATGATAGATATAAGCTGGTCTGTAACCTAGGAGATTAGGCAGGCAAAGGCAGATTATGAGAAATCCTTGGCAAAGGATGCAAAGAAAAACAGAAAGGAGTTCTTTACCTATGTAAAAGAACCTTCATAGGTAAAGAACCTATGTTCTTTACCTATGAAGGAAAGGGATGAATCAGATTGGTCGACTGGATATTGATGGTTCAACATTTGAGGATCCTGCTCAGGTGGCTAACAAACTAAACAAGTATTTGGCATCTACATTCACACATGAGCAGTTATTCAGGAAAGGGAATGCCAGAGGTGAAGTAAACTTTGGCAGTGAGCTAGATGATTTTGTAATAACTGAGAGGAAATTGGAGGAGAAATTGTTGAGGATAAACATAAAAAAGGCACCTGGGGGTGGATTGGATCTATCCAGTTATATTAAAGGAGGCGGCAAAGGAAGTAAGCAAACCCTTAGCCATAATTATGAGAGCTTCCTTGGACTCAGGGGAAGTACCCATGGACTGGAGATGTGCAAATGTGACCCCAATTCACAAAGGAGGATCAAAGGGCGACACAAGTAATTGTAGACCTGTGAGTTTAACTTCTGTTCTAGGAAAATTAATGGAGGCACTGGTTAAAGAAACACTGCAGGATCATCTGGAAAAGACTTCAGTTATAGCTCGGACACAACATGGTTTTGCTAAGGGAAAGTCTTGCATGACCAATTTGATTGGATACTATGATGCAGTCACAAAAGAACTGGATGCAGGGAAAAACTTTGATATTATATATTTGGATCTTAGAAAGGCTTTTGATACTGTTGCACATGGAAGACTGCTGCACAAATTGGAGACGCCTCCATAGCCAGGTGGGAAGGAGCAGCAGTGCGTAGCACACACTTCTTGATTAGACCGGGGTTCGAACCCGTCACCACCAAATACGGAGGATGCGGAAAGGTCAGGAATGACCACCGCATATTCACGGAGCAATATAGCTTTAGTTGCTAATGCTCCTAAAAACCAAACAACAACAACAGCACAAATTGGAGCAGTGTGGCATTGGAGGCAAATTGCTGCTATGGATAAAGGGATGGTTGAGGGGGAGAAGACAGAGAGTGGTAATCATTGGACACTGCTCATCGTGGACTAATGTTATTAGTGGAGTCCCTCAGGGTTCAGTGTTGGGTCCATTATTGTTTTCTGTATTTATAAGTGATATTGATGAGGTATATCAAGCTTAATTTCCAAGATTGTAGTGGATACAAATGTTGGCATGGTTGTTAAGGACACTACTGACGCTATGCTGTTGCAACAGGATCTGGAAAGGTTGAGCAGATGGGCTGAGAGGTGGCAAATGAAGTTTAACGTTGACAAATGTAAAGTACTACATATGGGAAACAGCAACCCCAGAGCAACGTAGGTACTACACTGACAGTGGTAGGGAATGAAAAGGACCTGGGGGGTAATTGTGCAGGAAGATATGAAGTTCTCTGAGCAGTGCAGATGGGCTGCAAGAGTAGCTCATAGTGTCTTGTCAATGACATACAGGAATTTTTCTAGCAGGGATAAGGATGTGATTATTCCCTTGTATAAGGCAATGGTCAGGCCACACCTTGAGTACTGTATACAGGTAGTAGTGGCACGTGATGCAAGAAAGCAAGTGTATGATCTTATGCAGCATCAGCCAAAAAAAAAAAACACCATTCCCTCCAAATGCCTGTCCAGTTCTTCCTTAAATTTATTCAACCTATCAACTTCCACAACGACAGATGGTAGTTTGTTTCAGCAATTAACCACCCGCTGGCTAAAGGCAAATTTCCGCACATCGATTCTGCATCTGTCCTTTCTTAATTTGAATTTATGCCCCCTTAGGTTCGTAATCTGAACAAGTGGAAGGATCCCATCAGAATTCAGCGTGCTCAACCCAATCAAGGCCTTATACACCTCAATCAGATCACTGTGCAGGTGCCTAGTCTCCAGCCACTGCAATTTGCAGAACTTAAGCCTCTCTTGGTAAGAGGATCCCTTCATTCTCCTCACCAATCTTGTTGCCCTTCTCTGTACACGCTCAAGCAAGTCTACATCCTTCCGAAAATGAGGCCTCCAGACCTGTATGCAGTACTCAAGGCATGGCCTGACCATTGCCTTATACAGAAGGGCAATCACCTCCTTTTCCCTGATAGCAAAATTCCTATATATCTTTGACAAAACCCCATGACCTGCCCTGCTAGCTTGTCTACATTGCTCAGAAAACTTCATATCTGACTGCACAATTACTCCCACGTCTTTTTCATTTTCTGCTACCTTAAGTGTAGTACCACACAGTTGGTACATTTCTCTGTGGTTACTTCTACCCATATGCAGTACTTTGCATTTGTCAAGGTTAAACTTCATTTGCCACTTCTTAGCCCATCTGCCCAAATTATCTAGATCCTGTTGCAGTAGCACACTGCCATTACTGTCATTAATAACCCTGCCAACCTTTGTATCATCTGCAAACTTCGACATTAAGCCTGATATACCTTCATCAATATCATTAATAAATATACAAAACAACAGTGGACCCAATACTGAACTCTGTGGGACTCCACTAATAACATTAGTCCACGAAGAGCAGCATCCATTGATTACCCCCCCCCCTCTATCTTCTCCCACTTAACCATCCTTTTATCCATTGTAGCAACTTACCCTTAATGCCATTCTGCTCCAATTTGTACAATAGTCTTCCATGCACAACAGTGTCAAAAGCTTTCCTGAAATTCAAATATATGATATCAAAATTATTTTTTACATCCAGTCCTTTGTAACCACATCATAATATCCTATCAAATTTGTCAGACAAGACTTTCCCTTAACAAACCCAAGCTGTGTCTGAATTATTGCTGCAGTCTTTTCTAGATGATCCTGCAATGCATCTTTAACCAGTGACTCCAATATTTTCCCCGGAACAGAAGTTAAACTAACTGGTCTGTAATTACTCGTGTCACCCTTCAATACCCCTTTGTGAATTGGGGATACATTTGCACATCACCAGTCCATGGGGACCTCCCCTGAGTCCAAGGATGCTCTCATCATTATGGCTAAGGGTTTGCTTAGTTGCTTTGCCGCCTCCTTTAATATAACTGGATAGATCCCATCCACCCCAGGTGTCTTTCTTTTGTTTAATTTCAATAATTTCTCCTCCACTTTGCTCTCAGTTATTACCAAATCATTAAACACCCTGCTACAATTTGATAACCTTCTGTCATTTTCAAACCTTAATAACTCCTCATGTGTGAACGTAGATGCAAAATACTCATTCAGTTTGTTTGCTATCTGAGAAGGATAATCAACAGGCGAACCATCGATGTCAAGTGGACCAATCAGATTTCTACCCTTCCTTTTAGAGTTTATATAAGTAAAGAAATCCTTGCTGTTTTTCTTAGCATCTTTTGCCAAAGATTTCTCGTAATCTGCCTTCGCCTGCCTAACTTCCTTTGTGACCTGATTACAGACTAGCTTATATCTGCCATAGGCTTCTGAGTTGCTTGATAATTTATATGCATCCCATGCATTTTTCTTCTCTGTTACGAGTCTCATTAGTTCATTAGATAACCATTTAGGCCTAAACCTTGAACAATATTTCTTAATAGGTATGAAACTTTTAGTAGCATCCACGATTAATTCCTTGAATGCTTCCCACTTAGAATTTACTGTTGGTAACACCGTCAGTTGATCCCACTGTATAGAATTAAAAAATTTCTGAGACCACTGTACTCACCTTTATGGAAGCAAAAACCCTTTCCTTTACCCCTGATGGTAATTAAATCTTTAAGTAAATCCCACATCAGTACACTGTGATCACTACCACCTAGTGGTTCCTTTATCTGCAAATTCTTAATATACGAATGATCACTGCTGATAACCAGATCAAGAGTATTACCCTCTCTGGTTGCCTCTCGAATATGCTGCTGCATGAAATGAGGTCTGGAGGCCTAATTTCAAGAAGGATGTAGTGCTGCTGGAACGAATACAGAGAAGGGCAACATGATTAGTGAATGGAACAAAGGGTTGCTCTAACGAAGAAAGGCTTAAGTTCTGTAAATTACAGTGCCTGGAGACTAGGCACTGGCGAGGTGATCTGATAGAGGTGTATAAAGCCTTGAATGGTTTGAGCATGCTCAATTCCGATGTAATTCTTCCTCTTGCTCAGAATAATCACCTGAGAGGGCATAAATTCAGATTGAGGAAAGACAGATATAGGATAGATGTGTGGAAATTTGCATTTAGCCAGCTTGTAGTTGGTTGGTGGAACAGACTACCATCCCTTGTTGTGGAAGTTGATAGCCTAAATAAATTTAAGGCTCAGCTGGACACGTATTTCGAACAAACTGAGGGGTGAAATGGAAGTGTTTTTTTATTTTTTTTTTTTTGGCTGATAAGCTTGCTTTCTTGCATCATATGACTCTACTAATGCTAATGCTAATATACTATAATAATAATAGCAGTGAAATATCATGCCCACATAGTGCAGTACATGGTAACTCATTGTGAGTGAATAGTCGCAATATGAGATACAATTAAATCGATGCTATTTATACTACTTTTGTAGTTGTTTTCCATTTACGGAATATATTTATTCCGTAATATCACCCTATGGAAATATCACCATATATTTACGGATAAATATATGGTGATATTTCACTGCTATTTTAATAGTATATTACCAATCTGTAACTTATTATGCCTTGTTGCATTTATTTTATTAATACATAAATTTTAATGTATAAACCCTGTAACACTGTGTCTTTCCTTGTGATTGGCAGTGGTAATAGTAATTGCAAATGATGCAAGAAAGCTAGCTTATATAGCATCAGCCAAAAAAAAAAAAAAAAGTTCACCCTTCCATACTCTCCAAGAATTTGTCTAATCACCCTTGAATTTATTCAACCCATCCATTCACAACAGATGGAAGCCTGTTCCAACAATCCTGCACCCATCCTCCTCAACTTCAATTTATGGCCCTTCTTGTGTGTAATCTCAGGAAGTGGAAGAATACTATTAACATTCAGCTTACTCAATCCATGCAAGGCTGTGAACAACTGAATAAGATCTCATCACAGGTGCCTGGTTTCGAGACACAGCAATTTGCAGAACTGAAGCCTTTCTAGGTAAGAGCACCCTTTTGTTCCCTTCATCAATCTGGTTATCCTTCTCTGCACCCATTCCATCAGATCTATATCCTTCCCAAAATGAGTCTTCCAGACCTGTATACAGTACTCAAGATGCAGCCAACCATGGCGTTATACAAAGGGATAATCATCTCATTATTCCTGCTAGCAAAGTTTCTGTATATGATTGACAAAACCCCATGAGGTGTCCTGGCAGCATGTCTGTATTGCTCAGAGAATTTCATGTCTGACTGCACAATTATCCTCGGGTCTTTTTCATTCTCCACTATCCTGAGTGCAGTACCACACATTTGATAAGTTACTCTGGGGTTACTGCTATCCACCCATATGCAGTACCTTGCATTTATCAATGTTAAACGTCAACTGCCATTTCTCAGCCCATCAACCCAATTTTCCTAGATGTTGTCATAATAGCTCATCCTGATGACAATCATTAACCATCCTGCCAACCTTTGTATCATCTGCAAACTTCGACATTAAGCTTGATCTTCATCAATATCATCAATCATTATTGATAAAGATTGAAAACAACAGTGAACCCAGCACTGAACCCTAGTAACTCCAGAAAGAAAGAAAGAAAGAAAGAAAAAATTGTTAAATGTAATACAACAAGTAGTGCTTTGCTTACTCTTGAATAATCTTTAAAGTATTATAATTTTATATAGGATGTAAATATCTATTATGTTCTGAATATGTGTTCTTCTTGTTTAATGATAGGTGGAACAAGACCAGGGTATTTCTGCCAGGGGCAAAGGTTGATGACGTAGAGCAGATATCATCTTTTAAGGACACAAAGGGTAATATTGTTGTACACATTGGCACTGATGATATTAAGAGTAGGAGACTGGCAGAATTACTTAACAAGTACAGGTCACTGTTGAAAAAAAAAGCCCTGGATTAGGGTTGAATTTGAAAGTGTATTCAATTCTGCCTAGACACGATAGGAAGGAGTATATGATGACAGCCTTGTCAATCAATTCGGCCCTGGAGAAATTGTACAAGGCTCAAGGGGTAGAATTTTTCTCAGCCCGGTCTGTGCTTTTTAACAGGAGAGACTGCTTCTACATGGATGGGATACACTTAAATAGAAAGTGTGCAAGAATATTTGCTGATACTATCGAGGCAGTGTTAGATGGGTCAGAAAACTGCTAGCTTGGGGAGGGATACATGGACTAATAGATTAACAGTAGCTGCTGGCAGATGTGAAAGTGATTCTTGCACTTCTTCTATTGGAATGAGCAGCAGCCTGGAAAAGAAGATGCAGGGGATTTCAGAGACTGTTGGGAATCATTGCGGTACAAGTAAACACATGGGTTTTGTTAGATTAGCTAAGAATAGAGACTGGTGCATGTACACCAATGCTAGAAGTTTGGAAAATAAATTTTATGTATTTGAAGTGTTGGTCAAAACATCAAAGGTTGATATTGTTGGGATATCAGAGATGTGGTGTCACACAGATATAAGGAATGCAGAACTGGAATTTGGGGAGTACAATGTGTACAGGAAGGATAGACAAGATAGGAAAGGAGGAGGAGTTATGCTATGAGTTAAGAAACCCATAAAATCCAAGGAGGTACAGCCAGTCAAAATCGCTGTACAGTGCTGTGTCGAGTCAGTTTGGTGTGACATAAGCACTGGGAAATCAAAATTGAGAGTAGGAGTGTGTTATATGCCTAATGACTCTGATGAGTATAATAAAAAACTGTACAGGAAAATAGAATGGTCCAGTAAATCAGAGAGTCTTATAATGGGGGATTTTAATTTCCCGGATATTGACTGGAATTTGTGGTTTGGTCCCTCACACACTAGCAAGGATTTTGTGGATTTATTGGATGATTGTTTTCTACATCAGAATGTTCGGGAGGTAACTAGAGGGAGTAATACTCTTGATCTGATTATCAGCAACAATTCTTCTTGCATTAAGAATCTGCAGATAAAGGAACCACTAGGTGGCAGTCATCACAGTGTGCTGAAGTGGGATTTTCTCAAAGAGGTAACTACCCTCAAAGGTAAAGGGAAGGGTTTTTGCTTTCATAAAGGCGACTACGGCGGTCTGAGACAGTATTTAAATTCTATACGGTGGGACCAACTGATGATGTTACCAACAGCAAATTCAAAATGGGAAGCATTCAAAGAATCTTGGAAGCTACTAGGCTTTACATACCAACTAAGAAATGTTGTTCAGGGTTTAGACGTAAATGGATATCAGATGAACTAATGAGACATGTGGCAGAGAACAAAAATGCATGGGATACATATAAATTAATGGATGACGTGGAAGCCTGCGATAGATATAAGCTGGTCTGTAACCAAGTCACAAAGGAGGTTAGGCAGGCAAAGGAAGATTATGAGAAATCTTTGCCAAAGAATGCAAAGAAAAACATCAAAGAATTCTCTGCCTATGTAAACTCTAGAAGGAAGGGGATGAATGTGATTTTTCCACTTGGTATCGATGGTTCAACTTTTGATCCTACTCTGGTGGCTAATAAACTAAATGAGTAATTTGCTTCTACATTCACACATGAAGAGTTATTCAGGGAATGCCAGAGGTGAACTAAACTCTGGCAGTGAGCTAGATGATTTTGTAATATCTGAGAGGAAAGTGGAGGAGAAATTGTTGAAGATAAACATAAGAAAGGCACCTGGGGTGGATGGGATCTATCCAGTTATATTAAAGGAGGCAGCAAAGGAAGTAAGCAAACCATTAGCCATAATTATTGGAGCTTCCTTGGACTCAGGGAAGGTACATATGTGCAAATATGACCCCAATTAACAAAGGAGGAACAAAGGAGGAACAATCTCTTGAGTAGTGCAATTAATTGGTTCCACAAAAATGGTGCACTATGCGACATCACGCTAATCGAAGTTAATAATCAGTGCAAAATAGCCTAATTCATTCCAAGACCTACAATATACCAATCAGTATTTTCAAAAATATGATTTTTATGGCAATTTAATGTATAGCAGTATAAAAGCAAAGGATAATTATAAATATTTGCAGCACAGTAATCAAAAGTTTCTTGAAATTAAAAAATTACAATACATAACCCACTTTATTTCTTTGTAAAATTTTTCAAAAGACTGGTTTGCGTAGACTTTTCTTTCTTCCTTTCATCATAAATTCACTTGTATGGATACACATCTTTTTCAATGTTCCTGCGAATTTGCATACTGCATTCGATATCTTGGTCTGCATCCATGATTAGTTGTTTCAAATTTTTAGCTGGCGAAATATTCTTTCAAGTTCTTTTAATGTCAACTTCTTTTCTTGAACATTTTCTTCCTCACAAATTTCCACCCTACCATATGCTCATTGTTCATCAATATTAAGGAGGTCAGAATCATTTAATTGTTCTGAATGTGATTCCAGCAATTTGCAAATATCACTGTTGTCGATTTCATCAAAGCCTGGATCTCTTCTAATATTTGCTATTTCACCAATAACAGCGTTGATATGAGTGAAACTACAGAAATCATTTGTGGAATGTGGCAAAATATGCTTCCAAAGTGCTCTCATATTGCTGGATGTTACCATGACTCATGAATATTGTCTATTGCTTTCCTGATGTTGCAATTTCTCCAAAATTCAACTAAAGAAACTGCACCATCTCCAGTTGTTGCTTCAATTGCTTGCATAAATGTTCTGTGTAAATAATAGGCCTTAAAAGTTGCGATTATGCCTTGATCCATAGGCTGTAAAAGACTGTCCTATTTTGAGGTAAAAAAAAAATAATAACTTTCACATTTTCACACAAATCAGAAAGTGCTGGTGGGTGGCCCGGGGCATTGTCTAAAATTAATAAAATTTTGAATGTAAGATTATTTTATTCACGGTAGGCCTTAACTTTCGGACAAAAATAGCTAGTGAACCGCTCTTCAAATAAAGCTTTCGTGACCCAAGCTTTCTATTAGGGGGCCAAACAACATGTAGGCTTGCTTTATTAAAACCTTTACCAAAAGATCTGGGAGTTTCATTTCTATAGATAACCATGGGTTTTAATTTCAAATCGCCTTCTGCATTGCCTCCCAATAAAAGTTTTATTCTATCTTTGGGAACTTTATAACCTGTTTGAGCCTTTTCTTTTTTGCTAGAAGGTTTTTTTTTTTTTGGCATTTGTTTCCAAAAAAAGGCCTGTTTCATCAACATTAAATATTCGATGATCTGCATCAAACACCGTCATCAACAATTTTGTTTAAAATTTCGGGATATATTGCATGGCTGCATCTTTACACTTTCCGCTTTTCCAGTCAATGCAACATAATGCAGTCCTGTTCTTTTCTTAAAACGTTCAAACCAGCCTTTTTTGGCAGTGAAATTGTCTTCCGTTTCTGCTTCAATCACTTTTTCTTTTGAAGAAGTTGCTTGAACATTGTCTTCAATTATCGCTCTACCCAAGTTTTCTATTGTTTGCGCATTATAGCCTTAGATGCTAATGCGCCAATAAAACCAAACCAAACCAAACCAAACTTCTATTGTTGACTTTTCCTTTAACATTGTAAAAATACTCAAGGCTTTTGTTTTTATGGTCATTGTGCAGATTGGAATTCTTTTTTTGATTGCAGTCTTCTATCCAAATGGCTAAAAGATGCTTCATCTCAATCATTGTAACACTTCTATTTCTTGTGGTTTGTGTGCGTGCTGACGATGAAGCAAGCTTACCTTTTTCCTTATATGCACTGGCTTTACTTGAAGTCGTCCGAACCATTGATTCAGGCATTCCAAGATGTCAAGAAATTTGTATTTTACTATCACCATCTTCAAATCTTTTTATGACTTCAATTTTTTCATCTAACGTTTTCACTTTTCTTTTTTTTTTTTTTTTTTAACCAAAAGCACTATCAGATACACTTTTCCTTTTATCAGTAGTTAATAATAACATAATATATAAAAAATTTAATAGAAATTAATGTAATTAATTAGTATGCACAGTAATTAATGGAGGGAGATACACAGGAGTCTGCACGTTAACACGCAACACAAGAACAACTGAAAACAACTGATCTGCATGCACATAATAAATGCAGTGCGACCGGTGTTGTCCTTCAGAGTGCATAATGTTAGAAAATATTTCAATCGTTGTAATAATAGACGTTTGAAATAATCCATTTCTTTTTATTTTCTTATGGTAGAAAAACAAACTAGCTTCCCACACTGTATCTTGCATTTGTTTTTGTTTATTTCTTCATGGAGAAGGTATGACACGACGCAAAATAATCAGTAACTCCCTTTTGTAAACAGAGCCACATGCTCACTAAGAAAACAAGCGATGTGTTTCTATAATTTTCTCGTTCTCTAATGTTATGTATACTTTAGCAGTGTATTTACATTCATAGCTTAGTACTGACTTTCGTAGCATTACCAGCTTCAGTTTCTTAAGGCCAAGCCAAAATACTGTGCTAATCGAAAATTGGTAGCTAAATATAAACTGCGCTAATTCAACTCATGCTAATCGAACCTGCGTTAATCGAGGGACTCTTGTAATTATAGATCTGTTAGTTTAACTTCTGTTCCAGGGAAATTAATGGAGACACTGTTTAAAGTAGCATTGCAGGATCATCTAGACAAGACTTCAGTTATAGCTTGGACACATCATGGGTTTGTTAAGGGAAAGTCTTGTCTGACCAATTTGTTTGGATACTATGATGTAGTCACAAAGGAACTAGATGCAAAGAATAATTTTGATATCATATATTTCAATCTTAGAAGGGCTTTTAATACTGTTGCACATGGAAGACTCCTGGACAAATTGGAGCAGTGTGACATTGTAGGCAAATTGCTGCTATGGATAAAGGGATGGTTGAGTGGGAGAAGACAGTGAGTGGTGATCAATGAACACTGCTCTTCGGGGACTAATGTTATTAGTGGAGTCTCTCAGGGTTCAGTATTCAGTCCATTGTTGTTTTCTGTATTTATAAGTGATATTGATGATGGTATATCAGGCTTTGTGTTCAGGTTTGCAGACGATACGAAGATTGGCAGTGTTGTTAATGACACACTAATGACAGTATGCTGCTGGAACAGGATCTAGAAAAGTTTAGCAGACGGGCTGAGAGGTGGAAACTGAAGTTTAACATTGACAAATGTAAAGTACTGCATATGGGAAGCAGTAACCGCAGAGTAACATATCAACTGCGTGGTACTACACTGACAGTGGTAGAGAGTGAAAAGGATCTCAGGGTAATTGTGCAGGCAGATATGAAGTTTTTTGAGCACTGCAGACAGTCTGAAAGAGTAGCTCATGGTGCCTTGTCAATGATATACAGGAATTTTTCTAGCAGGGATATGGAGGTGATTATCCCCTTGAATAAGGCAATGGTCAGGCCACACCTTGAGTACTGTATACAGGTACTCATCTGGAGGCCTGATTTTAAGAAGGATGCAGAGATGCTGGAACGAGTACAGAGAAGAGCAACAAGATTAGTGAAAGGAACAAAGGCTCTTACGAAGAAAGTCTTAAGTTTTATAAATTACCGTGTCTGAAGACTAGGTACCTGCAAGGTGATCTGATTGAAGTGTATAAAGCCTTGAATGGTTTGAGCATGCTCAATGCTGATGGGATTCTTCCTCTTGCTAAGAATAATTACTTGAGAGGGCATAAATTCATATTGAGGAAAGACAATTGTAGATAGATGTGCAGAAGTTTGCCTTTAGCCAGTGGGTGGTTGATTGCTGGAACAAAATTCCATCTGCCGTTGTAGATGTTGACAGCTTAAATAGATTCCAGGCTGAGCTGGACAGGTATTTGGAATGAATGAAGGGGTGAAATCGGCGATTTTTTTTTTTTTTTGGCTGATGCTGCATAAGCTTGCTTTCTTGCATCGTATGCCTCTGCTAATGCTAATAAAAAAAAATAATCTGTTTGGGACATCTTCCAAGATAATTTGGACAATCTGTTTGAAGTTGAGCACTCCTCTAAAAGCTCCTTCTTTTCTTCCCAATGCTTTAAGAAATCCATGAGTCTTGAAGTTCTTTTCATATCTTCTTCATCAGTTAGCTTCCCTAAGTCCTTGATTCTCATTTGAACCAGGTCTTGTTAAACGTTTCAGTGTGTTTGTCAGCATCATAGTGCTGTAATTCCAGACTTAATAGTTAGCAAGCTGAAAAGTCCTATCCTATATTTTTTTGAGTGCATCCTTTTTAAATTCTGCAAAATCAGTGACGCACACTCGAGCATAACTTCCTTCATGTAGCGGCTCCTCCATAGCCAGGTGGGCAGGAGCAGCAGTGCATAGCACATGCTTCTTGATTAGACCGGGGTTCAAGCCCGTGACCACCAAATACGGATGTGGAAAGATCAGGGAATGACCACCGCATATCCCCGGAACAATATGGCCTTAGTTGCTAATTCTCCTAAAAAACAAATAACAATAACCTTCATGTAGCTTTAAAACAGTAGGAAATAAACTAATCCCAGGTGATTATAATGTTATCTTTTGCCTACTTCATATTGAATCATTGAATTTTTAAAATTCCCTAAAGCATTCTCTTTTCTCCAAATATTTAGTGAATGTAATCGTATGGCAGAGTCACTTGAAATTAGCTATTGCATTTTGACCCATGGACTCTGAGCTTGATTTTGTATTTGGGGAAAAAAGATAAACATTACCATTTCATCTCCGCCATCCCAAACCTGATTCATCTAATCAGACTTGTCTAGATAATGTAGAGCATTGTCCATGATATGTAATACTATCCATGACAAGTCATTTATGCTAAGGGAATTTATGCTAAGGGAAATTTTTACTGTAAGCAGAAATGATAGCAACACCACCCTTGGAATAGGGCCTTGGTAAGCAGAGCATTCTTGTTTGACTTCCAAATCACAGGAAGTCAGTCTTTCAAAGCTTTCTCATTCTTTCCAATGCTTCTACATTCATTTTACAATACGCATAGTCTGAGTTCCAGTCTTGGTGATATTCATTTCCATTTACATTCCATGAAACTCTATGTCCTTTTTCTGATAGGATCCAAATTATCAGTTAATTCCACTGCTCATCTCAGCTGACCTAATTATTTACTTTAAAATTCTGTTCTTTAGAAAGGTGGTACTTGTGCATATATATCCTCCTTGTTGTAGATTTGGTGACGTGGAATCTCCTCTGGCTTAAAATCCCTCTCTGCACCATTCTGTCAAGTTCATCCCTTGTCTCTATCAATCTCCCAATTCCAATCATTCTTTGTAACTCTTTGGTTTACTTTTTTTGAAACTCATTTTTCTCTAGTCCAACTTTCTTAACAGTGTGGTGATTTTATTGTTCACAACTTCAGCTGGCTTCACTTTTTTTGTCACACATATACCCAGCACTTGTAATGCTGAGATTTTGCAATTACTAATCACCTCAAACAGATTGTTCATTTACCTACCATAATATCAGATAATCCTAACCTCACAGCAAATACTCTCAAACTTTTTCTCACAAACAACCTTTCAAAGTACATGGTACAGGTGAGTGGTAAGCTGAGATCACAACTTGGTGATAGTCTCTTCTCCTCCAGTGGAGCCTTTCTCTCATGGCTATTCTCAGCCTCATGCTGTTTAGCAGTACAAGAATGCAAAATGGGGTCTGTGATATTTCTATTCTTCTTTTCCTTAGTTGGATTACTGTTTTATACTTTTGATATCAATGGTTTTTCAGGTTGGCAGTGAAGTTATTCTTGAATGGATGAAATTCCTTATTCCACACTCCAGTTTAAAACCTAACCCTTTATCTAAACCTCAGTTTTTCAATAAATATGCTAAAACTGCTCAAGAAAAGAATATTGCATATTGCAATTATAAAGCAGTTATTAATCAGCTCAAACTAGATTTTGAATAGACTAAGAATAGAAAACTTGCTTTTTGTCCAGACAGTAGTCAAGCCTTGTGGTTTCCTGCCAAAGTTATTGGACACAGATTTTATGTAATGGCAATATTGCTTTGTTATCGGGTGTACATCAATGTAGTTTTCAGCGTAGTCTGACGAATACTTCTGAAGGGAATTCAATAAAATGATTTTCAGGAGTGCATCAAATCATGGTTGAGACTTTAGTTGCCACCTCAGCTAAAGATAAAGCTGACTTACTAGCATCCTACTTTTCCTCTAAATCTTATATTGATGATCTTGGTAAAGCACTTTCTACCATTCCCAGGTCACTCTACTCAAGCCACCAGTGGTCTTCCATCAAAAGGATTTCAGAAGAATTTTGAACACTCTTGATGGCAAGAAAGTTCCAGGTCTTAATGGTATTTCTCCACTTGTTCTCAAAACCTCTTTTCCTGACCCTACTCCTACTCTGTGTCATCTCTTACTCTTTCTTTCCACTGGTGTTTATCTTTCCGCTTGGAAATTTGTTCATATCCAGCTACTTCCTAAAGAGGGTGACAAATAACTCCCATTTAGTTATCATCCCATTGTACTTATCTCTACTCATTCTAAAGTAATGAGAAATTCATTAACCACTAACTCCTAAACTGTCTTGTGAAGCCTTCCATGTGATTAGTGATCACCAGTATGGATTCCATCAGTGTCGATCTATTGGTGATATATTGTCTTATTTAAAAATTCAATGGAAAAGTTTGACGAAACTCAAGCAGTTGCTCTTGACATTGCAAAGGCTTTTGATCATGCCTAGCATAAAGGTCTTCTAAAGAATCTTCCATCTTATGGATTTTCAACTGTTTTTTGAAACTGGGTATCCAGTTTTCTCTCTGACAACTCACGGCAGATGATGGCAGATGGCACTCTGTCTTTTAACTTTTCCACTAATGCTAGTGCTCTTCAAGGTTCAAATCTGTCTCTTTTCTTCTTGTCTATTAATGACCCTCTTTTCATTGAATGGAAATTCTATTCATAGTTTTGCTGATAATAGCACATTACATTCCGTCTTCCAGTTTGCAAAACCTTGCCCTGCACAAATAGCTTCAACTTCTCAAATGTTCACTACAAATCCTTAAACGCTGATCTCCAGGTAAGTCTTCAGTGGGGCAAAGATAACTTAGTTAATTTCAATCCTGTCTTATATAGGATTCTTCTGCTCCTGTGCTTATCTTCGATGACACTCAGATTTCTAGACCAGATCACATATTTTTATTAAGGATTACCTTGATCTAATCCTAATATCTCTAATTCTAATCTCTCTTGGCATAAATAAACACGTTACAAATATTGCTTCCTCTGCATCTAAAAAACTGGGGCTTCTCTTTCAATCTCGGTGTTACATTTCCTCCAACAGCTACTCGCTCTGTACAAATCTCAAGTCCACTATACCAAGGATTATTGTTCTTACATTTGAGACTGTGCCCCTATATCCTCTCTCGGGCTTCTAGATTCCATTTAAAAGTGGGCAGTTAGGTTAATTAAGGACCCATCTCTAAGTCCCTCAACCATCCCTCTCTCTCTCTCTCATTGATGTCCTGTTTCTGCAGCATGCCTTTTCTATAGATATTTCTGTGGGTACTGTTCTGAATTGTTTTCTATTATCCCACCCCCCAAAGCACACTGAACGTGTGCTGCATCCATTTACTGTTCAGCTTCAAACTCATAGAATCGGCTTTTCTTCTTTGTCATTTATCCCTTTAACTTCCATTTTCTGGAACAACCTTTTTTTTTTCACACACATTTCCTGAAAATTAGTCTAGAGAAATTCAACCTTCTTTTGCCTTCTCAACTTTCAACACACACACACACACAGTACTAAGTACTATAGATTCCAATACCTTTCATATTTGAAGTTTTTATATTTAAAAAAAAAAAAAAAAAAAACCATCAGATCTGGGTTCTTGTAGTGCCAATTTCATCTTAATCTGAATCAACCCAGAAGAAGTAGTCAATTTTAGTCTTACATGAATTGTGAGACAGGGAACAGCTTGCTTAGTAGCAAGTTATTCATTATGAAACTTGTATTAGGCATATTATTCTTCTTCAGTACTTGAACTGATTTATTTAGCCATTTCATTGATATAGAAGATTTAGATTGGCTCATTCTTGTCTTGCCTTCATAGCTCCTTGCTGATTGGATATCAGCTCTTGTTGACTTGCTACATCAGAGGTCATAAGATAGAAATGCCCACACAACTATATCTACTCTTATCACATTCTTCCCACCTTCAGAAGGTACTAAGTAAAGTAATAGCAATTGTGACATGTGATGCAAGAAAGCAAGCATATGAGCTTATGTAGCACCAGCCAAAAAAAAAAAAAAAATCACATAACCATTCCCTCTAAATGGTTGTCCAGTTCCTCCTTAAATTTATTTAACCTATCGACTTTTACAATGACAAATGGAAGTTTGTTCCAGCAATTAACCACCTGCTGGTTAAAGTAAATTTCCGCGCATGTATTCTACAGCTGTCTTTCCTCAATTTGAATTTATCCCCCTTAGGTTCATAATCTGAACAAGTAGAAGAATCCCATCAGAATTCAGCGTTCTCAACCCATTTAAGGCCTTATACACCTCAATCAGATCACCTCACAGATGCCTAGTCTCCAGCCACTGCAATTTGCAGAACTTAAGCCTCTCTTGGTAAGAAGATCCCTTCATTCCCCTCACCAATCTTGTTGCCTTTCTCTGTACACACTCAAGCAAATCTACATCCTTCCTAAAATGAGGCCTCCAGACCTGTAATAGTAATAGTTATCACCTTGAGTACTGTATGCAGTTCTCAAGGCTTGGCCTGACCATTGCCTTATACAGAGGGACAGTCACCTCCTTTTCCCTGCTAGCAAAATTCCTGTATATCATTGACAAAACCCCATGACCTGCTCTGGCAGTCTCTCTGCATTGCTCAGAAAACTTCATATCTGACTGCACAACTACCCTCAGGTCTTTTTCATTTTCTGCCACCCTAAGTGTAGTACTGTACAGTTGGTACGTTCCTCTGGGGTTATTTCTACCCATATGCAGTACTTTGCATTTGTCAATGTTTAAAACTTCAGTTGCCACTTCTCAGCCCATCTTCCCAAATTTTCTAGATCCTTTTCCAGTAGCACACTGCCATTACTGCCATTAACAACCCTGCCAACCTTTGTATCATCTGCAAACTTCGACACTAAGCCTGATATACCTTCATCAATATCAGTATCAAGTGAAGTGTAAAGTGTGTTAGTTATCTCACGGCACCAGGGGTTTCCTCTATCTCCTTTGTGTACTTTGCTTGTGTGACCCAAGAACTCTGTGGAGGCCAAAGATTTAAAAAAGTGTGTAGGGAGTTGTTGGTTGTGTAGTGTTATGTTCTGACCATATATATATATATATATATATATATATATATATATGGTCAGAACATATATATATATATATATATATATACGCTTTTTTTCCCACTTACTCGTTAATCTTTTTTCTCAGACTCTGGGGGAGAGGGAGAAATACAATGGTGTGTATTATAAATTTAAATACGAATGCATAATAATTTAGCTAAATAAGTAAGAATACTAAAGATTAAAACTAGGGTTAGTGTGTATTTAACTGTAACATTTATGGTTTGTGTTCTTTTTCTCACACACTTTCCTTAAGTAAGATTAAAAGTAGCCGCAGACAGAGGTGAAGGTGATTCTTGCACAACTTCTATTAGAATAAGTAGGGACCTGGAACGAGGGGGCGTTGGGGGTTTCAGGTACTGATGGCAGTCATCGTGAAACAGGTGGGTATATGGAATGTGTTAGGGTAACTAATAATAAGGATAGGTACATGTATACTTGCATGTATACCAACGCTAGAAGTATAGTAAATAAATTTGACGAATTTGAAGTGATGGTCAAGACATCAAAGGCGGATATTGTTGGGATAGCAGAGATGTGGTGTCACACAGATATAAGGAATGCAGAACTGGAATTTGGGGAGTACAATGTGTAAAGAAAGGATAGACAGGATTGGAAGGGAGGAGTTGTTATGTGCTGTTAATTGAGAAAAACATAAAATCAAAAGAAGTGCATCCAGTTGATATAGATGATCAGTGCACTGTTGAGTCAATTTGGTGTCACATAAGCACTGCAAAAGCAAAAATAAGAGTTGGAGTGTGTTATAGGCCTAATGACTCGAATGAGTACAATGAACAATTGTACAGAGAAATAGAGTGGGCTTGTAAATCAGAATGTCTTATAATGGTGGATTTTAACTTCCCAGATATTGACTGAAACTTGTGGGTTGGTCACTCACACACTAGTGAGACTTTTATGGATTTATTGGATGATTGTTTTCTGCAGGAGCATATTCGAGAGGCAACCAGAGAGGGTAATACTCTTGATCTGGTTATCAGCAGTGATCATTCGTGTATTAAGAATTTGCAGATAAAGGAACCACTTGGTGGCAGCGATCACAGTGTACTGATGTGGGATTTACTTAAAGAGATAATTACCATCAGGAGTAAAGGAAAGGGTTTTTGCTTCTGTAAAGGTAACTACAGTGGTCTCAAACAGTTTTTAAATTCTGTACAGTGGGATCAACTGACGATGTTACCAACAGTAAATTCTAAGTGGGAAGATTCAAGGAATTAATCGTGGATGCTACTAAAAGTTTCATACTTATTAAGAAATATTTTTCAAGGTTTAGGCCTAAATGGTTATCAAATGAACTAATGAGACTCGTGACAGAAAAGAAAAATGCATGGGATGCATATAAATTATCAAGCGACTCAGAAGCCTATGGCAGATATAAGCTAGTCTGTAATCAGGTCACAAAGGAGGTTAGGCAGGCGAAGGCAGATTACGAGAAATCTTTGGCAAAAGATGCTAAGAAAAACAGCAAGGATTTCTTTACTTATATAAACTCTAAAAGGAAGGGTATAAATCTGATTGGTCCACTTGACATCGATGGTTCGACTGTTGATTATCCTGCTCAGATAGCAAACAAACTGAATGAGTATTTTGCATCTACGTTCACACATGAGGAGTTATTAAGGTTTGAAAATGACAGAAGGTTATCAAATTGTAGCAGAGTGTTTAATGATTTGGTAATAACTGAGAGCAAAGTGGAGGAGAAATTATTGAAATTAAACAAAAGAAAGACACCTGGGGTGGATGGGATCTATCCAGTTATATTAAAGGAGGCGGCAAAGCAACTAAGCAAACCCTTAGCCATAATGATGAGAGCATCCTTGGACTCAGGGGAGGTCCCCATGGACTGGTGATGTGCAAATGTATCCCCAATTCACAAAGGGGTATTGAAGGATGACACGAGTAAATACAGACCAGTTAGTTTAACTTCTGTTCCGGGGAAAATATTGGAGTCACTGGTTAAAGATGCATTGCAGGATCATCTAGACAAGACTGCAGCAATAATTCAGACACAGCTTGGGTTTGTTAAGGAAAAGTCTTGTCTGACAAATTTGATAGGATATTATGATGTGGTTACAAAGGACTGGATGCAGAAAATAATTTTGATATCATATATTTGGATTTCAGGAAAACTTTTGACACTGTTGCGCATGGAAGACTATTGTACAAATTGGAGCAGAATGGCATTAAGGGTAAGTTGCTACAATGGATAAAAGGATGGTTAAGTGGGAGAAGATAGAGGGGGGTAATCAATGGGTGCTGCTCTTCGTGGACTAATGTTATTAGTGGAGTCCCACAGGGTTTGGTGTTGGGTCCTTTGTTGTTTTGTATATTTTTCAATGATATTGATGAAGGTATATCAGGCTTAGTGTCAAAGTTTGCAGATGATACAAAGGTTGGCAGGGTTGTTAATGACAGTAATGGCAGTGTGCTACTGCAACAGGATCTAGTTAATTTGGGCATATGGGCTGAGAAGTGGCAACTGAAGTTTAACCTTGACAAATGCAAAGTACTGCATATGGGTTGAAGTAAACCCTGAGAAACATACCAACTGTGTGGTACTACACTTGAGGTGGTAGAAAATGAAAAAGACCTTTGAGTAATTGTGCAGTCAGGTATGAAGTTTTCTGAACAATGCAGACAGGCTGCCAGGGCAGGTCATGGGGTTTTGTCAATGATTTATAGGAATTTTGCTAGCTGGGAAAAGTAGGTGATTGTCCCTCTGTATAAGGCAATGGTCATGCCACGCCTTGAGTACTGCATACAGGTCTGGAGGCCTCATTTTAGGAAGGATGTAGATTTGCTTGAGCGTGTACAGAGAAGGGCAACAAGATTGGTGAGGGGAATGAAGGGATCCTCTTACCAAGAGAGGCTTAAGTTCTGCAAATTGCAGTGGCTGGAGACTAGGCACCTGTGCGGTGATCTGATTGAGGTGCATAAGGTCTTGAATGGATTGAGCACGCTGAATTCTGATGGGATCCTTCCGTTTGTTCAGATTACGAACCTAAGGGGGCATAAATTCAAATTAAGAAAAGACAGAGGTAGAATAGATTGGCAGAAATTTATCTTTAGCCAGCGGGTGGTTAATTGCTGAAACAAACTTCCATTTGGCATTGTGGAAGTTGATAGGTTGAATAAATTTAAGGAGGAACTGGACAGGCATTTGGAGGGAATGGTTTTTTTTTTTTTTTGGCTGATGCTGTATAAGATCATACATTTGCTTTCTTGCATCACGTGCCACTACTACTATTACTACTACTACTACTACTACTTACACTCTTATTCATTCTTCTGGCTTTTGATTCATTTGTTCGACTCTTTATTTGTGCATGCACTCTGTGGGCACCTCAACTTACTGCTATTCTTTAGTTGTGGTGCAGGCCTAGATGCAAGTTTTTTGCTGGCTAGGGGAGAATGCAGTGATAGTGTTTCTGTTGTTAGTAAATGTCTTTTAGTATATATAAAGCAATGTAAATTATTATTAACTATGTATTCTTTTGGCCAATTAATTGCTCTTTCACTCATTCCCATTCACCATAAAACTTTTTCCCCTCATGCTAGATCATTTCATTCTTTCTTTCACCAAAACTGACATTTATTTTACCATAATTTCTAATTCACTGTTTCACCTGGTGCTCAGCCTATTTATTCTGTTCTTGATTCTCATTCATTCTACTGTCATTCTAGATCGTATCCCCTTGCTACTAGCTTACTGATATTTTTCATTTATTTTACCATAATTTCTAATTCACTGTTTCACTTGGTGCTCAGCCTATTTATTCTGTTCTTGATTCTCATTCATTCTACTGTCATTCTAGATCGTATCCCCTTGCTACTAGCTTACTGATATTTTTCAGCTAATCTGCTTCCCTGGCTGCCTGCACATCTCCCTCCCCTACATTGTCACTTATTTTGTGTGGGACCCCAGTTTCCTTCACATCGCGGGGTAGTACTGGTGGGTTCCCAGGTCAGTCCGGATTTGTCGTGTCAGGGTACAGAATACTGCTATCCTCACAGTTTTTAAGTCATCGTCTGGGCATGGTGGGAGACATGGAAAAATTTAATTATTGATTATTGTTTAATATCTGGGGGACTGAATTGCCATTCTTTGGATAGTTCTGTGCATATCAAATACTTTCTGCGAGAAGGGTGTTAAAGGCTTTATAATTTTCTTCTTCTATGATGAAGAGATGTTCTTCTTCCTGGGAAGAGGGCCAATCTGTGCTACTGTATTAGCTGTGTTCTGGGGATGCCATAAATTATACATACATATAGAATTTGTTCTGTCATCACGCTCATCATAGCTGCATTTTGGGTTATCAGTCAGCCCTAAGGAAGTTGGTTTTGCCTTTAAGGAGCCACCTAAGTGGTATGCCAGGGGCATATCACAGGTGGCTTTGAGCTAACCATTGGCATCCATGGCAGAAACCTTTTGTTAACCAGATTTCTCGTTTCCTGCTCCCACTGTGTTTGCCATACCTCATACAGCTTTGTGGCTATTCTTTTTCTTTCAGCCTTGAAGGTGTTTGCTGTATCAAGGGCTATCTGCAGAAACTCTATGGATATGCCCTTTTTAAGTCTATAATACAAGCCTCTTTTGGCCCCAGCCAGCAACTGTAGCCCACTTGTACTTACTGTATGACATACTCTTGTAATAGTGAGAAGTATTGTCCTTTGTATTGATTCTAATTTATTCCTATTTCTTACTGTGGCTGAGCTGGTGAACCACGCACCGTCTCAGAAGATACAGCTCAGCTGCTCCTGAAATTTGACCAGACTGTCAACCAGACCACTCAGGGATAAAGTTTATTCCAGTGGCCAACAACACCCGAGCCAAACAATCTTTCTAGATCTCTCTCTCTCTGTCTCTCTCCATTAGTCCTGCCCTAATAGTTTGTATTTATGTCCTAGATTTTCAAGTTTTTCTATTCCAATGTGAATGAAGTGGAATTCTCGCACATTTCCATTCATTCATTTTCCTTCTTCCCCACTGTAATGACTTTATTCATCCATATAAGCTTCTGTATTCCACATCTTTATCATCCCTCTTCATATGGATGTCTCTTTGCTGTTAGCACCAGATGGGTTATCCATCTCTGGATCTTTCAAGAAACTTCCTGTCTTTTTGCTTTCATCTAGATGCAGTCTATAGGGATGCAAATTCTAAATGCAAAACCAGTCCTTACTTGCAGAAAATTCTACCTGAATTTTCTCTTGAAATTCTCAAATACTGTTAGCTTTCTGCTTTATCAAAATAGAGTTCACATTATCTTTCTTAGCTTGCTGATCAGAAATCCAAATAAATTCTAACTTCTACAATTTCAGAAAAATATTTTCTCTAGTCTGATAACCTCATCAGGAATGTTCCCTATTGGCTGCTGCTGTTGCTGGGCAATTCAAAGTTACATGACATGTTATACAGGTGGTAATGGGATGATTATGAGAATAATGGTGTTTAGTAATGTCTGATATGAGAAATGACGTATTGGGAAGTCAAAAAGATATTCAGGCCCACTCTATAGAACAGCCATACAGATTTTCAGCACCTATAAATAAAAATAACAGCTAATAGCCTTCAAACAAGAAATACTAAGTCAATAGGCAGTGTAATGCAGCTATATTACTGCATGCATAAACATGATATGAACATGTTTATAATTTGAATAACCTAAGTGTTAAAGCCGATTTTCTAATTATGTTAATAAATAGATTATATATATTTTGTTCTCTTCTATGCTTACTCTACTTTATTTCATAAATATACTGCCATTTCTGCCTCAAACCATTTTGTAAGGAACTAACAAAATGGTTAGGGGTATTTTGACAGGTGCCCAATGTAAGTTTTAATTTTTGGAAAATGTTGCGGATTTTTTTTTTTTTTTATTCTGCTTGAATAATGCAATATTTTATCATTTCTTAATGGATTGCAATGCTCATTGTATGTAACTTTTTAAGATATTAAAAGATATGTTAAAAGTTTTTTAAACAAGCTCTGTGTTTTACACCTTTTAATTTTAAAAACACAAAATAATATTAATTTTGCTAAAAATTACAAAAAAAAAGCATATTAGACATAAAATAAAAGCATCAGTCTCTTGGTCTTCTATTTTCCAATTTAAGACCATTAAAAAAAGTGCATGAAATTTCAAACTGTGTAGGTGTAGACATTTTTGCTTATTATGTTTATCAATATTATTAAAAAAAAAACGTATTGTGTACATTTGATACTCTTAATTAATCCCATTTTCAGGCTTATTTCAAATTTGAAATTACATAATTCACTTCGCACAGAGTAGCAGCAGCCATTTTGAGAGAATACTGGGTTTTGTGTTAGCACATCTTTATTTATTATTTATTATTGTTTTTCATATCTTTCTTATGTGAAAAATAATAAATCTTTCAAAAATAACTAGGGTAAGATGGTAGATGTGCAACCTTGGACCTTGTCTGGTACAATGCAACCTTTAAGAAAAACCCAAATAGTTGCAAAAACATTGGTGGGGAACCTGAGAGGGTCTTGTTCTCCCATTTTCACTTAAAACTATAAGAAAATCTCTTCAGATACAATTTCTGTAAAAGTTTGACTTTTTTTTTAGGAAGCTAGAAAAAATTTCTGATTTTTATCATTGCACAATGGTTAATGTGGGAAAATTAACCTTTCTAGTTATTTAAAATGTAATACTGAGGCAACTTGTGGTTATGTGAATATGAGACTGATGAACTACATAGAAAACCAAGTTTGCTAATAGTGAAATTAGCTTTTCATTCATTTACAATGTCTACTTACCCACTTTCAGTAAGTAATTAGAAATTGTAAATGAATAACTTGTTAATTCACTGATGAGAAATATCCACAAATGCTCTTCATTGAGTCTTCAGGATTGTTATTGCAATATACAGAGATAAATATATATACAATATATTTATCCCTGTATTTGGAATCTTACATAAATCTGTATATGCAGGAATTAAAAAATATATAAATGTATATATCATAAAGCATGCAAAAATTTACATATGAGAGCTCTTTCCTAACTTGTTCAATTAAGTATTGAAATTTCATTGTGCATTTTAAAAAATTCTGGGTTGTTGATATTTCAGCATGATGTTGTTATTGCCAAGATTCTTTTAACATCATTGGTTGTGGCAATATATGAAAAGATAGAAACAAAATCATTATTCTCCAAGGAAATTTGCCACTGTTTCAATACTGTTTTGAAAGACAGCACTCATTATGTACATGGAGTTATTTCTTTTTGTGAGGTATGTGGTTTTACCTATATTTAAGAAATTTCTTACATTAAATTATGCATTGTTCAAACATCCAATATTGTTATTTTAAAAACTTTGGGGGGGGGGGGAATTTTTGATAACCAGAATTATTTTCCCTATAAATTTTAATTCAGCTTTAAAACAGAATGTCTTGGCCTTTAATCTTTCAGTTGAAAGTCTGAGACATTAAACTCAAATGTTAATGATGATACCTATAACTTTAAACTGCGAGTTATAAGCAAAACATTCAGTTTTTAAGCATATAAACATAACTGGTGGAAATTAATTAATAAACTATTGTAAGAAGGCAATGATTAACAATTGAGTAAATTTCATTCTGATAATAATAATGGGATAAATTTAGATATCCATAAATCATCTCAAAATGCACTAATTTTAAGCAAATAACATCACAGAAAAAATTTGTTATTTGTTTGAATATTAGTAACTGTTCTGATGGTCTGTTCGTGGACTTGCTTCTCACCACATAGTTCAGGTCATCAGAATTAACAAATATCTGATTTTTTGTTAAGTACAAAAGGCCTGAATTTGTATGCCATCTCAATAGGAAAAAAAAAGAATATCAACCCTGCTTTTTTTTTTGTTTATAAAAATATGAGACTGTTGTTTTGTGACACACTGATCACTCATTTAGTTAACAGTAGATATCATGACATATCAACTGTTAACTAAACACATACAAATAGAAGGTAACTGTCAATTAATGAATGTATTTCTATGACTATATAGTAATAATACTACTATATGATGCAAAGATGCAAAAAGCAAGTGTATAGAACATCAGCCAAAAAAAAAAAAAAAAAGGTACCTGCCTCACCGTCCATCCCCCCCCCTCCAAGAATTTGACTTTTTCCATGAATTTATTCAAACTACCAACTTCCACAGCAATAAATGGGAGTTTTTTCCAACAATCAACCACATTCTGGCTGAAGACAAACCTCCACACATCTATCCTGCAACCATCCTGACTCAATTTGAATTTATGCCCCATCTTATGTGTGTGTAGTCTCAACAATAGGAGGAATGCCATCAAATTTGAGCTTAGTCAATCCATTCAGGGCCTTAAGCACCTCAACCAGATCTCCTTGCAAGTCCCTAGTCATCAGACACTGCAATTTGTAGGACTGAAGGTTTTTCTTGGTAAGGGCACCCTTTTGTTTCCCTTCACCAATCTGGTTGCCCTTCTCGGCACCAATTTCAGCAGATTTACATCCTTCATAAAGTGAGGTCTCCAGACCTGAATACATATGTGGACTTATCATGGTCTTGTACAAAGGGATAGTTGCCTCCTTATCCCTGTTAGAAAACTTCCTCTATATCATTGACAAAGCCCCATATGCTGCAGTGCTCAGAAAACTTCATATTTGATTGCACAATCATGACCCCAAATCATTTTCTTTTCCCACCACGTTCAGTGTAATACCTCAGCCCATCAGCCTAATTTTTCTCGATCTTGTTTCAGTAGCTTACCTTGAGTATTATCATTATGGGACAAGACTAAACTTTGGGGATTCCACTAAGAACATTAGTCTATGAAGAGCAGTGCCCGTTGATAATCACTTGATGTTTTCTCGCACTGAACTATTGCTTTATCTATAGCAGTAACTTTCCCTTAATGCAATATTGCTCTAATTTTCATAGCAGTCTTTTATATGCAAAAGTATCAAATGCCTTGCAAAAGTCCAAGTATATGATAGAAAAATTAGTTTTTGCATTGAGTTCCTTAATTACCACATCATAGTATTCAATCAGATTGATCAGACAAGATTGTCCCAATTTGTTAATCCATGTTGTGACTCCAGTATAATTGCTTATCTGTCTAGATGTCCTGTATTACTTCTTTAACCACTGATTCCATTATTTTCCCTGGAACAGACATTAAGCTAACATTAAGGTCTATGGGTCTGGCCCATAATTCCGACAACCGTAAGTAAAAATTTACCTATTATTTATTAGTTTTTTAGTAAGTTAAAATAACCTCATATGTGAGGCAAATTTATTAGATTAATTAAATTAATCGATTATTAGATTAAATTAGAAAAATATGAAAAATTTTAATGACAAATACCTCTCAATTTGAATATCATATTTTCTGTTAAAGAAACAAACAGTTTTAAAATATGATCAGCAAATAAAAATGATTTAATTAATTTTACTTTATTATATTGCATTTAATTGGTAATTTTTCAAGTTGAATTTTGGTATTTGTATATGGTGTTTGAGCAATAATTATAGGTATAGCATTGAAATGCTAAAGATAAAAAACTTGAAATAAGAATACTTTTGGAATATGAAAATTTAGAGTAATGTATTTTTACAGCTGCTTCATAAATATCATTAGCATAACTAAAACTATAATTATACAAGTATTTGTTATTAGCTGCACTTTCACAAATTTTTTGAAAGTACATTAGGCATGACTATGGGTACTAGCAGGATATTTAGAAAAGGGGTAAAATATCCCATTTTCTTCTTATTATTATTAGAATACGTAAGATTATTTTAAGTATTATTATTAAGATTATTTAAGTATTATTATTAAGATAGGAGAAAATTGAGTATACTGAGTTATGCAAAGCCATGAGAAAGAGACTCAGAGAGGACATAAGAAGATTTAACACACGAAAAGTAGAACAAGCATTAAGGGAAAACAAAGGACTTAAATCAGCAGCCATGAGCAGTAATAAAGAAATACAAATGATACTGAAATTGAAGAATACCGATGGTGTATTTATAAATACACCATCATGTATTTATAAAAGTAGAACAAGCATTAAGGGAAAACAAAGGACTCAAATCAGCAGCCATGAGCAGTAATAAAGAAATACAAATGATACTGAAATTGAAGAATACCGATGGTGTATTTATAAATAGCAGAGAAGGCATAATTCAAATAGCAGAAGACTACTATAGAGAATTATACAAGGAGCGAGGGAATGATGCCAGCAGTGGGGAAGAGGGATTACAAATTATAACACATGCAACATACCCAATATCCTTCCCTATGAGGTAGAACATGCGTTGAAGAAAATGAAGAATCAGAAAGTCCCAGGGGGAAGATGAAGCTACTGTAGAATTGTTAAAATTGGGAGGATGAGACAAGACACAAAAACTAGCAAGACTCTTCACCAAATGCATTAGAAAAGGTGTGATGCCTAAGGAGTGAAATAATGCAATCATAGTTTTGCTGCATAAGAAACGAGATAAATCAGAAATTGGAAATTATAGACCAATTAGCTTGTTATCTCACATTTACATTTAATGGTTCTTCACAAGGGTCATTACTAACAGATTAGAAAGAATACTTGATGAGAATCAACCAAAAGAGCAAGCTTGCTTTAGGATGGGATTCTCAACTGTGGATCACCTTCAGGTAATATCACAGCTAATGGAGAAAGCAAATGAATATAAAACACCATTATGCCTGGCATATGTGGATTATGAACATGCATTTGACTCCATACAGCATAAGGCAATGTTTTGTGCACTGGAAAGACAAGGCATAGATACCCCCTATTATTATGATTTTGAAGAAAGTATATGAGAATGCTATCTCCTTTATTAGCCTAATAAAGGAGATAGCGTTCTCAGTAGAAAATTTAAAATTGAGAAAGGAGTTCAACAATGAGACACAATATCTCCGAAGTTGTTTACAGCTTCCCTTGAGGAAGCTTTCAGATTAGACTGGTTGCAGAAAGGAATCAAAGTGAATGGAGAGTACCTAAACCATTTACAATTTGCAGATGACATTGTGGTCATAAGCCGCAGTCCCAAAAAATTAGAGGAAAATCTTAATCAGTTGTGCAGTGTTAGTAAGGATTTCAGACTAAAGATGAATATAGCTAAAACAAAAGTAATGATGAACAAGTATGCCTCAGAAAGGGATATAATTGAAGGAGCTAGTAATTGAAAAGGTGGAGTCATATACTTATCCGGGACAAGTCATTGGCTGTAATAATGATAAATGGCTGGAAGTCAAGGGAAGAATAAATTTTGGATGGATGGATAACATTCAGGAAATATAGTCACATACTGATGAGCAATATCTCAATTTGTCTGAAACATAAAATAATGAACCAATGTATACTCCCCACCATGATTTATGGAAATGAAACTTGGGCACTCACCAAAAGAATGGAAGAGAAGCTGAGAATGACACAGCGAAGAATGGAACGAATTATATGGGGAATCAGAACTGTCAGATAAGAAGACAAACACATGGATTAGGCAGCAAACTCAAGTAAAGGACATTCTTATCAAAACTAAAGAACTAAAATGGTCTTGGGCAGGACACATAGTTCGAAGACATGATGGCAGATGGACTAAGAAAATAACAGAATAGTACCCAAGAGGAGCTAGAAAAAAACCTGAAAGATAACGACGGAGATGGACAGATGAAATTCATGAGTTTGTGGGTAGTAAATGGATGGCCAGTGCTCAAAACAGAAGGAACTGGAAAGTTGCTGGAGAGGCCTTCATCCTGCAATGGATTGAAAATGGCTGATGATGATGAGTATGTTAAGATTATTATAATACTTAAACATTTGATTATAATTTATATGATATTTTGCAAATTTTAATATGTGATTTTGATATAATTAAACTGTAACTACTGTCAGTAAACTGGTTTTTGTGAAATCTATATATATAACATAAAATATTAACATTATCATATGCTGTTTGCATAACTGAATGGTTTGCATAACTGTTCAAATAAAATTGTAATGATTTTAGTGGCCATTTTGATTACATGAAAAACATTTTTTTATTGCAAAAACAGTTTCTAAGATATAGACTCTAACTTTGTTTTTTTATGTACAATCAGCATGTCGGGATTTTCGACTTTTGGGAAACTAGGGTGGTACTGAAGGTTTAGAATTTCTCAGGTCACCTTTGTGAATTCTGCCTTCCTGATTATCCATTATCTGTCAGCACAACCTGTTAGCAAGCTCTCCCCTTTCATCATACAACGATGCTTGGAAAATGCAGCAGCATCATCAAAAATGGTGAAAAGTCTCCAATCTAGGGACCTGCTAATAGAGACTTATCACCCAAGACACTCTGAACTACTATTAAATTCACTTCTTTAAGTGGAATTCCAATTCAAATTACTCCACATATTCAGACTGTTAATTCTGAATTCGTCCAAGGGAGTGATCACTGAGCGGGATCTATCAAACGTTTCTGAAGAAATAATAGTCTAGGAACTAAAGGAACAAAATGTATCTCAAGCAAAAGGAATCATGATGCAAAAAAGATGGCATGTTAGTCCCAACACATAACATAATTCTTACCTTCAATACACTGAATCTACCAGCTTCAGTCAATGCAGGTTACTTAAATTTCCATGTTGGACCCGTTATCCTAAATCCCTTAAGATGCTATAAATGACAGAAATTTGGTCACTCCCAGACAGCATGCCATGGAGTTTCAATATGTCAAACTGTGGCTGTACATTTCATATTCAATCAGAATGCAAGGCTCAAACTCCACAGTGTCCTAATTGCAGGGGCAACCATCCAACGTGCTCTAAAGAATGTGATCTCTGGAAGCTAGGGAAGGAAATACAAAAATACAAGACTGAAAATAGTCTCATATCAAGAAGGTAGAAAACGAATTAAACTAATCATGACAAAAAGATCTTATGCTTCGACTATCCACTCTCACCAATCAGTAGCATGTCAGGTGGAAGTGTCACTCTCTCCAGATAAATCGATTACAGACTGGGCTCGATCATACCCAGATTACATCTAAGATTACAGCTCTTGACCCAGATTACATCTAAGCTAAAGACAGTAGACCAAAGTAACAATACGCCACTCACAGTTCCAACTCAAAGCATAACCCACAGTAAAGTGGCAGAAAATTTGCAAAAATAAGATCCTGTTGAGGTTAATCAATGACCCTCAACAAGGATGGATGCCAATGATGTGATCACCCAAGAATATCTCAAATTACATGTAGATGGTGAAATGTAAGATAACAATGATTCAGTGTGCTCCAACTTTCCCAGAAAAGAAAAATCTAAACTTGACCATCATAAACAACCCACTCATAAAAAGCAGACAGAGTTATCTCCCTCTTACAAATCCAAAAAAATGGAACATATTATCCAATGGAACTGTAGAGGCCTTCACAGTATCATTGATGATATCCGTGAATTATTATTATTGTTATTAGCTGTATGGTGCAAGGAAGCCTGAAGCTTATGCTGCACCAGCCAAAAAAAATTTCTGAGTTACCCTGAGAGAGAGAGAGAGAGAGAGAGAGAGAGAGAGAGAGAGAGAGAGAGAGAGAATCACCGAGAAGGAGAAGAATGATAGTATCCAGCTCAGGACCCTGAATGTGCCAATCCTATACTCACCAGATAAGCCCTGGGGTTATTAATTCACCACTATAAACCTCTTGCAATGTGCTTGCAGGACCTCAGTTCTCAATTACAATCAAAAATTATACTATGTTCAGACAAGACAGAGCTGACACTAACAGTTTTCATAGAGGACTAGCAATACTCATTGATTGATTCAAGCATTACCTCAAGACGCATCCCATTACAAACTGCCTTAGAAGCCATTGCCACATGCATTGTAAATGGTATTATTCTGACACTGGTTTCAATCTATCTTCCACCAAATCATCAATATACTATTCAGGAATGAGGACAAATGGGCCTGTTGTACTGGGATCCATGGTGAAAGAAGGTTGAGTGTTAACCAGTAAAAACAATTTAATTACAAATAGATACAGAATAACTTTGATTACAGATAGATACTCTAGCTTTCGAGACAAATTGTCTCTTTTTCAACAGAATTTGAACTTAATGGACACAGTTATGCGTGCAGTGAGGCGAGTGAAGGCACATCATTCGATCATTAAACTGGTGTTTATTGTTGCTGCACGGACATGTGCAGTTTTCTTCAGTGTTTGTCTAGGCATAAAATGGTAGTCTCATGCCTTTGCAGCGGTTCATGGCTCTCGAATTGCTCAATATTTCACCACCACCTCTAACCAGAGGCGGTGGCGAAAGTGCCGGGAGTGGTCTATTATTTCATACTCTCGTTTGGGATTGAGGTTGTGGTGGGTAGTCCAGAAGTGCTCTGCAATTGCAGACTGGTCAGTTTCAGCAAGGTGAATTGCTCTGTCGTGTTCTGTAAAGCAGTCTTGAAGACATCTCGAAGTCTCTCCTATGTAGCAGCTGTCGCAGTCTTTGCAGGTTATGCGGTATATTACACTGCTGCGTAAGTGAGGGGTGACAGGGGTCTTTACTTTGGAAACTAGAGAACGTAAGCTTCTACCGGGCAACTGCATGCATTTTATGTGGTATTCTCTGAGGATTTTTGAGATCCGGCCTGACATGCCTGGATAGTAGGGAATGTATGCACTAGGTATATTGGCCTGGGTTGGTGGTCTCGGGTGGATTGTGAGCTCCTGTGCTTGCAATAGGCACTTGTCTAGTATGTGCGTTGGGTAGCCACAATTGATTAAGTCTGTCCTCACACGAGAAATCTTGCTGCACTTAGCTTCATCTGTGCTGGAATGGCTCCAAGCTCTGGAGAATAGAGTGCGGGCAGTGCTGTTGAGATGACTGGGAGCATGGCCGGATCTGTAATTTGTGAACTGTCTGCTGCATCACATGGGCTTACAGTATACTGAGGTTTCCAGATGTGGAAATCGAAGATCTTGTTTTGCTGTTATCTCCATTTTGTTTACTAGGAGTCTTTAATGCCCACCATCCACTATGGAGTTCCCCTACCTCAGACAGACGAGGAAAGCTTATTGAAATGTTGATCGACAGGCACAATTTAATGTTACTAAACACTGGCTCTCCTACATATATCCATCTCCCTACAGGTTCAACATTTGCAATAGACCTTTCCATTTGTTCCCCAATCCTCTTTCCAAAATATAGATTGCGTAACTCTGAGTGATCCTTATAGCAGCGACCATTATCCGTTAATGTGCAAAATTCAAATATCCTATTCCTTTCCAACAGAAAATCCAATTAAATAGAAATTGTGAAGAGCTGACTGGACAAAATACAGAATGTACATATCATTTGGCAACTATTCCATTCAGTCCTGGTCCATCAACAGTGTTACCTAGCACATCACAAATCAAATGCTGACAGCCATGTCCGCTGCTATTCCTCAATATCAAGTAAGAAATAGATGAAAAATAAATTACTTGTGGAATGAAGATTGCAACAATGCAAAAAAGAGAAAAACAAAACATGGAACCTTTTTTGCAGACATCCAATCACCTCCAATCTTATTAATTATAAACCTTTTAGAGCAAAAAAAAAAAAAAAAAAAAAAACATTGCAGCCATTATCAACCCACTGCAGGATGGAAGCCTCCTCAACAATTCATGCTGAGGGAAATGGACCATAATCTGCCACGCTGGTCCAGTGCGGGTTGGCAGATCGATTGTATTCAGCAGTCAGGGGCTTGAACCCCGGTCTACTCAAAGAGCGTGTGCTACTGCACTCCCACAAAAGCTTGTTATATCAGACATAAAGCAAAAAAAGAAAGTTGGATTAAATTCTCCTCGTCAATAAATAAAAATAAGGATATCAGATTGATCTGGAGAAAAATAAAATGTTTAAACAATAAATTTCCTCTTTTATCCACCCCACTACTGAACTTGAATGGACAAGAGCTTTCTAATCCAACAGAAATATCAAATGTACTGAAAATTTTCTCAGTTGTCTTCTTCGATTTTTATGATCAATCATTTCAAAAACTTAAAACGGTTACAGAGATATCCAGATTGAATTTCACTGACAGTTCTGCTTTACCTTATAATCAACCATTTACTATGCTTGGACTGCAGCAATCTCTTACCAACTCAAGAAACAGTGCTGCTGGCCCTGATGGGATATATTTTATAATGCTCCGAAATTTGGATCAAAGATCACTGTCTTCACTGCTCATATTTTTCTATCAAATTTTTTCCGAACATACCTTCATAAGTTCCTGATGGCATTCTTATTTACTGGCAATTGGAAAACCCGGTAAAGATCATTCTGTTCCTCAAAATTATAGGCCAATATCTCATACCAGCTGTCTGAGCAAAATCCTCGAGAAAATAATACATTACCATCTCACTTGGTTCCTTGAGTCCCAAAACTTGATTAACAACAACCAATTTGGATTCAGGAAAAACCGATCTTCATTGGTTCTCATGATCAAAGCCAAAGCAAACATCAGAAATGCTTTAATCAAAAAGGAACATCTTGTCATGGTCTGTCTTGACATTGAGAAAGCCTTTGACACTAGGTGCCATTTCGGCATTTTAAAGGATCTACATTTTCTCGGCTTGAGAGGCAATTTACCATATGTTATTCAAAATATCCTACAACAAAGAGCTTTTTAAGTTTATTGGGGAATCCTCTCTAAAAACTTTATCCACGAAGAAGGAATTCCACAAGGGTCTGGTCTCAGTTCCACTTTGTTCACAATGGGAATGAATCATATAATTGAACTGATCCCGAAAATTGTGGAGTCATACCTTCTCGCTGATGATCTTACAATTTCATGTCATTTGCAAAACATGAATTACATTGATTTCCAACTGCAAATATCAATCAGATGCATCCAGATATGGATGATACAAAACAGTTATAGATTATCCAGCCAGAAATCTACTGCCATTCACTTCTGTACCAGATGCAAAATGCATCCTAAACTCGAGCTCCACTTAAATAACCCTCCTCTTCCCATAGCTAATAGCTTTCATCTACTAGGTTTAATTTTGACAGTAAGTTAACCTATCGAATGCACATGGAACATCTCTGGACTGCTTGTCAAAAAAACTGATCATACTCGGAGTGGGTGTGAGAGTACACGTGAACAGGCGAAGTTTTTACGGGCTCCAGCTAATTAGCATTAGCATTAGCATTAATAGAGGCATATGATGCAAGAAAGCAAGCTTATTCAGCATCAGCCAAAAAAAAAAAAAAAAAAAACAACCACTACTCCCATTTCACCCCTCCGTTCGTTCGAAATACCTGTCCAGCTGAGCCTTAAATTTATTTAGGCTATCAACTTCAACAACAAGCGATGGGAGTCTATTCCACAAACCAACTGCCCGCTGGCTGAAGGCAAATTTCTGCACATCTATCCGACATCTGTCCTTCCTCAATTTGAATTTATGCCCTCTCAGGTGATTATTCTGAGCAAGAGGAAGAATCCCATCGGTATTGAGCATGCTCAAGCCATTCAAAGCCTTATACACCTCTATCAGATCACCTCGCCGATGCCTAGTCTCCAGGCTCTGTAATTTGCAAAACTTAAGCCTTTCTTCGTAAGAGCAACCCTTTGTTCCATTCACTAATCTTGTTGCCCTTCTCTGTACTCGTTCGAGCAGCTCTACATCCTTCTTGAAATGAGGCCTCCAGACCTGTATACAGTACTCAAGGTGTGGCCTGACCAATGCCTTATACAAGGGAATAATCACCTCCTTATCCCTGCTAGAAAAATTCCTGTATATCATTGACAAGACACCATGAGCTACTCTTGCAGCTCGTCTGCACTGCTCAGAGAACTGCATAACCCCAGGGGCTCACATCTAGTGAGTATGGGTTTGGCACACCCAGGGTCCTGAGCTGGATATCATCATTCTTCTCTTTCTTGGTGATTCCCTTTTACTTCTCTCTCTCTCTCTCTCTCTCTCTCTCTCTCTCTCTCTCTCTCTCTCTCTCAGGGTAACTGGGGAAATTTTTTTTTTTTGGCGGTGCAGCATAAGCCTCAGGCTTCCTTGCACCATATAGCTAATAATAATAATAATAATAATAATAATAATATCTGCCTGCACAATTACCCCCAGGTCCTTTTCATTCTCTACCACTGTCAGCGTAGTACCACAGAGTTGATACGTTGATCTGGGGTTACTGTTTCCCATATGTAGTACTTTACATTTGTCAATGTTAAACTTCATTTGCCACCTCTCAGCCCATCTGCTCAACCTTTCCAGATCCTGTTGCAGCAGCATAGTATCAGTAGTGTCCTTAACAACCCTGCCAACCTTGGTATCATCTGCAAACTTGGACATTAAGCCTGATACACCATCATCAATATCATTTATAAATACAGAAAACAACAATGGACCCAACACTGAACCCTGAGGAACTCCACTAATAACATTAGTCAACATTGAGCAGTGTCCATTGATTACCACTCTCTGTCTTCTGCCACTCAACCATCCCTTTATCCATAGCAGCAATTTGCCTCCAATGCCACACTTCTCCAATTTGTGCAGCAGTCTTCCATGCGCAACAGTATCAAAAGCCTTTCTAAGATCCAAATATATAATATCAAAGTTATTCCCTGCATCCAGTTCTTTTGTGACTACATCATAGTATCCAATAAATTGGTCAGACAAGACCTGCCCTTAACAAAACCATGCTGTGTCTGAGCTATAACTGAATTCTTGTCCAGATGATCCTGCAGTGCTTCTTTAACCAGTGCCTCCATTAATTTTCCTGGAACCGAAGTTAAACTAACAGGTCTATAATTACTTGTGTCAGCCTTTGATCCTCCTTTGTGAATTGGGGTTACATTTGCACATATCCAGTCCATGGGTACCTCCCCTGAGTCCAAAGAAGCTCTCATAATTATGGCTAGGGGCTTGCTTACTTCCTTTGCTGCCTCTTTAATATAACTGGATAGATCCCATCCACCCCTGGTGCCTTTTTTATGTTTATCCTCAGCAATTTCTCCTCCACTTTCCTCTCAGTTATTAGAAAATAATCTAGCTCACTGCCAATGTTTACTTCACCTACGACATTCCCCTTCCTGAATAACTCCTCATGTGTGAATGTAGATGCAAAATACTCATTTAGATTGTTAGCCACCTGAGCAGGATCCTCAACTGTTGAACCATCAACATCCAGTGGACCAATCTGATTCATCCCTTTCCTTCTTGAGTTTAAATAGGTAAAGAACTCTTTTCTGTTTTTCTCTGCGTCCTTTGCCAAGGATTTCTCATAATCTGCCTTTGCCTGCCTAATCTCCTTTGTGACTTGGTTACAGACCAACTTATATCTATCATAGGCTTCCATGTCACCCATTAATTTGTATGTATCCCATGCATTTTTCTTCTCTGCCATATGTCTCATTAGTTCATCTGACAACCATTTAGGCCTGAACCTTGAACAATATTTCTTGGTTGGTATGTAAAGCCTGGTAGCTTCCAAGATTAGTTCCTTGAATGCTTCCCATTTTGAATTTGCTGTTGGTAACATCATCAGTTGGTCCCACTGTATAGAATTTAAATACTGTCTCAGACCATCATAGTCGCCTTTACGAAAGCAAAAACCCTTCCCTTTGCCTCTGATGGTAGTTACCTCCTTGAGTAAATCCCACTTCAGCACACTGTGATCACTGCCACCCAGTGGTTCCTTTATCTGCAGATTCCTAATGCATGAAGAATCACTACTGATAATCAGATCAAGAGTATTACTCCCTCTAGTTGCCTCCCGTACATGCTGGTGTAGAAAACAATCATCCAATAAATCCACAAAAGCCCTGCTAGTGTGTGAGTGACCAACCCACAAATTCCAGTCAATATCTGGGAAATTAAAATCCCCCATTATAAGACTCTCTGATTTACTGGCCCATTCTATTTCCCTGTACAGTATCTTATTATACTCATCAGAGTCATTAGGCCTATAGCACACTCCTACTCTCAATTTTGATTTACCTATGCTTATGTCACACCAAACTGACTCGACACTGCCCTGTCCATCAATGTCGACTGGCTTCACTTCCTTGGATTTTATGTGTTTTTTAACTAATAGCATAACCCCTCCTCCCCTCCTGTCCTGTCTATCCTTTCTATACACATTGTACTCCCCAAATTCCAGTTCTGCATTCCTTATATCTGTGTGACACCACGTCTCTGATATCCCAACAATATCTGCCTTTGATGTTTTGAGCAATACCTCAAATTCATCAAATTTATTTACTAAACTCCTAGCATTGGTGTACACGCAAGTATACCTGCACTTGTTTCTATTCTTAGCTACCTTAACACAACCCATGTGTTTACTTGTATCACAATGACTTCCAGCAGTCTCTGAAATATCCTGCATCTTGTTTTTCAGGCTTCTGCTCATTCCAATAGAAGCAGTGCAAGAATCTCTTTCACTTCTGCCAGTGGCTACTGTTAATCCATTAGTCTTTGTCTCCCCCCAAGCTAGCAGTTTTCCGACCCACCTAACACTGCCTCGATAGCATCAGCAAATATTCTTGCACCCTTTCTATTTAAGTGTATCCCATCCCTGTAGATGGGATAAGAATTGAGAAGTAATTGAGAAGTTTTGCTTTTTTATTGACTTAAATTGGCATATTAATTTATTTTTTAGAGTTGCTTTATATTCCTAGTAAAAATACTTTAGTTTAATTTGAATTTAGATAGAGATTTTGTAGGTTATTACTTAGTATTGGTAAGGGTATCAAATCCGCCTGTTGAACAGGTTTTGACAGGTTCTGCAGTTCCCACTAACGCAAGTTTTAATTATACCTAGCCACTTTATTGACTTAATTGTTAGATTAAATTATTTTCTATAAGTAGCTTATAGACCAAGTCAAGCTCCGTGGTTTATTTTGAATTTAGATAGCACGATTTGGAAAGTAAATAATACCTTGTGTCCGTAGATTAACCGTTCGTAACTTGCTGCCATTGTTATACGATACAACGTGTGCACCAAACTAGATAGTGTAAGGTCTAACGGAAAACTAGATAGCGTAAGGTTTAACAGAAAACTAGATAGCTAGTATAGTAGTATCAATTAATCAGTAAAATTTATTAATCTTATTAAATTTCATTGTCAATTGAATTGTACATTAACTAAATAAATATAGCAACCTAGTTTTTACAAATGTAACATGATAAATTAATACATATAAGTTGACAGGGGATAAGAAAGTCATATAACGTAACTTATAGATAACATTCGATACCAAAATACACATATATATATATATATATATATATATAGATAGTGTTATAACTGCACTGGGTTAATAAGTTTAGGGTTATATTTTGTATTGGAATTTTATTGAACTTGAATAGATATCATGATTCGGACCAGAGCAGCAAAGCAAAAGGCTCAAACTAATTGAAGTGCTATGGCTTCGGAGAACTGGGGGGGGGGGGCAGTTGTCCTCTGAATCACGGTCTATTGAAAGGCACTGCTTGTTTGATGTTTGTGTAGCAATCAGGAACAGGACATGATATTGCCAAAAAGAATGTCTTTGTGTGTGTGCGATGTAAGGAATGCGAGGAAATCAGATGCCAACTCAGCATTGTTATGGGCTTATTTGAGAGCTTGAAAGACAGGGTGGATGCCCTCGAAGGATTTAAATTGAGGGACCCATCACGCTCTCAGATGCCCACATGAATGCCAGAGCTTGCACTTGAACATCAAGCAACACAGCGGCAAATGCCAAGGCAGAATGCGCTGGTCCCAAAGGAACTAGTTGTTGTAGGTGACTCAATTGTCAGTGAAACGGAGAACATATTGTGCAAAAAAGGATAGATGGAACAGGACCAGGGTATGTCTGCCGGGGGTAAAGGTTAATGACATTGTAGAGCAGATATCATCTTTTAAAGGCGCAAAGGGTGATATTGTTTTACATGTTGGCACTAATGATATTAAGAGTAGTAGACCAGCAGAATTATATTACAAGTACAAGTCAATGCTGAAAAAAAGCCGTAAGTTAGGGTTGAATTTGAAAGTGTTTGCAATTCTGCCCAGATATGATAGGAGCGAGTATATAATGAGAGCCTTGTCAATCAGTTCACCCCTGGGGAGAATGTGCAAAGCTCAAGTGGTAGAATTTTTCTCAGCCCGGTCTGTGCTTGTTAACAGGAGAGACTGCTTCAAAAGGGATGGGATACACTTAATTAAAAAGGGTGCAAGAATATTTGCTGATGCTTTTGAGGCAGAGTTAGTTGGGTCGGAAAACTGCTATCTTGGGGGGATACATGGACTAATAGATTAACAGTAGTCACTGGTAGAAGTAAAAGTGATTCTTGCACTACTTCTATTGAAATGCAATTGAGCAGCAGCCTGGAAAGCAAGGTAATGGAGATTTCCAGGACTGCTAGGAGTCATAGTGGAACTGTATGTATACTTGCATGTACACCAATGCTAGGTGTATAGTTAGTAAATTTGATGAGGCTGAAGTGCTAGTCAAGACATCAAAGGCAGATATTGTTGGGATATTAGAGAGATAGTGTCACACAGACATAAGCAGTGCAGAACTGGAATTTGGGGAGTTCAATGTGCATTAGCATTAGTAGACGCATTTTATGCAAGAAAGCAAGCTTATGCAGCATCAGCCAAAAAAAAAAAAAAAAAAAAAAAACCAAATAAATAAATAAATAAATAAAAAAATAACCACTTCCATTTCACCCCTCTGTTCATTCGAAATATCTGTCCAGCTGAGCCTTAAACTTATTTAGGCTATCAACTTCCACGACAAGGGATGGAAGTCTATTCGAGCAACCAACCACCCGCTGGCTAAAGGCAAATTTCTTCACGTCTATCCTACATCTGTCTTTCGTCAATTTGAATTTATGCCCTCTCAGGTGATTATTCTGAGCAAGAGGAAGAATCCCATCAGCATTGAGCATGCTCAAACCATTCAAGGCTTTATACACCTCTATCAGATCACCTCGCCGCTGCCTAGTCTCCAGACACTGTAATTTGCAAAACGTAAGCCTTTCTTCGTAAGAGCACCCCTTTGTTCCATTCACTAATCTTGTTGCCTTTCTCTGTACTCGTTCCAGCATCTCTACATCCTTCTTGAAATGAGGCCTCCAGACCTGTATACAGTACTCTATGTGCGGTCTGACCATCGCCTTATACAAGGGAATAATCACCTCCTTATCCCTGCTTGAAAAATTCCTATATATCATTGACAATACACCATGACTTACTCTTGTAGGCCGTCTGCACTGCTCAGAAAACTTCATATCTGCCTGCACAACCACCCCCAAGTCCCTTTCATTCTCTACCACAGTCAGTGTAGTACCACAGAGTTGATACGTTGCTCTGGGGTTGCTGTTTCCCATATGTAGTACTTTACATTTGTCAATGTTAAACTTCATTTGCCACCTCTCAGCCCATCTGCTCAACCTTTCCAGATCCTGTTGCAGCAGCATAGTGTCAGTAGTGTCCTTGACAAGCCTGCCAGCCTTTGTATCGTCTGCAAACTTGGACATTAAGCTTGATATACCATCATCAATATCATTTATAAATACAGAAAACAATAATGGACCCAATACTGAACCCTGAGGGACTCCACTAATAACATTAGTCCACGATGAGCAGTGTCCATTGATTACCACTCTCTGTCTTCTCTCCCTCAACCACTCCTTTATCCATAGCAGCAATTTGCCTCCAATGCCACACTGCTCCAATTTGTGCAGCAGTCTTCCATGTGCAACAGTATCAAAAGCCTTTCTAAGATCCAAGTATATAATATCAAAGTTATTTCCTGCATCCAGTTCTTTTGTGACTGCATCATAGTATCCAATCAAATTGGTCAGGCAAGACTTCCCCTTAACAAAACCATGCTGTGTCTGAGCTATAACTGAAGTCTTGTCTAGATGATCTTGCAGTGCTTCTTTAACCAGTGCATCCATTAATTTTCCAGGAACAGAAGTTAAACTGACAGGTCTATAATTACTTGTGTCGCCCTTTGATCCTCCTTTGTGAATTGGGGTCACATTTGCACATCTCCAGTCCATGGGTACTTCCTCTGAGTCCAAGGAAGCTCTCGTAATTATGGCTAAGGGTTTGCTTACTTCCTTTGCTGCTTCCTTTAATATAACTGGATAGATCCCATCCACCCCAGGTGCCTTTCTTGTATTTATCTTCAACAATTTCTCCTCCACTTTACTCTCAGTTATTACAAGATTCTCTAGCCTACTGCCAGAGTTGAAAAGAAAGGATAGACAGGACAGAAAGGGAGGAGGGGTTATGCTGTTAGTTAAGAAACACATAAAATATATCTAAGGAAGTGCATCCAATTGATGTTGGTGGACAATGCAATGTTGAGTCTGTTTGGTGTGACATAAGCACTGGGAAAGGAATAATGAGAGAAGGTGTGTGTTCTAGGCCAAATGAATCTGATGAGTATAATGAGCAATTGTGGAGAGAAATAGAGTGGGCCAGTAAATCAGAGTGTCTTATAATGGGGGATTTTAATTTCCCAGAAATTGACTGGAATTTATGGGTTGGTCACTCACACACTATCAAGTCTTTTGTGGATTTATTGGATGATTGTTTTCTACAGCAGCATGTTTGGGAGGCAAGTAGAGGGAGTTGTTTTTGTTATTTGGTTTTTTAGGAGCATTAGCAACTAAGGCCATATTGCTCTCGGGATATGTGGTGGTCATTCCCTGACTTTTCCGCATCCTCTGTATTTGGTGGCTCGGGCTCGAACCCCATTCTGATCAAGAAGCGTGTGCTGCTCCTGCCCACCTGGCTACGGAGGCATTACTAGAGGAGTAATACTCTTTATCTGATTATCAGTAGTGATTCTTCATGCATCAAGAATCTGCATATAAAGGAACCACTAGGTGGCAGTGATCATGCCCGGGGGCTCACATCTGGTGAGTATGGGCTTGGCACACCAGGGTCCTGAGCCGGATATCATCATTCTTCTCTTTCTTGGTGATTCCTTTCTACCACTCTCTCTCTCTCTCTCTCTCTCTCTCTCTCTCTCTCTCTCTCTCTCAGGGTAACTCGGGAATTTTTTTTTTTTTTTTTTTTGGCTGGTGCAGCATGAGCCTCAGGCTTCCTTGTACCATATAGCTAATAATAATAATAATAATCACAGTGTGCTGAAGTGGGATTTACTCAAAGAGGTAACTACCATCAAGGGTAAAGGAAAAGGTTTTTGCTTTCGTAAAAGTGACTACGGTGGTCTGAGACAGTATTTAAATTCTATACGGTGGGACAAACTGATAATGTTACCAACAGCAAATTCCAAATGGGAAGTATTCAAAGAATTAATCTTTGAAGCTACTAGGCTTTTCATACCAACAAAGAAATATTGTTCAATATTTAGGCCTAAAAGGATGTCAGATGAACTAATTAGACATGTGACAGAGAAGAAAAATGCATGGGATGCATATAAATTAACATGTGACACAGAAGCCTAAGATAGATATAAGCTGGTCTGTAACCAAGTTACAAAGGAGGTTAGGCAGGCAAAGGCAAATTACGAGAAATCTTTGGCAAAGGATGCAAAGAAAAACAGCAAAGAGTTCTTTACTTATGTAAACTCAAGAAGGAAAGGGATGAATCAGATTGGTCCACTTGATATCGATGGTTCAACTGTTGATGATCCTGCTCAGGTAGCTAACAAACTAAATGAATATTTTGCATCTACATTCACACATGAGGAGTTATTCAGGGAGGGGAATGCCAGAGGTGTATTCAACTCTGGCAGTAAGCTAGATAATCTTGTAATAACTGAGAGTAAAGTGGAGGAGAAATTGCTGAAGATAAACATAGGAATGGCACCTGGGGTGGATGGAATCTATCCAGTTATATTAAAGGATGCAGCAAAGGAAGTAAGCAAACCCTTAGCCATAATTATGAGAGCTTCCCTGGACTCAGGGGAGGTACCCATGTACTGGAGATGTGCAAATGTGACCCCAATCCACAAAGGAGGATGAAAAGGAGACACCGATAATTACAGACCTGTTAGTTTAACTTCTGTTCTAGGGAAATTAATGGAGGCACTGGTTAAAGAAGCATTGCAGGATCATCTAGACAAGACTTCAGTTATAGCTCAGACAGAGCATGCGTTTGTTAAGGGGAAGTCTTGTCTGACTTATTTGATTGGATACTATGATGTAGTAACAAAGGAACTGGATGCAAAGAATAACTTTGTTATCATATATTTGGATCTTAGAAAAGCCTTTGGTACTGTTGCACATTGAAGACTGCTGCACAAATTGGAGCAGTGTGGCATTGGAGGCAAATTGGTGCTATGAATAAAGGGATGGTTGAGTAGGAGAAGACAGAGAGTGGTAATCAATGGACAGTGCTCTTCGTGGACTAATGTTATTAGTGGAGTCCCTCCGGGTTCAGTGTTGGGTCCATTGTTGTTTTCTGTATTTATAAATGATATTGATGATGGTATATCAAGCTTAATGTTCAAGTTTGCAGATGATACAAAGGTTGGCAGGGTTGTTAATGACACTAATGACAGTACACTGCTGCAAAAGGATCTAGAAAGGTTGAGCAGGCTGAGAGGTGGCAAATGAAGTTTAACATTGACAAATCCATATAGGAAGCAGTAATCACATAGTAACATATCAACTGTGTGGTACCACACTGACAGTGGTAGAGAATGAAAAGGACCTGAGGGTAATTGTTCAGGCAGATATGAAGTTTTTTGAACAGTTCAGATGGTCTGCATGAGTAGTTCATGGTGTCTTGTCAATGATATACAGGAATTTTTCTAGCAGGGATAAGGAGGCGATTATCCCTTTGTATAAGGCAATGGTCAGGCCACACCTTGAGTACTGTCTGGAGAAGGATGTAGAAGGATGTAGAGCTCTTGGAACAAGTACAGAAAAGGGCAACAAGATTAAGAAACAGAACAAAGGGTTGCTCTTACAAAGGAAGGCTTATGTTTTGCAAATTACAGTGTCTGGAGACTAGGCACCTGTGAGGTTATCTGATTGAGGTGTATAAAGCTTTGAATGGTTTGAGCATGCTCAATGCTGATGGGACTCTTCCTCTTGCTCAAAATAATCGCCTGAGAGGGCATAAATTCAAATTGAGGAAATACCATTGTAGGATGGTCAGAAGTTTGCCTTTACAAAATTTGCCTTTACTTAACTTACATCAACCAGCGGGTGGTTGATGTAAGTTAAACTCTCAAAAGCACATTGAACATTTCTGGACTGCTTGTCAAAAAAACTGAACATACTCGGAGTCTTATCAGCCCCAAGATGGGGGAGTTGTTGTTACAGCCTACTTCATTTATATAAATCCATAATCTGATTATGCGTGGACTATGGTGCACCTGTCTTTCATTCTGTGTGTGTGTGTGTGTGTGTGTGTGTGTGTGTGTGTGTGTGTGTGTGTGTGTGTGTGTGTGTGCGTGAGAGAGAGAGAGAGAGAGAGAGAGAGAGAGAGAGAGAGAGAGAGAGAGAGAGAGAGAGCGAGCTTTATCTCATATCAACCCTATTCAACATTCAGCTCTTAGGACAGCTCTAGGTGTGTTCAGAACATCAGCACAAAGTTTGATGTTGAAGCCCATGAACCTCATTAAAATATCAGGAGAAAGATGTTGATGCTGAACTGTGCAGTTTACTATCTTTTATAGAAACAAACCACAGACAGTTCGACCTGCTTGTATTAGACTAAAGGAACTACCAGAAGATTGGAATATACCTTTCAATAAAATCATGCAAGATCCTATAGATCCCAACCCTCCATGATCTGTGATCATGCCATCTCGTGACAATTATTTCCACCAATGGGGAAAACAGTCTCTATTAGACATTAATATCCAATGGCTACACATTGCGCATACACAAGATTATCCCGATTTTGCTAAAATATATATTAATTGAAGAAGTCTGAGAGTGGATTGGGTGCGGCAGTGGTACTCCTTGATACTACCATTTCTCTATCTCTTCCCGCAGAATGTAGCAGTTACACAACTGAATGATATGCTATAAAACTAACTGTGGAAAATATTTTCAACCTGTCAATCCAAAAGAGCATAATATATACAGACTCGCAAAGAAGTTCCTTATTAGCCATGCAAAACACTTTCCCATCTACTCTTCTGTTAATAAAGCTCATCAGAACACAGTTGATTCATCTCAGAGAACATCATCAAAAGATTATCTTCTGTTGGATCGAGGCCATTCTGGAATACTGGGAAATGAAATCACAGATTATGTACGAAACATCCATCCAGCACAGCCCCAATAAATTTCTTAGTACCATTCACAGATTATAAATTGAACATTCAAAGTACATGTAAAGATCGATGGACTCTTCGATGGCAAGTGCAAATCCATAATACGCTACTTGAAATTTAACCTGTACCAAAATTATGGGCTTCCAATCACATTAAAAACAGACAAGGAGAAGTAATTATAGCCAGAGTCAGAATTGGCCATACTCATTTAATCCATCTGTTCCTTTTGTTGGCGAATAACTTTCCTCAGCATAATTATTGCCACACACAGTCAGACATATACTTCTAGAATGTACTCTGTATAATAATACAAATCAAGTAAATTTTATCAGAAGATTCCAGCTCAAGAGATTTAGAATATTACAGTTTGTGAATAAACAAAAGTTTCACTTCTGTATTTAGCTAAGAGTTAATCAAGTTTTCAACAGAATGCATCAATTTCATGTTGATTTAGTTTAGTCTCTTATATTGTAGAAATATTTTATCAATAAGTTGTCTGTTGTTTCACTAACTGTACTTTCAAACAAGAAAATCTTAATAATCAGGCAAAGTGGGTGTCAGTAAGGTGTAATAAGCACTGAAATGGCCATCGTAGTAATAATAATCATCATCTAAATTTTTTGTACTCATTGGACATTGTGATAGTACAGATCACTCCTAGACTATTAGTCTTCTATTCAGTGCTATCTTAGTTCCTTATATTCTTCAATGCTATCTTAGTTCCTTATATTCTTCAATGCTATCTTAGTTCCTTATATTCTTCAGTGCTATCTTAGTTCCTTATATTCTTCAGTGCTATCTTAGTTCCTTATATTCTTCAATGCTATCTTGGTTCCTATCAGTCAAGCCTCTTTTGATTAGTTTTATTACAAGTAGTTTCACTTGTAATCAAACTAATTTGCCTTTAATTTTGTTTTAGGATAGTTGAAAAGTAAACAGTTTCTACTAGGCTACCAGTGCCAAGCGATTTTTCTAGTGCGATTATCTAGCATTTTTCCTAGGGCGAGTATTAGTGCTTTCATAAACCCTCCTCTTCTTGCAACGTTACTGCTGACTGCTCACATCATTACTGCTTCCCTTGCTGAGCAACATCACTGCTAGCAACGTTACTGCTATCGCTAGCAACATACTGCTCTCCTGTTTTTCTGATTGCATGGTCACTGGTTGGCACCACTCCTCCCTCCAAATGGTGGGGCCAGTAACCTGGAAGAAGAATAACCTCTCCCAGGGCTAAAAGGAGCAAGCATGGATTTGAATAATTTTCTGCCATTGGAGCCTTCAAGCTCAAGATCAGAAATGTCTGATGTCAATGTCACTAATCAACAAAAAAGAATCTGAAGAGAAGCGCAGTGCAATGAGATACCAAATTTCTGGTGATAATCGCTCTCTCTCTCTCTCTCTCTCTCTCTCTCTCTCTCTCTCTCTCTCTCTCTCTCTCTCTCTCTCTCTCACAATACGTTAAATTTGTTAAATTCTCTCACAATCTCCTCACAATACGTTAAATTTGTCCAAAGGTGTCATCACATCGGACCTAATTACAATTTCTGAAGAATAATTGGTGCCTCCGTAGCCAGGTGGGAAGGAGCAGCAGTGCATAGCACACGCTTCTTGATTAGACCGGGGTTCGAGCCCGTCACCACCAAATACGGAGGATGCGGAAAGGTCAGGGAATGACCACCGCATACCCCGAAGCAATATGGCCTTAGTTGCTAATGCTCCTAAAAACCAAAATAACAACAACATAATATGAAGAATAATTAGTTCAAGAAGTGAGAAATCAAAAGGTAACCAAATGTATAATAACTAAGAAAGATGGAAATCTCGTTCTGACTCGATCCATAATCTTAACTTTTAGCGCCCTAGAATTGCCATCATCAGTAAAATCTGGCTATTTAAACTGCAGAATCTGGTCTTATATTCCTAATCCCATTCATTGTTTTAAATGCCAGAAATATGGACACTCCCAGCAGGCATGTAGAGGTGATGCCATGTGTCCTATTTGTGGTTCCAAGGAGCATACACAAGCAGATTGCACAGCCTGAACTCCCTTTTGCCCCAACTGTAAAGAAAGTCATCCAGCCTTTTCAGAATCATGTGAAATGTGGAAAACTGGGAAGAAAATACAAAAAATATAAAACAAAACATAAAGTGACATACCATGAGGCATGTAGACAAGTTATGTTTACCATGCCCAGCTGTTCTTATGTATCTCACACTCGAAGCTCTCACTCAACAACAGCTCAAACTGATGTATCAATACCACCCAGCACATCTATAGCTAACTGGGTTAAAACTACACTAGCAAACTCTGGAAAAGACACACCTCAAGCTAAAACTAGCAAAGGGACCAACACTCCAATTAACATCCTGACCGATAATGCAAAGGATTTGCTCGACAGTGAACAATTGAAAACCACTAAAGAGAGCAAGAAAACCGAATCACCCACCAATAGCATGGAAGTTGATGTTCATTCAGAATTTGAGGAACCCATACTAGAACTCCATGCAAATGACACAATGGATATTGGATGCCCCACCTTCCCAAAAAAAGACTGGAAAAAATGCTCCTCATACAAAAAACAGTCAGATGAATCATCCTCACAAAACCTAAATGATGCACACCATTTTACAATGGAATTGCAGAGGCTTTCATTGCAACACAGATGATATAAAAAGATCTAATTAACTGATTTTCTCCAGTTGCCCTTTGTCACCAGGAAACTTACTTAACCTTACAAATTTTTCCTTTGATAAAGAACTGCTGCCTTTATCGAAGAGATCGTAATACAGCTAATGCTGCCCATGGCGATGTGGCAATCCTCATAAATTCAAAGATCCCAACTAAACATATTCCTCGTTCAGACTGAATTAGAAGCTGTTGCTGTTCATATAACTCTCCATATTGCCATAATGCTTGTCTCAATATACTTACCGCCAAACCATACTTACTGTTTAAAAGATCTTGAAGATCTCATCATACAGAATCCTCTACCCCTTCTGTATATTTGGGAATTTTAATAGACATCACCCTTATGGGGTGCTCCAAAATAAGATAAACAGGGTAGACTCATTGAAATATTTCTAGGGACCCAAAACCTCACCATACTCAATACAGCAATTGATCTCTCAATTAGTTCTCTCAGTACTGGTCCCAACTATAGAGTGGTATGTATTAAATGATCCCATAGATAGTTACCAACTTCCCAATTGTTTGTAAGCCGAACGGGCTAGCGCGAGTGGGTAAAGTACCTGCCTGGCAACCCAAAGGTCGCGGGTTCGATTCCCGCCTCGAGCTTGGATCAAAGTACTGCAAAATGCAAAAAACCTTGGGAGGTGCAATATGGCCACAGAAGCCGATGCACCAACAACTACCAAATCAAAAAAAAAATTGTTTGTAACCTGCTTACTACACAACCATCATTATACCAACCCTGCAGGAACTGGAAATTCTCTAAAGACAATTTGGCCAAATTTCAGTCAGCAATCACTCTGGACAAAAAAACCATTCAACTACAAGCCCATAGATAAAGCACTGATTATATCACATCCTGTCTTTTAGTTGCAGCTAAATACTCAATTCCATTATCAAATCCCCCGACCAGATGGCACTTCAACTACTGGTGGAATTAAGAAGTGCACAATAAGCGAAGGAAGGAAAAAAAACAAGGCATTTAATTTATTCCCTCAGTCTCCAACTACACCCAGTCTAATTAGCTACAAGAAGCTAAGGGAAAAAGCACGTTTCATTCAAAGGAAAGCCAAGAAAGATTCATGGACTCGATTCGCATATATTATCAATAGCAATATCGACTTCCGATTAATATGGAAGAAAATTAGGCAGCTTTCTGGGAAGTTTTCAACCATCCCTTCTCCAATTCTTTCTTGCAATGGGCAAGAATTCTCTTCTCCTTTAGATATTGTGCATTCCTTGGCCAAAACCTTTGCCCAAGTCTCAGCTGCTTCAAACTACACTCCGGAATTACAGAAAATTAAGACAATCACTGAACAGAGATCCATCAACTTTTGAACCTCATAATCACTTCCATATAATCAGCCTCTTCAATATTGTGAACTTTTACAGGCCATCTAAACAACATGAAACAGTGCCACTGGACCAGATGGCATCTATTATGTCATGCTGCAGCATCTTGATGACAAAACAACTGCTGCTAGTCTTTTTTAACCAGATCTTTCTGGAAAATATTTTTCCAACCTCCTGGCACCATGCTACAGTTTTAGCCTTTTTGAAACCTAGAAAATATCCCTCCTGTCCTTATAATTGCAGGCCAATCTCTTTGTCAATTGCCTTGGTGAAATTCTCAAAAAAAATGATCCACAGTCGACTCATTTGGATCATTGAAACTCAACATCTGCTGAGTAATTGTCAACATGGCTTTCTCCAAAACAGATCATCTGATGATCAAGGCTGAATCTGAAATTCGCAATGCCCTTGTAAAAAACAAACACCTTGTTATGGTCTCCATAATGCAGAGAAGGCATTTGATACCACCCGGCGGTATGATGCTCTCAGTGACCATACTCTTGGTCTACAAGGCAACCTGCTCATATTTATTAAGAACTTCCTCCAAAGCCACACTTTCCAGGTTCGATATCAAAACTCCCTTTCTACTACATTCTCGCATTCTTGGCGCTTATAGCACTCAGTACTGACCACAGTACTGAGTGCAACCCTATTTGCCCTTAGAATTAATTCCATTACAAAAGAACTCCCAAATACTGTGGAGGCATATCTTTACGCTGACAATCTCTCTGTTTCTTGCCATTCTCAGAATATGAGATTTATCAAACGGCAACTGCAGATGACCCTCAATAAAATGCAAAATTGGGCTGAGCTCAATGGATATCGTCTTTCCTATCAGAAAACTGTTGCAATCCACTTTTGAAATCAACACAAATTGCATATAGACCCTGAACTTCAGATATCAAATTGCACCATTCCGATTGCCAAAAATATCAGATTCTTGGGATTGATTCTTGATAGCAAGTTAAACTTCTTTGAGCACATTAAATTAATATGCACTACCTGTCTGAAAAAGCTGAACATGCTAAGAGCTTTATCTGCCCTGTCTTGGGGAGCAAATCGTACAACTTTGCTGCTCTTATATAGAGCACTGGTTAGATCCCATTTGGATTATGGTGCTCCAGTTTATGATTCTGCCCGAAGGAGTGTATTACGTTGGCTGGATCCTATACAACACAATGCACTACAGATTGCTCTTGGCGCTTATAGGACATCTCCAACCTATAGTCTATAAATTGAAGCTCATGAGTCCCCTCTGTACCTCTGCAGAAGAATGTTATTACTTAAATATGCAGACAAAATACAAAGTTGCTCTCCGCATCCTATTTAGCCATACCTCTTTTATCCACCATTTCACACTCTCTATAGAAATAAACCAGTAAAATATGACCAGCAGGCCTATGGCTCTTTGAAATAACACAGAATTGGAATATTCCTCTCTACAATAGGCAACAGGTAAAAAATTATTCTCCTCCACCATGGACCCCCTTTCCTCAACTGACATGTGATACATATTTTCTTCAATGGAGAAAGAACTGTCTATGACTCTAAATGTGCATCTACTCCATGCTAGCTATATTCAAACTAAGCTGACTTCTTACTGATATATCCTGATGGTTCCAAATCTCATTCAACTGTTGAAGCAGCAGTAGTGTTTCCCTTGGCTATCATATCAGCTTATCTTCCGCCTGAGTATAGCAGCTCTGCTGCAGAATTATATGCAATTCAATTAGCTGTAGAAAATTTGACTCTTTACCCATCTGAAAAATATTTAGCTTACACAGACTCTCTCAGCTCAATTAGAGCAATGCAGAATTCCTCTCATATGGATCACCCTGTTATAAATCAAATCAGGAGTTTGCTGTTGGAAATTAAGATCGGCAGCAATGAGTGAACTTTTACTGGATTTCACCTCATTCAGGCATTAAAGGGAATGAACTGGCTGATATTTCTGCTAAAAATCCATCAACTTTAGACTTAACCTCTGTCTTCATTCCAGCTTCTGATTATTAAAATTATAATTCAAGCAGCATACCATACACTGTGGACAGAGGTATGGCATAAAAAAACAAATAATAAACTCTTCCAATTGAAACAAGATCCAAAATTTTGGCACTCAAACATTCCGACAGTTCGGTGAGAAGAAGTGGTACTCGCAAGGATTAGACTAGGCCATACTCATCTGACTCACCTCCATCTACTTGCAGGCGATGATCCTCCTCAGTTTTCACACTTCTCAGAACATCTAACAGTTAAACATATTTTGATTGACTGTGCACATTATCGACATCAAACTTCAATATGTCTTTCTCTGGCTAATTTCCAAGAATTGATGACATTAAATCATATCATTGGAGAGGAAGCAAATATTAATGAACTTTACCGTTTTTTGAAAGAAATTGGAATTTATGATTGAATATAAATAGTTTCTGAGCTGAAATGAAATTGAGCTGCCTTCATATTAATTATTATTTTAAACATTCCTATGAATAGATGCCATTAAACACCCATACCACACACACACACAGTTTCTACTAGAACAGGTTATGGGGATTGTGTTAGTGATGTACAGGAACTTTTCCAGCAGGGAAAAAGACTGTCTTATTGATGATGAGGAAGTGATTATTCTATTTTATAAGGCAATTGTTAAGCCTTATCTTGATTACTGCATGCAGGTTTGAACACCTCATTTTAGGAAAGATCTAGAGAAGAGCAACAAAATGATATTCTTAGTAAGGAAGACTGGAGTTCTCGAAACTAAGTATCTGCAAGGAGATATGGTTGAAGTCTTTAAGGATATAAATGAATTGAGCAAACTAAACCATGATGGGGAGACATGAAATTTAAATCGGAATAGGATAGTTGTAGAATACATGTATGCAAATTTGCTTTTAGCTAAATAGTAATTAATTATTAGAATAAATTTTCAAATGGTGCTCTAGAAGCTGAAATGGGTATGTTAATAAATTTAAAGGGGGCACCTTCATAGCCAGGTGGGAAGGAGCAGCAGTGCATAGCACACACTTCTTGATTAGACCGGGGTTCGAGCCTGTCACCACCAAATACGGAGGATGCGGAAAGGTCAGGGAATGACCACCGCATATTCCCAGAGCAATATGGCCTTAGTTGCTAAAGCTCCTAGAAACCAACTAACAAACAAACAAATTTAAAGGAGGATTGGACAAATGGTTAGAAGGAATAGGCAAACAGAGTGTTTTTTTTTTTTTTTTTTTTCAATAGCTGATGCTTCCATGCATCATTTTGCTAATACTGAAATTGGTATTAAAAGGAGGAGGGGGGGGGGGGATCGTGCAACAGCTATCAAGGAAAGTGACATTTCAGTGCTCTTTTTTAAAAATTTTATTCAATTATAATTTTATCTTTTGGAAATTTCAAATATTTTTTCATATTTACTCATATACTTAATGGATATTAGTTAAACATAGGTTGTAATTATATGTTTTATCAAAAGCAAAAAGAGAAGGAAAAATACTACTCATTTGTGTTTAAAATATATAATAATTTTGGTTTATTCATGTTTTTTGATTATGAGTTTATAAATTTACACGTTTTTTTTTTTTTTTTTTTTAAATAGGAAGCTGCTTATTTCATAGATCTGAAACTTGACCCAGAAGGAGTGAGTGCAGCATCTCTTGCATCAAATCAGCAAAATCTAGGTATTATTTAAGACAAATCAATTTTGCTATTCTAATAAACTTATAAAACTTAAATTTCATTTGATGATTGTGCTTTCTCAAAAAAAAAAAATGTAACTGCTTGACAGCCAGTAACATTTTTATGTTTTTCATTTAACACTTTTATCAAATAAAATTATTAAATTTTCATAAATACATAGTGCAATCAAATCTCCCAGATCTGGAAAACCATTATCTGCATTACTTTTTTCAAGTTCTGATTAAGAAAATGGGCAAATCCAGCAACTTCAGCTGTCAGATTGATCAAAAGCAGTGTATTATTAAATATGTTTACTATTTATATTTAAAAAAACAATTAATTTTATTTATAAACAATATTGATACAGCAATTTTCATCCATTTGTATTTGCCCATAAACTTAAATTAAGTAGACAAAGTGATTATACCCTTTCAAAAGACATGGACAGATTCTGTGGCTATTGTAGAAAATGTTCTATCTTTAATGATACCCTACATTGGGGCTTAGCCGACCGGGCTAGCCGAGTGGGTAAAGTACCTGCCCGGCAACCCAAAGGTCGCGGGTTCGATTCCCGCCTCGGGCTTGGATCAAAGTACTGCAAAAACCTTGGGAGGTGCAATATGGCCACAGAAGCCGATGCGCCAACAACTACCAAATCAAAAAAAAAAAAAAAAAAAAAACATTGGGGCTTCAGTGAATCTTGATTTCTCATTGTGTGTAACGTTTTTTTTTTTTATTTTTCCTTCTAAAATTTATCCATGAATATAGTATAGTATATACTTTGGAAGGAAAAATAATTAAAGTTTTACTGTATTTTTGCAATATGTACTCTGTATTTATTTATTGTACTGTTTCTCCTAGTGTTACATTACTTGTCTCAAAAACAAAAAAGGCTTTCTGTCAAAAAATGAAAGACTGCAGAAAGTATAATCCCTCCATTCATTCGGAAGAACCAGTTGAGCTACCAGTTGAACACTACCAATGTGGCATGTGTTGGCCTGACTCCCCACCCCACATTCCATTTCATTTCTGAAACATTGGGTGGGAAGCCACTCTATGCATTTAAACCCTATTTTCTATTTAAATGGAAAAGTGTAAACATGAAATAAAAAAATAAACTGATATGCAGTAAAATCTGCTTGTATATGAATAAATGCCATATGCAGTATTATGTTTAAATCCTAAAATTAACCCAAGGCCACAAAATTGTATGTATTCTTGGGATCCTAGAGTGCTTAAATGAACCCTGCTGCATGGAGTTGAGGAAATTTTGTTCTTTCACACTATCCACAGCAGCTTGTAATACCTTTGTGGGAAAAAAGAAATGCACATAACATATAATAGCTAAAGAGGTTTCATATTTTGCTGAATGATAAGTTCATGACAAGTTCATCTGCATTCCATTTGTTTTAATCATTTTTTTTTTTTTTTAAATTGATGACAACTTTATGTAATTAACTAAGCTTAAATGTGTAAAATGTGCATAAATGGAGTCCATATCACTGAAATAAATCATTAAAATTATTTAATTTTTTTTTTTTTTTTTGTAAGGTATATTAATTTTATGAGTAATGTATTTGCCATTACATATGCCCCATCTGTTATGCACCAAAATGTTAATAAAGAAGTGCCTGTTATTTGGTTGTTACTGAAAGAGTTCTCTCATACAAACATTAGTAGGAGTTGACATCTGTCAGTGTGTTCCTATTTTTTATCCATAATTGGCTATTGTTTGTCATCCTCTGCCACAAATTGTAAGTGATCAGCTTTTCCCATTATAAGGAATGGTGATACTTCTTTCATCAAGAAAAGTATAATACAGATAATTAATAACTGTGCTACTTTCTGTCCAATCTACAAGTTAAAAGCTCCTGTGTACTGTAGATATGTAAATGACAAACAAATGCGTGAATACTCTGTCTCCATTCTTTGTACAAAAAGTTTAGAAACCACAGGGAAGTATATTTCACCAAAAAAAAAAAAAAAAAAAGAGGTGAAATTACTTATCTTGTGATCTGCCAATTGAAACTGCAAGTCATAAGCAACCAAAGGCTCTGCTCAAACTTTCAAACTTTACATACCTCAAAAGACTTATTTCTGGATGAACCTGATAAATATCAAAGAGTATGAACTGGTCTTGAAGTTGCAAGCCCAAAACGTCATGCAGGTTAAGTGCATCATGATCAGAAAAGATGGTGAGCTTCTTCCCACACAGGATACCATACTTACATTTGGCCCACCAAACAAACCTTTCAACATACTGAGAGTAAGACCACATAAACCTGTAATATGCTATAAGTGCCAAAAAATATACTTATTCTGAAATGGTTTGTTGAAGAGATGCAATATTTTCTAACTGTGGATCCAAATCCTGTACACAGATTGTTATGTTAAAACATTGATTTGTTCAAATTGTAAAGGCCAACATTGAGCCTACTCCAAAGCTTACAAACTGTGAAAAATAGAAAAAATGTTTTTTAAATGTATAATGGGGGTAGAGCAAAGCAAAAAAAGTCACCAAGAAGCAAATAATGCTCAACACACTGAAATATATTTATTCGGCAGTAGCAAAGAAATTCCAGTCAATAATGGCACAAACTGGGGTCTCAATTCCACCATCCATATGTATTGCAGATTGGGCATGAACAATACTATCATCTTCATAGCAGTCTTGTAAGGAACAGTTTGATGAACTGCACCAACATTACTCCAATTATAAATGAAAAAGGGCCTGTGATACTGGATTCCATGACTAAAAGAAAATAAAAATATAGTAGAATACATCCAGTGACAAATTTTAATGACTAAAAATGGAGCTTTCAGGATAAATGGACCCTTTCTTCAGCATTATAACGTATACAGATTCTGTTAGAATCTGTATATAGAATCTGTTAGAATCTGTATAATGTATAATTCTGAAGAAAGGGTCCATTTACCCTGAAAGTTCCATTTTTATGCATTAAAATTTGTCGCTGGAATGTATACTGTATTGTTATTTTCTTTTATTACTCCAATTACTGCTCAATAAACTGCAACCCATACTCCACCATAATCTGTAAAAATTAAAACATCAGCTCCAACCAAGAAGACTGGATAAAAATTAGCATTAGCATTTGTTAAGGCATATGGCGCAAGAAAGCAAGCTTATACAGCATCAGCCAAAAAAAACCCAAAAAAAAAACCCCTTTCCGTTTCACCCATCCAGTCACTCCAAATGTTTGTCTAGTTCAGCCTTAAATTTATTTAAGATATCAACTTCAACAGCAGATGTTAAGTCTGTTCCAGCAATCATTAAAATACCCGCTGGCTAAAGGCAAACTTCCACACATCTATTCTACAACTGTCTTTCCTCAATTTGAATCTATGCCCACTCAGGTTCTTAACCTGAGCAAGCGGAATTATCCTGGGAAGGCCTTATACACCTCGATCAGATCACCTCGCAGGTGCCTAATTTCCAGATGCTGCAACTTGTAGAACTTAAGCCTTTCTTCATAAGTGCACCCCTCCCCTTTGACTACATGTCCTCTCTTCATGAACTTGGATGTAGATAACAATGCCAACATGATGAACCAATCTTTTCTCTTTGTGCAGAAGATGATATAGACAATGGATGTTCTGCTGTCCCAAAAAAAGGAGAAAATGAAACTGAACTGACATAAACAGACTAGATCTAAAAACAGGCCAAAAATCAAACTTAACCAATAAAAAAATGTAATGAATTGCATCATGCAATAGAATTGTAGAGGCATCCATAGCAATAATGATGATATTTGTGATCTAATCAAGCACTATAGTCCAGCAAGCATGTCTTGTAGAAACCAACCTTGCTTCACAGGTGACTCCAACAATCAATAACTATACTGTACCAACAAAATTGAATAACGTGATTGCTGTGTGTGGATGTGTAGCCATTCTTCTGAACTCCATTCCCATTCAAATACATACATTCACCTGCAGACCTCATTAGATGTTATAGTTTTTTAGGATCTGTGTTAACTCTAGTTTTGTTTTACCTATCACCAAACAAGGAACATATTTATAATATATATTTATAAGGAGATTCCTCTTTTTCCATTTTTCTTTATTAGGAGACTTAACACAACCTGAGGCTCCACATTTGCATATATTCAATGGAAACTTGGAATGAAATAAAGGCTAAGCAATGCAAATTAAATTTCAATGTTAAATTTAGAAACTGCGAGGGCTATCAAAAAGTTTTTCCCCGTGATCTTCTGTGTATTCTATAAATGTTGTGTTTTATTGACCATATTGCTTGTTTATCTAGTAATACATGCCAAAAATTTCATTGATCTAACACTTATGTTTCTTTTTTTACCAAGCTCAATGTGTGACAGTGTGTCATCATGGATAAAGTTGAATATTCTTCCATTATCGTATTCTTGATTTTGCAAGGCAAATAGCCAAGGACTATCCATGAAGAGATGTCTACAGTGTATGGGGATATCTATCCAGCTTATGACATAAAACATTAGTGAAGACAGTTCCAGTGCAACTGGAAGAGCATTCATGATGAAGAAAAAAGTGGAAGGTCATCCTTATCTCACATGGCTGAATTTGTGGTAAAAATTGAACAACTAATCCTCAATGACTGCCAGATAACAATTAAATAGGTAATTGCTGAGACTCAGACTCAGGTAGAGCTATGAATCAGTTGAGAGCATAATTCATATTGATTGAATATGAATAAGGTTGCAGCATGATGGATTCCTTGCTTGCTCACATGTCTTCAAAAAGAAAAGTGACAAGCCAGCTCTGCTGAATTTATCACCGTGTGTGACAGTGATCTTTTTTTTTTTTTTCCTTTGTTGCCGACTATGGATGGAACATGGTTATGTCACTTTGACCCATAAACAAAACAGGTTTTGTTTTTTGGGTCAAAACAAATCATCACCACCAAATCTCCAAAAAGGTACAGTGTAACTATCTGGAGGGAAGGTTTTGCTATCAGTTTTCTGGGATGAGATTGGCATTTTTCTCACAGATTACCTGGAGAAGAGTTCCTACCATCATTGCACATTACTGTAGCAACTTACTGAAGCAATTATGTGTGGCAAAATGATGTGGAATGCTCAGCAAAGGTGTTTTGTTGCTTCATACTGCTGATCATGCCTGGAACTTATGACTTCATATCTTGCCACACCTGCCTTATTCCCCTGATCTGACACCTTTTGATTACTTCATATTTCTGCAGCTGAAATAATTTTTCTATCGAAAGCATTTTTTTGCAATGTGGAGGTAATTTCTGTGACAGAAACTGGTTTCAAGAGCAAAGCGAGCCTATTACAAAAATGGCATAAGTGAAAAAATTTCATTTTGGGTGAAGTTTGTTTGTTTGTTTGTTTATTTGGTTTTTAGGAGCATTAGCAACTAAGGCCATATTGCTCCCTTTGGGTGAAGACTACATAAAGAAGTAGTAATAAACGTTCCAAATCTCAGCCGCCTGGGACCTAGAGAACACGGTCAGAGGAAATTCTTTTTTGATTACCCCTCATAGCCCTAGAGACTACAAGATTACCTCTTTCTTATAATCATTCTTCATATTGTTGGAAATAAAGGAAGCCCTAAACAAATCAACAAATGGTGCACCAGGTTCTGATGTGATTTACTATTGCATGTTGAAATCATCAGGGTAATGAGGTCCTAAACTCTTTATTTCTGTAAACATCCAACAAAACAGCAACAAAATCAGAAAGTTCATTGTATGCCATAACAGCAGAGTCGAAAGTTGCCTCCTGAGTAGGTATGATGTCAAAAATGTCGATGGGATCATCAGTCTTGGGTGAGACAATTAATTTACTTTTCATACCAGAAGAATTTTTAATATTGAATTGGTGCACTGTTAATTGGTGCATGGCTGAGAGAGAGAGAGAGAGAGAGAGAGAGAGAGAGAGAGAGAGAGAGCAATCATTATTTTAATTTAGAAAGAGAGAGAGAATTTGAAGACATAATCAATAAAGTTCCTCATCTTTATTTATTGATACATGGTAAAATCAAATTTTTGATTTTGTCTTGCTGATGGAGTGTTTATTAGTGAGGATTTTAGAGAAAAAGATTGTTAGATTGTTTGCGTAGTGCTTGTTAATTGTTCACAGCACCATCTAGGTAAAGGTCGAAGTCCTTTTTGCTGTTAGTTGTACGGACAAAGGCAAATTGGCCACTAGCCAAAACACAAAATCTTGAAATACCTTAGAAGAAGCCAGGGAAGAGAAAAGCAGGGAAAAGATTTAGTAGAGAAAAGAGAAAAAGAAAAAGATTTAGTAGAGAAAAGATTTAGGTACCACAAACTGCAAAGTTAGTATTTTTCTAGATTAAAGCTACAATTGTGGTTCAGAATACTGGCAATTAGAAATTTTCCTTAGTATGAATAAAGGTAATATACGAATAGGAGGAGGCTTTCATCCTGCAGTGGGTTGATAATGGCTGCACTTTACCTTTTTACTTTTTTACAAAGGTGTGATAAAGGTAATATACAATACTTGTAATTTCTAGAAATGAAGTATATGTTACAAAATATCCTTCCCTCTTGCACAGTCTTATATCAGAATTTATTGTAAAAATTCTGCAATTGAGAACTGTTCCCATAGTTTGCTAGACCAAGTTTCCTGCAAACAAACCACATAAAAAAGTATTAAGAATGAAAACTTTTTATGTGGTTTGTTTGTTGGACACTTGAAAGACTGCTCTAAAGATCATCCAACTTATTGACTAGCCTCTGCATATACTAATAATAAAATATGACATCATCAGGAGTTAAATTAGGTTAGACTATCCCTTGTAATTTTATCCCCATCCATCCAATGCAAAATAAATAAATAATAATAAAAAAAAACTAATCACATGAATACATCTATCCTCTAGGTACTGTATGGAGTTTCATTTGAGAACAGGGAAATTTATTTACATGTGGTCATTGTATGCAGGTTAAAAAGATTGTAGCTTTACCAAGAAGTGCTGCTCCATCAAGATTTTACTATTTTACATGAAAATAGGCATATTGCATGAGGCAAGACATGCAGCGATTCATCAGTCAGATCTCTTATCCATTCAGTATTGCTCACAAAACCCACCCACCAACAACAAATTACCTCAGTATAAATATAGGTAATATACAAAGTTTTAGGTTAACTTTTTTTCCCCGATATGTTTATTTTGGCTTACTTTTAAAAATCGTTTTATTGCCAGAATTAATGTGTTGGGAAAAGCACAATATGTGATGATTTATGATGTAGTAGTGGCATGTGATGCAAGAAAGCAAGTGTATGAGCTTATGCAATATCAGCCCAAAAAAAAAAAAAAAAAACATAACTATTCCCTCTAAATGTTTGTCCAGTTCCTCCTTATTTATTTAACCTATCAACTTCCACAACGACAGATGGAAGTTTTTTCCAACAATTAACCACCCACTGGCTAAAGGCAAATTTCCACACATCTGTTCTTCATCTGTCTTTCCTCAATTTGAATTTATGACCCCTTAGGTTCATAATCTGAACAAGTGGAAAAATCCCATCAGAATTCAATGTGCTCAACCCATTCAAGGACTTGTATGTATTAATAATGGGATCCTGTCACTTGGGTACAAGAGAATTCATTATGCAACAGTTGGCCCATGACAATTTGCTGTGTTTGGGAAAGTTTAGTGCACAACAGTTCAGTGTCTGAGAAATTTTGGTGTATAAAATTTCATCATATGTTACAATTTGATACAGTTCACTGTGTGACAATATTCTGAGAGACAGTTGGTGGCTATTACAATTCAGTATATGTGACAATTTGGTCTATCACATAGAGACCAGAAATTAATAAAATCAATGAAGTGAGTGAAATGAGTGAAAAGTCGCACTTTTCACTCATTTCCTAGTAAAACTATATTGGAAACCAAGAGAAATTTTGATCTTTTAGAAAGAAAGAATGCAGAAATATGGAAAATAATAGAAAACAGAAAAGAATATATTTTTCATCAATTCAATTTAATTTAATAATAATGTAAAAGTATTCAAGCTGTTCTTACTCATAGTTGGCAAGTGGTGTGCAACTGTTATCTTTAGCCTGACTGTCATTATATTCTAACAACTTTACTCCAATAATGTTATTTATTAATTTTTTGAATATAACCTGATCAGTACTGTGGATTAGTTGGTGGTTAGGAAGTAAGAAGAAGAAAATTATAGGTACATAAATCAAGTGAAAAGAAAAGAAATGAAGATGAACACTGTTAATGTTATTGAAGCCATATGCTGTTTTTTTTAACATGGACGATTAGTTAAGGATTGGAAAGCTAGAAGAAACTTGAAACAAAAATCAAAAGAAAGAAAAATAAATGAAGATGATTAGTTTTTTTTTTTTTTTTAATATGGAAGGCTGTCAAAGCCTATGCTGTTCTAATAGCATTCCCAACCCTCAGCCAATCCATTTTAACTATACTCCTCCTTAACAGTGGGGCTTCTAGCTTATCAACCTTTAATTAAGGGCATTGAGAACTGTCACAGGCCCTGGGTAAAACACCTAAATGGATCAGACCACCTCTCCCTGTAGAGGGTACCCAGAATTGGAGTCCAAGTTCCCTCAGCAATGCTCAAGGAAGCTTATCCTTCTGTCCCCTTTTACCTGTCTTTAACCCATCCATGGTACAGCCTACCTCTTATTATAACTGCTTTCAATAAAAAGTATAATGAGGACTGCACTGAACTGTCATACAATGCTTGCACCTTCACGATGGTGGGACTGCTAGTAATTCTGGATATAACCTCCATTGCACAAGCATACTGTGGGTGACCACCAGGTGTGAACCAACGTAAGCAGGAGTCGAGGTGTGGTGCCCATACCACAAGGAGGAATGCCACCCCTCTGTGTTACCAGGCAATACTAGGTGGTAGATGACTCATCAACTGGTGCAATACCACCACTTTGCTTATTGGAGGCTTGAAGTGGTGGAACCCATGTTTAGTCTCCAGAGCTAAGTTCTCAAAGGCTTTCGATCGTGTTTGGTATAAAGGTCTTCTAAACAAGCTTCCATCTTAGGGTTTGCCAACTGTTTTTTGCAATTGGTTATCCAGTTTTCTCTCTGATTGCTCACTGATTGTTGTTGTTGTTGTTTGTTGTTTGGTTTTTAGGAGCATTAGCAACTAAGGCCATATTGCTCTGGTATATGCGATGGTCATTCCCTGACCTTTCCGCATCCTCCATATTTGGGTGACGGGCTCGAACCCTGGTCTAATCAAGAAGCGTGTGCTGTGCACTGCTGCTCCTTCCCACCTGGCTACGGAGGTGCCTTGCTCACTGAGGGTGATGGTAGATGGCTCTCTGTCATCTAACTTCTCCACTAATGCCAGTGTCCTCCAAGGTTCAGTTCTTTCCTCCACTCTTTTCTTCTTGTATAATAATGACCTTCTTCCATTGATTGGAAATCCTGTTCATAGTTTTGCCGATGATAGCACATTGCATTCCATTTTCCATTTTGAAAAACCTTGCTCTGCTCAATCAGCTTCAACTTCTCGCATATCCGCTACCAATTCCTTAAATGCCAATCTCCAAGTAATCCTCTAGTGGGGCAAAGACAGCTTAGTTGATTTCAATCCTTCTAAAACTCAGTCTTGTATTATATCTCACAAAAAGGATTCTTCTGCTCCTATGCTTATCTTTGGTGACTCTCCGATTTCTAGGCAAAATGATATATCTCTTTTGGGGATTACCCTGACTTCTAATCTCTCTTGCAACAAGCACATTACAAATATTGCTTCCTCTGCATTTAAAAAACTTGGTTTTCTCTTTTGCTCTCGTCTTACTTTTCTTCCAAACAGCTGTTCGCTCTGTACAAATCACAGATCCACCGTACCATGAAATATTGTTCCCACATCTGGGGTGGTGCCCCAAAAAATCTCTCTCAGGCTTCTTGATTCCATTCAGAAGAGGACAGTTAGATTAATTAACGACTCCTCTCTAACTTTCTGTCTCATAGACGTACTGTTTCTGCTGCATGCCTTTTCTACAGATACTTCCATGTTCTTCTGAATTGGCTTCTATAATTCCTGCTCTCTCTTTCAAAACAGTCCAAACACGTGCCACCACCAGCCAACATAAATTTACTGTCCAACTTCAAACTCGCAGAACCAAGTTTTCATCTTCCTCGTTTATTCATTCAACTGCCGTTTTCTGGAACAACCTTCCTTCATACGTATTTCCTGAAAATTACAGTCTACAGAAGTTCAAGTCTAATGTCAACAAATATCTTCTTTCATCTTCTCAACCTCCAACCCAAGCATGGTACTAAATACTATTGGTTCTAATACCCCTCGTGTTTGGGGTTCACATTAAAAAAAAAAAAAAAAAAAAAAAATGCTGTTTTAGTTCACTTTCCACACAGGCCATATAAAAATTAATCGTGGGCTGTAGGTTGGACACCACTGAGCTAGAGGAACAAAATGGTACTTTTACTAGGAAAAGCTAAGTTCCGCAAACTGCAGCACCTGCTAGAGGATATAATTGAAGTGTTTAAGGTTTTGAATGGAATCTCAGTGCTGATGGATTCTTTCCTCTGGTTCTGACTACATACATGAGGGGATGGAGGGTATAAGTTCAATTTAAGGAAGGATAATTGCGGGTGAGATATGTTTACATTTTCCTTTTTATAATGTTTGGTTGATTGTTGGAATAAATTCCCATCTGGCATTGTAGAGGTGCCTAGTTTAAGCAAATTCAGGGAAGAACTGGACTGATTTTTAGAAGTGATGGATAGGTGAAATGGAGTGTTGGCTTTCTTTTTTTGTCAGATGCGGTGTAAGTTCGCTTTCTTGCATCATTTTCCACTATTAATACTAAACTTTATGGGAAGTATACATACTTTTCCTTCTTTCTCATTCAAAGGGGTTTTCACTGCAAGGGTCCTTTGCATTTTTGGCATTTTTTAAATGATATCCAGAATATTCGAAGGAATTTAATTTTAAGTTACTCACCTATGCTGACGATTTTAAAATCAATAAAAAGATTTGTTCTCTTCATGAATGTATTATAACGGAACAGGAACTAAAAAACTAAAAATAATTTACTCTTGGATCTAACATAATTGTTTATCTATTAGCCTTGAAAAATGCTGTTCCCTGTCTATTTCAGACTACTGGAAATAATATACATTTGATTTGAACTATGCATTGGACAATTGTATAATAGAAAAGGTTAAAGAAACAAGGGATTTGGAGATTATTTTCTCCTCTAATGGAAACTTTGACAGACATTGACAGAATTACTGCCAGAGCTCCAAAAATAGTAGGTTTTCTAAATTGAATCTTTTTTTTTTTTTTTTTTTAATTTCAACAATATCCAACTAATAAAAACAGCCTATACTATGACAGTCTATCCAGTTCTGGAATGTGCTTCTGAGGTTTAGGCTCCCAGTGCTAAATTTTTAATTAATCAACTGGAGCAGATTTGGAGGATCATGATCAGGTTTCTTATATATAAATCTCAATTAAAATTTGAAATGAAACCCTATGATGAGTGGCATAAATTTTTTGGCTTATATCCTCTAAATCAGAGAACTGTTGTACATTATTTTTCTGCATTTATTAATCTTCATTAAATTGCATTCCTTTGATCTGTGTTCTGTGGTCAGTATAGGGCATCCATCTAGGCCAGCCACTAAGACATCATAAACCTTTTGTTCTTCATAAATTCAGAACTAACTATTTGAAATTTTACTTTTTCAATAGAATATTAAATTTTTTAAACTCTGCTAATATTGATGTTTTCTATGTAAGGACCAATATAAAGAAATAAGTTTTCAATTGGTATAGTTCTGAAAAGCATAACAATTGATAAGTGAAACTACTCTTAAGTGAAAATAATAAAAATAAATCAAAATTGAAACTTTGGATATGATGACTCATCCCATTTGGTTGATATAAGTTCTCTTCTTCTATCCCTTTTACTTTTAGATGTAACTGATTCAATTTTAAATCTTATATCACTATTTTACTTTAGTTATTTTTTATTACTTTATTAATTTCCATATACAGGAACTCCCCAACTTACGTAATACTCGACTTACGGAAATTCAACTTTACGTAAGTTTTTGCTGGCAGGTGAAAACTTAAAAAAATTGTGGAAATGTATTTTGCATACCATAGAAATAAATGGAGGTATCGTGAAAATATCGTAATGCAAACCCAATAACACATTGTTTTTTTTTTTCCAAGTCCTTGGAAATTGAAAATTTTGCTATATTACTAAGTTATTTATCTCTCTAAAACACCAAATACGGAGGATGTGGAGAGGTCAGGGAATGACCACCGCATATCCCGGAGCAATATGGCCTTGCTCCTAAAAATTGCTAATGCTCCTGAAAACCAAACAAACAAACAAACAAACAAACATCTCTCTAAAAGGTCATATTTATAATGGAAATTGCACTACCCTTTCATTGTTATATGTTCCTGTTATAAGAATCAATTTTGAATGCGATTGATTCAAATTTCAAAATTTTTGAATTTTGAAATTTGAATCAATTTTTTCTAAAGCATGTTTCTGGAGGTCACGACCAAAAAACAATAAAAACAAATTGTACTTTCCGGTTTATTGGGCATTTCTGTTAGTGCATCTAAGTATAAATGGGTAGTAAACTCGATCTTATTGCATTTGCTAAAATACCGATATCTGCAATTGTATGGGTTTTTACACTATTATGGTGAAATGTGTTCCCCTTCACTGATCTTCAATCATATAAAAAACACAAATTTTCAGAAACTTCTCTTTGTTCCTATTTACGTATTACAATGATGAAAGAAAAGGGATCAACAGAAAGAGCAAGTGCTGGCAGTGCCAGGAAACTGAAACAAAATTGATTTAGAAATGAAGATGGAAATGATTAAGAAGCAGGACACAGTTTGTCATCTATTGCAAGGGAAATAGGTCTTGCTGCTTCAACAGAAAATACTATTTTAAAGGACAGAGCACGTATAAAAGAACATGCCAAAGGATCAACGCACTTAAGATCAACAGTGATCACAAAACAGCGTTCTGGTGCTGTATCGAAGGTGGAACAGTTTTTAATATGGAGGGAAAATGAGATTCAGAAGCGAGTGCCCCTGAGTCTAATGACCATTCAAGCAAAAGCAACAAGTATTTATGAAGATATTAAGGATAAGTTCTGCGAACTCCAAGCCAGGTTCGTGGAAAGCAATGGGTGGTTTAATATGTTCAAGCACTGCGCTATTTTCCACAATGTTAAAATATGTGGTGAAGTCGCCAGTGCCGATTCTGCACCAGCAGAGAAATTTTGTGATGTGTTGGAAAAAATTATTAATGAAGGCGGCTATTCAACGCAGAAAATTTTAAGGTTGATGTGACTGCTCTGTAGTGAGGGAAAAAAAAGCCGATTTGAACATACATTGCCAAAGAAGAAAATTTAATGCCAGGTTTCAAGGCATCAAAAGATAGGGCCACGCTCTTGCTTTGGGCTAATGCAGCGGGAGATTTCAGATTAAAACTACTGCTTTTGTACCATTCTGAAATCCTCGTGCATTTAAGGGTATCAATAAAGCCACCCTACCTGTGCATTTCTGATCGAACCAGAGAGCATGGATAACAGTATCTCTCTTTGAGGATTGGTTTAAATGCTATTTCATTCCTGAGGTTGAAAATTATTGTAAAGACAAAAACGTTCCTTTCAAGATTTTGCTTCTATTAGATAATGCTCCTGGTCATCCTATGCATCTGGATGATTTCAATTCGAACGTGAGAGTCATTTTTCTACCGCCAAACACAACTTCACTCATCCAACCCTATGGATCAGGGTGTTATTTCGAATTTAAAAGCATACTATTTACGCACATTTGCAGTAGATGATGAGAAAAACTTTATGTTAAGAGACTTGGAAATCTCGCAATATTTTACCACGCCATCTTAAACATTAATAAGGCCTGGGTGGAAATTAGTAAAAGTTGTTTAAATGGCGCATGGAAGAAAATATGCCCACAGCACGTAAAAGGCTTCAAAAAAGTTTGAAAAAGACGAATCATATGTAGAGGTTACAGATAAGATTGCAAAGGTTGCAGAGCTGCTTCACTTGGAGGTTGATGCCAAAGATGTGGAGGAGTTAATAGAGGAAGAAGAGAAGGAATTATCTAACGAAGAGAGGCGCCTCCGTAGCCAGGTGGGAAGGAGCAGCAGTGCGTAGCACACGCTTCTTGATTAGACCGGGGTTCGAACCCGTCACCACCAAATACGGAGGATGCGGAAAGGTCAAGGGAATGACCACCGCATATTCCTGGAGCAATATGGCCTTAGTTGCTAATGCTCCTAAAAAAAAAAACCAAAAAAAACCAAACCAAATCTAACGAAGAACTTATTGACTTGCAGGCAGTGAAAGAAGAAAATGCTGACGAAGCTCAAGAGGAACCAAATGAGGAGCCGAGATGCTTCATCACCAGAGAGAGATGGCAATGGCATTTCATGAAATTGCATCGGCAGTGGTGAAGTTTGAGAAGATGGATCCTGACAGTGAACGATTCTTAAAAGTTAACAGAGGGGTGAATGATATGCTTGCTTCCTACAAAGAAATCTATGATGAAAAGAAAAAAGCCACCATCCAGTCATCTATTAATATGTTCTTTCGTAAGGTTGAGCAGTTGACCCCTTCTAAATCTCCACAGTCCTCAACATCTGCAGTGGTGTACTTATCAGCTGAAGATGTCAATTCTGAAAATGATGTTCAAGAGGTTAAACTTACTGACGTTATTCCTGTCCCCTCTCTTTTTTTGTAGTTTTACAATTTTGAAATTTTTTTACATGCTTTTGTAATTTTTCCTGCACATGGGATAAAAAAATTGAATAAATACAATAAATAATTTTATTCACTCATTCGTCAAACATTTCTTTTTTTGATTCAATCAATTCAGCAAGCACAGTTGCGAGTGCTGCACAACCATAGGGGAAATTCTGACTTACGTAGCGTTCCGCGGAATGCAATCTTTACGTAAGTCGGGGAGTTCCTGTATTTAAATTTAATCCCATTTGTATAGCATTTGCTGTTTATAATCTGTTATATCTGGTTTATATGGTTGTTCAACAAAGCCACTAAGCCATCATCTTTTTAACTTCAGAGCTAAGTATTTAAAATTTGATTTTTTACTCTTGTAAATTTTAGTATTTTAACACATCTAGTGCTGATTTTCTTATTAAAGAACCAATATAAAAAATAAATAAATAAAGAAAAGAAAAGCAGGTTATCAACTGTAACAACTGTGGAGATCATAAGTTACTAATGATGTTAAATGGGAGGGAATGGATATTTGGATATTGAAAACTATGCCGAATCAGTGGATTTGTGATTTATCTTCTCTCCTAATTAAATTACTTTTTTTGTTTCTTTTTATTATCTCTTAGATGTACTGGATCCAATCAAGAATCTGTATTTCTTTGTTTTATTTATGTTATTTTTTATTGCATATTAATATTCATATTTTTATTTTATTTCCATATCATAAGACATTTTTCTGTTTTTGGAATTTAATAATAATAAAAAAAAAACTTAAAATCTCTGAATAATAGCATTAGCATCTTTTCAGATAGCAGTTTTTATCATTTCGTCAATTTCTTTTCAAGTTTTTCTTAATTTGAAAGAAAATTTTATGCAAATTTATTGCTTAGTAAAATCACTCATGTTAACATCCAATGAAATACATAAAGCATCTTATATTGAATGATCACTAATCGTGTTCCCACTTTTCTTGTTATTCAATTCAACACACACACACACACACACACACACACACACACACACACACACACACACACACACACACACACACACACACACACACACACACACTCTTTAAAGGTGCCTCCGTAGCCAGGTGGGCAGGGGCAGCAGTGCATAGCACACGCTTCTTGATTAGACCGGGGTTCGAGCCCGTGAGCCACCAAATATGGAGGATGCGGAAAGGTCAGGGAATGACCACTGCATATCCCCGGGGCAATATGGCCTTAGGTGCTAATGCTCCTAAAAACCAAATAACAACAACAAATAACAACACACTTTAATTCAGACTGAATGCAGATAAATGGGCAATTTGTATGTTTTATGTCTCAGCAAGTCACCGAACATGTTGTTGACAAGTTGCACCTTGCTACAGTACTAAATTTCAAGATACAAAGTCATCCTCCAAACTTTTATCACATCTACTATGCAGTAGTTTACTTTTATATCATAATATTACTGATATATTGTTATATTTAGTTGGTTGTTTTTATCTTTACATTTATGCAATTGCCTTAATTTTTATTTATAATTCCTCCTGTCCTGGTCAGAAGAATGTGACAAGTATCACCAGTTATCTTACTTCTAATTTTCATTAAGCGATTTATTAATATATTAAATTCTTTTAATATTTTTTATTAATTTATTTAGGTATTCTTCTTTTGGAAAAGAATTTACACTGTTTTGAAGTTAATGCATCACCACCACCAGCAAAGAAAATCAAAAAGGAATATTTGCCTAACACTGTATGTTGGATTAAATTAGCAGAGTAAGTCCTTTTGATATTATTGAAAACATCTGATTCATTGGAATAAGACAGTTCATTGTGGAAAGTTAGTCTTTACCACCTTGTTCATTCAAGTGAAAAGTTTCGGTTTGCAATTCATATATAAAAGAATATTTAGCTTTTTCATGTGCACACTTTTTGCTTTCCGCAAGCCAGGGCTAGCTGCTATGCATCATGCTGTAACAAGAGACTTTTACGAACACTTAATTTTTTACAGTCTTTAAAGTTTTCTGTATATAAAAGAATATTTATAGTGCTTTTAATTTTTAGTTTAGTGCTTTTAATTTTTAGTTTAGTGCTTTTAATTTTTAGCTTAGTGCTTTTAATTTTAGAATTCTACCTGTCTCAAGGCAATGATTCAAATTTTTTCAAAAGTTTCTTCAGCTACTATCAATGCTGTTAATAATGGCAGTAATAGAAAAAAGAAAGATTGTATCAGAAGGGCTGAGAAGAAAAGAAAACATCTTGAGTATGAAGCAGCACTTAAAAATCCTGATATCAAAGAAAACAAAGCAATTATTGAAAAATATGAAAATAATAAGTTAAAGCTTCACAATTAAGAAAGGAAATACAAAAGACTACTTTTATGTCACAAGACTATGTGGAAGAAATGTTTGGTTCACGTACACTTCACAAATGACAGAGCTGGATCGAAAGCATATATTCCATGGATTCACATGTATTCAAACGAAAGGGGAATATAACTTCATTTTCAGTGAACACAGTTTCCTGTAAAATTGGCTTTTAGTATGATAATAAGCAAAAGTAAAGGTCAAACATTATCCAAGTTGGGTGGTGACTTAACATAACCATGTTTTTTGCATGGACAATTAAAGGCAACTAAAAATCTCTTTGTATTAATGGAAAAACGAATAAAAAATGCTGAAGAATGGGGTGTGGGAAAATGTATAATTCAGGTTTGTGTGACCCAAGGAAGAAGGGAGCGAAGCAACCTTCTTTTTGGTTAAATTGTAATGTTTAACTTTTTTTTTTTTTTTTTGACAATTATTGTTTTAATCCATATCCATAGCCTCTCCTTCGATTGCAATTTTAAAATATCAGAAATATAATTAAATATAATATAATATCATCAGATTGAACTGGTAATATTTAATTTCTCTTGTTTGTGATGGGTTGTGTAAATCATTTTACTATATATATATAGCTCAGAATTCTTAATTGTCAAGGGCATAGGTGTGACAGGTGTGTATAAGAAAAATCTGTGACCGGTTCATTAAGGAATTGCTTTGGTACTCCTGGTAGTGTAACATTATAACTTAGATAGCACAAAAGAGTTAATTCCAAAGTTGGACTGCATTATTAGTGATTCAATAGAAATCCATATCAGTACTTCTGTCATGGGATCATTCAAGCCACCTATACACAACACAAATAAAAGCAAAAACATGAAATCCAGGCAACCAGAACCAAAGGCAATTGCTGGAATGTATAAAAGCAGTTTTGTCATGTTCACACTGGGTACACCTGAATAACTTCAGTGAGTGATCTGCATTACTGCAAATGCTGGAAGCTATTAGGCTTTTCATACCAACTAAGAAATACTATTCAAGGTTTAGGCCTAAATAGATGTGAGATAACCTAATGAGACTGGTGGCAGGAAAGAAAAATGCATGGGACACATAGAAATTATCAGGAGACACAGATGCCTATGGTAGATATAAGACAGTCTCTAATCAAGTCACAAAGACCATTAGGCAAGCAAAGGCAGATTACTAGAAATCTTTGGCAAACATTGCAAAGAAAAACAGTAAAGACTTCTTTAATTATGTAAACTCTAGAAAGCAGAGGTGAACCAGATTGGTCCACTTGACAGCGATGGTTAGATTGTCGATGAACGTGCTGAGGTATCTGATAAAATGAATGAGTATTTTGCATCTACATTCACACATATGATGTCTGTAGGGAAGTGGAGGCCAGAAGCTTAAATTCTGGCAGGAGCTAAATGATTTTGTAATAACTGAGAGCAAAGTGGAGGGAAAATTGTTGAAATTGAATGTTAGAAAGGCACCTGGGGTGGACGGGATCTATCCAGTTATATTAAAGGAAATAAGCAAACCATTAGCCATAATTTAGAAAGCTTCCTTGGAGTCAGGGGAGGTCCCTATGGACTCACGATTTGCAAAAGGGTGACACAAGTAATTACTGACTTGTTAGTTTTACTTTTGTCCCAGACAAAATAATGGAGTCACTGGTTAATTATGTGATGCAGGATCATCTAGACAAGACTGATGTTATAGTTTAGACACAGCGTGGGTTTGTTAAGGGGAAGTCTTGTCTGACAAATTTGATTGGATATTATGATGTATTCACAAAGGAACTTGATGCAAAGAATAATTTTGATATCATATACTTGGATTTTAAGAAAGCTTTTGATACTGTGGCACATGGAAGACTACTGTACAAATTGAAGCAGTATGGCATCAAGGGAAAGTTGCTAGATTAGATAAAGGGATGGTTCAGTGGGAGAAGACAGATAGTGATTATCAATAAATACTACTGTTCATTGACTAATGTTATTAGTGGAGCCCCAGTTTTCGGTGTTGGGCCCATTGTTGTTTTCGGTATTTATCAATGATATTGATGAAGGTATATCAGAGTTAATGTCTAAGTTTGCAGACAATACAAAGGTTGGCAAGGTTGTTAATGACAGTAATACTGCTGCAACAGGATCTGGAATAGTTAAGCAGATGGGCTGAGAGATGGCAACTAAAGTTTAACATTGATAAATGTAAAGTACTGCATATGGGTAGCAGTAACCCCAGAGTAACATATAAAATGGGTGGTACTACACTCAGGGTATTGGAGAATGAAAAGGACCTAGAGGTAATTATTATTATTGCTCTTATATTATTTCTCCCTGATTGAGGATCCACCTCGTTATGGGTATTGCTACCAAGTACACAGGGTGGTTGTTGTTGTTATGTCTGGTGTTACTTTTGGTCAAGGAACTCTTGACTATCCAAAAGGTGTTCACTGTTGCGACTTTCTGGAGTTCCTTGTAGGTGTTCACTGGGAGACCTATTGCTGCTAGGCTGTTATGTAGGGTCTTTGGCACCATAACTGTAGTTGATATGATTGAGATGGTCGTTACTTGTTGCATATGATCTCTTTGATCTCCTGTCTTAGGTTCGTGTACTTCCTGATTTTTTCACCATGGGTTTTCTGCTTCGTGCCAGTGTTGGGTACTGCTATGTCAATCAGATAGGTAGCTTTTCCTTTTTGTCCACAAGGGTTATGTCCAGTCCGTTATGCAGGATTGTCTTGTCTGTTATTATGGCACAGTCCCAGTACAGCTTGTGAGTTGTAATCTCTAGTACTGCCTGGGGTTCGTACTTGTAGTACGGTACACTTTCTTTGATTACTTGGTATTCCCTTGCTATCTTCTGATGTATTATCCTGGCTACCTGGTTGTGTCTATGAGTGTACTCAGTCTGGATGATTGCCTTGCATCCCACGATGATGTGTTGGATCGTTTCTGAGGCTAGGAGTCATTGTCGACAAGTGTCATCGGTCACTCTGGGCTCCTTGGCAATGTATTTTTTATAGTTTCTGGTGTTGATTACCTAGTCTTGGATGGCGAGCATGACTCCTTCAAGACACTCTTCAAGGTGAAAGAGTGTCCGGCTCGTGAGCCATGCATTGGAAGCAATTTTCTCTATGTGATTTTGATGGAGATCAAGATCATTGTAGAGTCTGCCCTGGAGTGTCTTCTTTGCCCAACTTTCTAGTTTCATTTTTGCCTCCTGGTTGGGAGTGGATGCTCTCACTTAGGATGAGTAGGGTATGCCACTTGTCTATCCTCAATATGGCCTTGTAGAGTGCTGCCCTGTTTTTCTGGAAGTAATCCTTCAGGTTAGCAATCACTATTTTCTGTTGCTCGATGAGGTCTTATCAGGCTCCTTCTTTCCGAGCAATTGTCAGTCTCTCCATGGGGCTGACTTCTGGTGGTGTTGGCGGCTCTTGGTCATCATTGTCCTCGTCTTTCTCATGATATCGTCCAGCTCAGTGTTAGTACAATCTATGACCCCCAAAGGAGTATGTTAGCACTGAGACTGCAAAGGTGTTTATGACTTTAACCGTGTTCCCTCTGTTCAGCTTTGCTTTCAGCAAGCTTCTGAGTCTCTGATGGAATTTTTCATCTAGCAGGCCTTAATTACCTTGTGCTGTAACTGCTGAGCCTGCATCTTTACCAGTCTGCGGCTGACAGTTTCGGTTAACTATTGTTCCCTGGTGCAATCTGCTGTTCTTGCATTGGTCTAGGCCAAATTCTAGCCTAACATCATTGATGAATTCTTCGGTGAGCTGAAGTATAGTTGCTTCTCGGTTGCTGCGTAGAGCTTGATGTTATCCATGTACATCGGGTGGGTGAGGATGTGCAGGTTCTTTCTTCCTTCTGTAAGGTTATATCTGTACTTGCTGTTGTTGAGCATGGGGGATAGAAGGTTAAGTGCTAGACAGAACCACAATAGGTAGGCTCAGGGTATCTCCCTGAAAGGTTCCTCTCCTGATTGTTATTGTTATTTGGATTTTAGGAGCATTAGCAACTAAGGCCATATTGCTCCGGGAATATGCGGTGGTCATTCTGTGACCTTTCCGCATCCTCCGTATTTGGTGTTCACAGGCTCGAACCCCGGTCTAATCAAGAAGTGTGTGCTACGCACTGCTGATCCTGCCCACTTGGCTACGTAGGTGCCCCTCTCCTGATGGAGATTGGCCTGGTTATGATGTTCTTGACCTTGGTGGTTTTTATTTTTTTTTGGTTTATTTTTATGAAAACCCCAAACATGAGAGGTATTAGAACCTATAGCACTTGGTACCGTGCTTGGGTTGGAGGTTGAATAGACGAAAGAAGATATTGGTTGACATTAGACTTGAACTTCTGTAGACTGTAATTTTCAGGAAATACGTATGAAGGAAGGTTGTTCCAGAAAACGGCAGTTGAATGAATAAACGAGGAAGATGAAAAGTTGGTTCTGTGAGTTTGAAGTTGGACAGTAAATGTACGTTGGCTGGTAGCGGCACTTGTTCAGACTGTTTTCAAAGAGAGAGCAAGAATCATAGAAGTCAATTCAGAAGAAAAGTGCCCATGGAAGTATCTGTAGAAAAGGCATGCAGCAGAAATTGTACGTCTATAAGACAGTGAGTGGAGAGACTCTGTTAAAGAGGAGTCATTAATTAATCTAATTTCCGTTTTCTGAATGGAATCTAGAAGCCTGAGAGAGGTCTTGGGAGCACCACCCCAGATGTGGGAACAATATTCCATGGTAGAGCGGATCTGTGATTTGTACAGAGTGAACAGCTGTTTGGAAGAAAAGTAACATCGAGAACGAAAAAGAAAACCAAATTTTCTGGATGCAGAGGAAGCAATATTTGTAATGTGCATGTGCCGAGAGAGCTTAGAAGTCAGGGAAATCCCCAAAAGAGAGATATCGTTTTGCCTAGAAATCGGAGTGTCACCAAAGATAAGAATAGGAGCAGAAGAATCCTTTTTGCGAGATATAAGACAAGACTAAGTTTTAGAAGGATTAAAATCAACTAAGTTGTCTTTGCCCACTGGACGATTACTTGGAGATCGGCATTTAAGGAATTGGTAGCGGATATTCGAGAAGCTGAAGCTGATTGAGCAGGGCAAGGTTTTTCAAAATGGAAAATTGAATGCAATGTGCTATCATCGGCAAAAATTTTGAATAGGATTTCCAGTCAAAGGAAGCAGGTCATTAATATACCATTAATATAGGGTAGACTTTTTTTCAGCCTGGTCTGTACTTGTTAACAGGAGAGACTGCTTCTACAGGGATGGGATACACTTAAATAGAAAGGGTGCAAGAATGTTTGCTGATGCTTTCGAGGCAGTGTTAGGTTTGTCGGAAAACTGCTAGATTGGGGGGGGGGGATTCAAGGACTAATAGATTAACAGTAGCCACTGGCAGAGGTGAAAGTGATTCTTGCTGCTTCTATTGAAATGAGCCGTAGCCTGGAATATAAGATGCAGGATATTTCAGAGAATGCTGGGAATCATTGGGGTACAAATAAACACGTAGGTTGTGTTAGGATAGCTAAGAAAAAGAACAGGTGCATGTATACTTGTGTGTACACCAATGCTAGGAGTTTAGTAAATAAATTTTATGAATTTGAGGTATTGCTCAAAATATCAAAGGCAGATATTGTGGGGATTTCAGAGACGTGGTGTCACACAGATATAAGGAATGCAGAACTGGAATTTGGGGAGTACAATGTCTACAGAAAGGATAGACAGGATAAGAAGGGAGGAGGGGTTATGCTATCAGTTAAGAAATACATAAAATCTAAGGACGTGAAGCCAGTCGACATTGCTGGACAGTGCAGTGTCGAGCCAGTTTGGTGTGACATAAGCATTGGGAGATCAAAATTGAGAGTAGGAGTGTGCTATAGGCCTAATGACTCTGATGAGTATAATAAGAAACTGTACAGGGAAATAGAGTGGGCCAGTAAATCAGAGAGTCTTTTAATGGGGAAATTTTAATTTCCCAGATATTGACTGGAATTTGGGGGCTGGTCACTCACACACTAGCAAGGTTTTTATGGATTTATTGGATGATTGTTTTCTACATCAGCATGTTCGAGAGGCAACTAGAGGGAGTAATACTCTTGATTTGATTATCAGTAGTGATTCTTCCTGCATTAAGAATCTACAGGTAAATGAACCACTAGGTGGCAGTGATCACAGTGTGCTGAAGTGGGATTTACTTAAAGAGGTAACTACCATTAGGGGTAAAGGGAAGGGTTATTGCTTTCGTAAAGGCGACTACGATGGACTGAGACAGTATTTAAATTCTATACAGTGGGACCAACTGATGATGTTACCAACAGCAAATTCAAAATGGGAAGCATTCAAAGAACTTATCTTGGAAGCTACTAGGCTTTACATACCAATTAAGAAATATTGTTCAAGGTTTAGGCCTAAGTGGATGTCAGATGAACTAATGAGACATATGGCAGAGAAGAAAAATGCATGGGATACATACAAATTAACACGTGACACAGAAGCCTATGATAGATACAAGTTGATCTGTAACCAAGTTACAAAGGAGGTCAGGCAGGCGAAGGCAGATTATGAGAAATCTTTGGCAAGGGATGCAAAGAAAAACAGCAAAGAGTTCTTTACTTATGGAAACTCTAGAAGGAAGGGGATGAATCAGATTGGTCCACTTGATATCGTTGGGTCAACTGTTGATGATCCTGCTCAGGTAGCTAACAAACTGAATGAATATTTTGCATCGACATTCACACATGAGGAGTTATTCAGCGAGGGGAATGCCAGAGGTGTATTCAACTCTGGCAGTAAGCTAGAGAATCTTGTAATGACTGAGAGTAATGTGGAGGAGAAATTTTTGAAGATAAATACAAGAAAGGCACGTGGGATGGATGGGATCTATCCAGTTATATTAAAGGAGGCAGCAAAGGAAGTAAGCAAACCCTTAGCCATAATTATGAGAGCTTCCTTGGACTCATAGGAAGTACCCATGGACGGAGATGTGCAAATGTGACCCCGATTCACAAAGGAGGATCAAAGGGCGACACAAGTAATTATAGACCTGTCAGTTTAACTTCTGTTCCTAGAAAATTAATGGAGGCACTGCTTAAAGGAGCACTGCAGGATCATCTAGACAAGACTTCAGTTATAGCTCAGACACAGCATGGTTTTGTTAAGGGGAAGTCTTGCCTGACCAATTTGATTGGATACTATGATGCAGTCACAAAAGAACTGGATTCAGGGAATAACTTTGATATTATATACTTGGATCTTAGAAAGGCTTTTGATACTGTTGCACATGGAAGACTGCTGCACAAATTGGAGCAGTGTGGCATGGGAGGCAAATTGCTGCTATGGATAAAGGGGTGGTTGAGTGGGAGAAGGCATAGAGTGGTAATCAATGGACACTGCTCATCGTGGACTAATGTTATTAGTGGAGTCCTTCAGGGTTCAGTATTGGGTCCATTATTGTTTTCTGTATTTATAAATGATATTGATGATGGTATATCAAGCTTAATGTACAAGTTTGCAGACGATACGAAGGTTGGCAGGCTTGTCAAGGACACTACTGACACTATGCTACTGCAACAGGATCTGGAAAGGTTGAGCAGATGGGCTGAGAGGTGGCAAATGAAGTTTAACATTGACAAATGTAAAGTACTACATATGGTAAACAGCAACCCCAGATCAACGTATCAACTCTGTGGTACTACACTGACAGTGGTAGAGAATGAAAGGGACCTGGGGGTGGTTGTGCAGGCAGATATGAAGTTTTCTGAGCAGTGCAGACGGCCTACAAGGGTAGCTCATGGTGTATTGTCGATGATATATAGGAATTTTTCTAGCAGGGATAAGGAGGTGATTATTCCCTTGTATAAGGCAATGGTCAGGCCACACCTCGAGTACTGTATACAGGTCTGGAGGCCTAATTTCAAGAAGGATGTAGAGATGCTGGAACGAGTACAGAGAAGGGCAACAAGATTAGTGAATGGAACAAAGGGGTGCTCTTACGAAGAAAGGCTTAAGTTTTGCAAATTACAGTGTCTGGGGACTAGGCACTAGCGAGGTGATCTGATAGAGGTGTATAAAGCCTTGAATGGTTTGAGCATGCTCAATGCTGATTGGATTCTTCCTCTTGCTCAGAATAATCACCTGAGAGGGCATAAATTCAAATTGAGAAAAGACAGATGTAGGATAGACGTGAGGAAATTTGTCTTTATCCAGCAGGTGGTTGGTTGGTGGAATAGATTTCCATCCCTTGTCGTGGAAGTTAGCCTAAATAAGTTTAAGGCTCAGCTGGACAGGTATTTCGAACGAACAGATGGGTGAAGTGGAAGTGGTTATTTTTTATTTATTATTTTTTTTCTTTTTTTTGGCTGATGCTGCATAAGATTGCTTTCTTGCATCAAATGCCTCTACTAATGCTAATACAAGAGGAAAAGAGTGAACCTTGTGGGACACCAGCATTAGTGGAGAAGTTAGAAGACAGAGAGCCATCTGCCATCACCCTCTTGCGCCTCCGTAGCCAGGTGGGAAGGAGCAGCAGTGCGTAGCACACGCTTCTTGATTAAACCGGGGTTTGAGCCCGTCACCACCAAATATGGAGGATGCGGAAAGGTCAGGGATCGACCACCGCATATCCTGGAGCAATATGGCCTTAGTTGCTAATGCTCCTAAAAACCAAATAACAAACAAACAACAAACAAACTATCACCCTCAGTGAGCGATCAGAGAGAAAACTGTATAACCAATTACAAAAAACAGTTGGCAAACCATAAGTTGGAAGCTTGTTTAGAAGACCTTTATGCCAAACACGATCGAAAGCCTTTGAGATGTCAAGAGCAACTGCTGGTGTTTCACCAAACCTCTCCATTGAATTTGTCCATAAATGTGTAAAAAGAAAAAAAAAGTAAAGTGCAGCCAATATCAACCCATTGCAGGCCTCCTCAACAATTCATGCTGAGGGAAATGGACCATAATCTGCCACGCTGGTCCAGTGCGGGTTGGCAGATCGACCATATTCAGCAGTCAGGGGCTTGAACCCCGGTCTACTCAAAGAGCGTGTGCTACTGCACTCCCGCTCCTGACCACTCGGCTACGGAGGCCATAACATAAGTCAAAATATCACTTGTGGATCAACACTGACGGAATCCATACTCATGATCGTTGATCAGATGGAAGGTTTCTAGTTAGTTTAAAGAGTTGGCGGTTAATTGATTTCTCCAATACTTTAGAAAGAGTAGAAGTAATTGCAATGGAACGATAATTGGATGGAAGGGACTTGTTGCCCTTTTTTAGGAACTGGCTGGATATGAGCAAATTTCAAAGCAGAAAGAAAAACACCTTTGGAATAAGAAAGTGAAAAAAGGTGCAAAGAACAGGAGTAAGTTCAGGTGCATAGGTTTTGAGAACAAGTGGAGAAATACCATCAGGACCCTGGAGCTTTCTTAGCATCAAGATTCACCAAAATCCTACTGACATTGTTTTGATGAAAGACCACAGGACGCATTGAATGGAGTGTGTTGGGAATGGTGGGAGGTGTTTTACCAAGATCATTAATACATGAGTTGGAAGAGAAATGTAATGGTAGCAGATCAGCTTTATCCTTGGCTGAAGTGACAACAGACCCATCTGGTTTTGGCAGAGGTGGGAGCAGAGATGGGCAAAATTTGCGGCCAATAGCTTTGACAAGAGACCAGGATGCTCAGTTGCCATTAGGGCAAGAAGCAAGTTTTCTACTCTTAGTCTGTTCAAAATCTAGTTTGGACCGATTAATGACTGCTTTACAATTGTTGCGAGCTTTGGTGTAGGCAGAAAATGAAACTGAAGAATTGGAAAGAAGCCAATTACAATATGCAACATTCTTCTCTTGAACAGCCTTAGCACATTTATTGGAAACCAAGGTTTAGATAAAGGACGAGATTTTAGAGTGGAGTGTGGAATAAAGGATTCCATTCCTACAAGAATAATTTCACCGACACGATCTTCGAGCCCGTTACCACCAAATACGGAGGATGCGGAAAGGTCAGGGAATGACCACCACATATCCCGGAGCAATATGGTCTTAGTTGCTAATGCTCCTAAAAACCAAATAACAAACAAACAAACTGATACGATCTGAGCAAATGTTGACATCAGAAGTTTTGAAACAGTAGTCTGACCAAGGAAAAGAAGAAAAGAAATGAAAAGGTGGTACTCCATATCACCATTGTTGCTCCTAGGAAGGTTGTCACTATCAGATTGACTTTGTAGATGGCACCTCTGTTACCCAGCTATGAGGCACAGAGTCGAAGGCCTTGCAGTAATACATGTAGGCTGTGTACATGTTGCGGCGCTTCTTGTAGGCTTGCTCTATAACTGCAGCGTCTATGGTTAATTGTTCCTTACATCCTTTGCTCAGCCGGTTGCATCCTTACTGCTGTTCAGCCATTATGTTCTGGCTCTTCAAGTGTTCTGATATCTTCTTGGTTATGCAGCTGGTCAGGATCTTGTACATTGTTGGGAGGCAGGTGATTGGCCTGTATTTTACCTGGTTTCTTGTATATTTTTTTCTTTAGACTTCAGATATGTGATTCCTTGAGTGAGAAACTCGGCAATTCATAAGATGAAACATTATTTAGAAGACCTTTATGCAAATATGATCAAAAGTCTTAGAAATGTCAAGAGCAACTGCTTGTGTTTCACCAAAATTTTCCATTTAATTTTTCCCCAGGTGGGTAACATAAGCCAGTATCCCACCAGTGGATTGACACTAACAGAACTCATACTGCTAATTACTGTTCAGATGAAAAGTTTCAAGATAGTTTAGGAGTTGGCATTTATTAGATTTCTCCATTACTTTGGAAACAGTAGAGGTAAGTGCAGTGGGATGAGGTGCCTCCGTAGCCAGGTGAGCAGGAGCAGCAGTGTGTAGCACACGCTTCTTGATTAGACTGGTGTTTGAGCCCGTGACCACCAAATACGGAGGATGCGGAAAGCTCAGGGAATGACCACCGCCTATCCCCGGAGCAATATGGCCTTAGTTGCTAATGCTCCTAAAAACCAAATAACAAATAACATCAGCAGTGGGATGATAATTTGATGGGAGGGATTTGTCTCCCTTTTTGAGAACTGGTTGGATTTGAGAAAATTTCCAAGCAGTAGGAAAAAACACACTAGTGGAATAAGAGTCTGTAAAAAGGCCACACAGAACAGGAGCAAGCTCAGGAGCAAAGGTTTAAGAATGAGTAGAGAAATGCAATCAGAAGCTAAGAGGTTTCTTGGCATAGATTGTTCAGAATTATTCTGACATCCTTTTGATGGAAGACCACAGGATGGACTGGGTGGAGTATACTGAGAATGGTAGGAGGTGGTTTACCAAGATCATCAATAAAAGAAGGATGCTAGTAAGTCGGTTCATCTTTAGCTGATGTGAAACTAGAACCATCAGGTTTTAACAGAGATGGGAATACAGATGGGCAATATTTGGGGACTAATGCTCAAATATTTTTTTGGCTGAGAAGCAAATTTTTTACTCCTGTTCAGAATCTAGTGTGGATTGATTAATAAGCGCTTTGCAGTTGTTGCAAGCAGTAGTAGTAGTTGAGGCTTGTGATACAAGAAAGCAAGCTTATGTAGCATGAGCCAAAACAAAAAAAAAAAAAAAAAAAACCCATTTCACACATACAATCCCTCTAAATGTTTGCCAAGTTTCTCCTTGAATTTATTTAAGCTATCAACTTCCACGGCGACAGGTGAAAATTTGTTCCAACAATCAATTATCTGCTGGATAAAGACAAATTTCTGCACATCTATGCTATAACTACCTTTCCTCAATTTATGCCCCCTCAGGTTCATAATCTGAGCAAGAGGAGGAATCCCATACAGCTGTATACTGTGCTGCCATAGCAGGCACTAGGATTAATAGAAGAGAAATGAGAGACCTGCAGTAGAAGAACTGAAAAAAGAAAAAAACGCCAGCATGGGAAAGAAAACTTCAGCAGAAGAGAGAAGAATTAACAGTCAAGATAGGCGAATTGACCCAGTCCCAACAGGATAATCGGAGAAAGAAATTGATTGGAAAAGTGAAGAGCATCCTCATGCGAGACAGTATCCACAGAAAACACGAGACCAAAAATCAGAGAATAGGAGGATACTTGCACAGACTGAAGCAGAACCTCCTCACAATCAGCAAGAGATTATGCTGATACAAAGAGAGCTCCCAGGGAAAATAAACAACCGAATCTTCAGTGAGGACCATAGTGCCTTCTGCAGGAGTCTCGGAGAAGACGGGAAAGATGGAAACAGGTCACCTGATCAGAAGACGATCGAGGAGTTCTGGGGCAACGTATGGAGCAGTGTAGTAAGACATAACAGCCGAGCCCATGGATAGAACTAGAATGGAAGAAAACCAAGGATGTGCAAGATGTGAGAGAGTGAAAGATTCAGGAGAAAGAAGTATAACAGTTGATCAGGAACTCCCACAACTGGTGAACCCCAGGAACAGATAACATCCACAACTACTGGTACAAGGAGCTCACTTGCCCACAGAAGCACCTAGCAGAGCAGTTCACCTGATTGATAATACACTCAGAGACAATTCCGCTAAGATTCTCACTCAAGGAATTACATATCTGAAGCCTAAAGACCAAAGTACAAGAAAGCCGGTGAAATACAGGCCATTTCCTGTCTCCCAATGATGTACAAGCTCCTGACCAGCTGCATAACCAAGACGATATCAGACAACCTAGAGAGCCAGAACATAATGACCGAACAGCAGAAAGGACGCAAGCTAATAAACAAAGGATTGCAAGGAGCAATTAACCATATATGCCACCATTATAGATCAAGCTCACAAGAAGCGCCACAATCTGTACGTGGCCTACGTCGATTACCACAAGGCCTTTGACTCCATGCCTCATAGCTGGCTAACAGAGATGCTGAAGATCTTCAAAGTCAATCTGAATGGTAATCAACTTTCTAGAAGAAATCATGGTGAAATGAAGTGCCGCCGTCAAGGTCGAGAACATCACAACCAGGCCAATTCCTATCAGCAGGGGTATCTTTTGGGGAGATGCACTGAGCCGACTGTTTTGCTGTCTAGCTATCCACCATGCTCAACAACAGCCAAGATAGCAAGTATGGATATAACCTCAAAGAAGGAAAAACTTGTACACCCTCTCCCAACTTATGTACATGGATGATATCAAGCTCTACGTAGCAACAGAGAAGCAACTACTTTGAATCACCAAAGAATTCGGCAATTATATCAGGATGAAGTTTGGTCTACACAAATGTAAGATTCATGGATTGCATCAGGGGAAATTAGTCCCCCAAAACTACCAGCTGCAGACTGGTGAAGATATCAAAACCATGACAGAGGGAGAGACCTACGAATACTTGGGGATGATGCAGGCTCAGCATTTACAGCGTAAGGAAATCAAGGCCTGCCTAACCAAACAATACCTCTAGAGACTCAGAAGCCTGTTGAAAGCAAAACTGAATGGACAGAACAGAGTTAAAGCCATAACCACCTATGCAGTCTTAGTGCTATAATACTTGTTTGGGATCATAGATTGAAGTAACACCGAGCTGGAGGATATCATGAGAAAAACAAGGACAGTGATAACCAAGAGCTGCCAATAACTCAGAAAGAGGGAGGAAGGGGCCCGATAGACCTCATCATTGAAAGAAAACAGTGGTAGAAAACCTGAGGGATTACATCCAGAAAAACGGAGGAGCACTCTACCAGGCCATAATGAAGATAGACAAGTGGCATACTCCACTCAACCTAAGGGAGGAGTTCCCTCCCACCCAGGAGGCAGAAACAAAGCTAGAAAGAGGGGCAAAGAAGACACTCCATGGCAGACACTACAATTACCTCCATCAAGATCACATAGATAAAATTGCTTCCAATGCGTTGCTCACTGGTGGGACACACTTCCCCGACACTGAATTATTCACACTCGCCATCCAAGACCAGGTAATCAACACCAGAAACTATAGAAAATACATCGCCAAGGAGCCCGGAATGTCAGATGATACATATTGAAGGCATCTCCGTAGCCAGGTGGGAAGGAGCAGCAGTGCGTAGCACATGCTTCTTGATTAGACCGGGGTTCGAGCCTGTCACCACCAAATACGGAGGATGCGGAAAGGTCAAGGGAATGACCACCGCATATTCCCGGAGCAATAAGGCCTTAGTTGCTAATGCTCCTAAAAACCAAATAACAATAACAGACACATATTGACAATGCCACCTAGCCTCAGAGACAATCGAACATATCACTGCGGGATGCAAGGTGATCACCCAGACTGAGTACGGTCATAGACACGCCCAGATAACCAGGAGAATACATCAGAAGCTAGCAAGGAAATACAGGTTGATCAAAGAAAGTGTACTGAATTACAAGTACCAAACTCAGGCAGTAATAGAGACCCAAACCCACAAGCTGTACTGGAACTGGGCCATAATAACAGACAAGACAATCTCGCACAACAGACCGGAGATAACCCTTGTTGAAAAGAAGGTAAAGGCTATCTGTGTGATTTGACATAGCGGTGCCCAACACTGATACCTCCAGAAAACCCATGAGGAAAAAATCAGGAAGTACAAGAACCTACTCTTTGATTGCCTGTACTTTGATCTCCTGTACAAGAAGCACAGGAGATCAAAGAGATGTGGAATGTTCAACAAGAAATAGCCATCCCGATCATCAAGAAAACCACTGTATGGTGCCAAAGGCCCAGCAGCAATAGGTCTACCAGTGAACACCTACAAGTAACTCCAAAAAGTCGCAATCCTGAACACCTATAGGATATTCAGAGAATTTGGAATTAGTATTAGTTGAGGCATATTATGCAAGAAAGCAAGCTTATATCCCATTTCACCCATCTGCAATAGGTCTACCAGAGAACACCTACAAGTAACTCCAAAAAGTCGCAATCCTGAACACCTATAGGATATTCAGAGAATTTGGAATTAGTATTAGTTGAGGCATATTATGCAAGAAAGCAAGCTTATATCCCATTTCACCCATCTGGTCACTCCAAATGTTTGTGTAGGTCATCATTAAATTTATTTAAGCTATCAACTTCCACAACAACAGATGGAAGTCTGTTCCAGGGATCAACTACTTGCTGGCTTAAGAAAAAAATTTCCCCACATCTATTCTAAAACTTTCTTACCTAAATTTGAATCTATGCCCCCCCCTCAGGTTCTTAATATAAGCAAGCGGAAGTATCCCATCAGATTTGAGCCTGCTCAAACAATTCAAGGTCTTATAAACCTCAATCAGTTTATCAGTTTATAAACCTGAATCACCCTCTCAATGCTGCAATTTGCAGAATGTAAGCCTCTCTTGGTAAAAGCCACCAATCTTGCTGCCCTTCTATGTACTCGTTCTAGCACTCTACATCCTCTCTAAATTGATGCCTTCAGACCTGTAAGCAGCACCCAAGGTGTGCCCTGACCATTGCCTTGTACAAAGGGATAATCACCTCCTTGTCTCTTTTAGAAAAATTCCTATATATCATTGACAAAATTACATGACTTGCTCTGGCAGCCTGTCTGCACTCTCAGATAACTCATATCTGACTGCGCAATAACAACCAGGTTTTTTTCATTCTCCACATCCCTAGGTGTAGTACCACACAGTTCGTACATTTCTCTTGGGTTACTGCTACCCATGTGCAGTAGTTTGCATTTGTCAATGTTAAACTTCGGTTGCCACTTCTCAGCCCATCTGCCTAACTTTTTTAGATCCTGTTGCAGTAGCATAATGTCTTTATTGTCATTATCAACCCTGCCAACCTTTATTTATCTGGAAACTTGGACATTAAGCCTCATATACCTTCACTGATATCATTGATAAATACACAAAACAACAATGGGCCCAGCACCAAACCCTGGTGGACTCTACTAATAACATTATTTCACTTAGAGCAGTGTCCATTTATTACCACTCTCTGCCATCTCCCACTCAATCATCCCTTTATCTGTTGTAACAACTTGCCCTTAATGCAGTACTGCTCCAATTTGTATAGTAATCTTCCATGTGCAACAGTATCAAAAGCCTTCCCGAAATCCAAGTATATGAGGTCAAAATTATTTTTTTCATCCAGTTCCTTCGTGACCACATTGTCACAAACTACCCTTAACAAACCCATGCTGCATCAGAACTATTACTGCAGTCTTGTCTAGGTGATCCTGCATCACTTCTTTAACCAGTGACTTCATTATTTTCCCCGGAACAGAAGTTAAACTAACAGGTCTATAATTATTTGTGTCACCCTTTGAACCCCCTTTGTTAAATGGGGATAGTTTTGCACATCTTCAGTCCATTGGGACCCTTCCTGAATCTAAGGATGTTCTCATAATTATGGCTAAAAGTTTGCTAACTTCCCTCGCTGCCTCCTTCAATATAACTGGATAGATTCCCACTGCCCCAGATGCCTTTTTTTTTTTTATGTTTAACTTCAACAATTTCTCCTCAACTTTGCCCTGTGTTATTACAAAATTATTTAGCTCCCTGTTAGAGTTTAGTAAACTTCTGTCCTCCCCTTCCTTACAGAATTCCCCATTTGGGAATCTAGATGCAAAATACTCATTCAGTTTGTCAGCTATCTGATCAGGATCATCAACAGTCAAACCACAAATATCAAGTGGACCAAACTATTTTGTCCCCTTCCTTCTAGAGTTTACATAAGTAAAGAACTCTTTGTTGTTTTTCTTTGCATTCTTTGCCAAGGATTTCTCATAATCAGCCTTTGCTTGCATAACCTCCTTTATGACTTGATTACAGACTAGCTTACATCTGCCATAGGCTTCTGTGTCGCCTGATAATTTATATCCATCCCAGCATTCCCACACATTTTTCTTCTTTCCCACTAGCCTCATTAGTTCATTTGACATCCATTAAGTCTAAATCTGGAATGGGAATTTCTTAGTTGATATGAAACCCTAGTAGCTTCCAAGTCAATTCTTTCAAGACTTCCCATTCAGAATTCGCTGTTTTTAACATCAGTTAATCCCACTGTATAGACTATAAAAACTGTCTGAGCCCACTGTAGTCACCTTCACTTTACCCTTGATGGTAGTTACTTCTTTAAGTAAATCCCACATCATTACACTGTTATCACTGTCACCTAGTGGTTCCTTTATCTGTAAATTCTTAATGCATGAATAAACACTTCTGATAATCAGATCAAGAGTATTACTCCCTCTGGTTGCCCCTCGAACATGTTGCTGTTGAAAACAATCCTCCAATAAATCCACAAAATTGTTGCTAACATGCGAGTGGCCAATCCACAAGTTCCAGTCAATATCTGGAAAGTGAAAATTCCCCATTACAACACATTCTGATTTACTGGCTCACTCTATTTCTCTGCACGATTGTTCTTTGTACTCATCAGAATCATTAGGTCTACAACATACTCCTACTCTCATTTTCTTTCCCAGTGCTTATGTCATATCAAACTGACTCAACACTGCACTGTTCACCCATGTCAACTGGATGCACTTTCTTAGATTTTGTCTCTCTCTTAACTAAAAGCATAACCCCTCCTCCCTTTCTACCTAACCTGTTTCTTTTCTGTACATTTTGTACTCCCCAATTTCCAATTCTGCACTGCTCATATCTGTGTGATACCATGTCTGTGATATCCCAACAGTATTTGTCTTTGATTTCTTGATCAGCACTTCAAATTCATCAAATTTATTTACTATGCTTCTAGCATTGGTGTTCATGCAAGTATATATATATGCACTGGTTCTTATTCTTAATTACCCTAACATACACCACATATTTACTTGTTCCATGATGACCCAGCAGATCTTGAAATCCCCAGCAAGCTGCTCTCTAGGCTGCTGCTCATTACAATAGAAGCAGTGCAAGAATCACTTTCATCTCTGCCTGCAGCTACTGTTAATCTTTTAGTCTGTTAATCACCCCAAGCTAGCAGTTTTCTGACCCACCTTACACTTCCTCAATAGCACCAGCAAATATTCTTGCACCCTTTCTCTTTGCGTCTCTCATCCCTGTAGAAGCTGTTTCTCCTGTTAGCAAGCACTGACCACACTGAAAAACTTCTACACCGTGAGTCTTGCGCAATCTCTCCAGGGCTGAATTGATTGACAAGCCTCTCATCATATACTTCTTCCTCTCTTCTCTGGGCAGAATTGCAGACACTTTCAAATTTAACCCTAACTCTCGACTTTTTTTCAGCATTGACCTGTACTTGTTAAGTAAATCTTCAGATCATTAGTGCCAACGTGTACAACAGTATCACCTTTTGTGCCCTTAAAAGATGATGTCTGCTCTACAACATCATAAACTTTTGCTCCTATCTTACATACCCTCGTCTTCTTTCACCTATCATTTTTGAATAATATAATCTTTATCTCCCTGACAATAGAGGCACCAACAATAACTAGCTCCTGTGGGACCAGCACATTCTGCCTTGGAGATTGTCGCTGTGTTGCCTGATGCATAGGACTGAGCTCTGGCATTGAGTTGGGCAGTTGAGAGCTTGTGGGCCCCTTATATTAATTTCCCCGAGGGCATGTACCCTACACTTCAAACTCTCCCATCAGAACCCTAAGTTGGCACCTAATTTCTTCATGGTCTCTGCACCTAGCACACATAAATGCAACCTCTTTGGCTATACCATGTCCTGTTTCTAGAAAGGTCTGCAAACATTTCACACATTTATTTAGACTGTAATGCATTGGAGAATCGCCCCCTTCATTTCTCCTCCCAGCCATAGTTCTACCTCTACTTTTGTTCGCTGCTTTGCTGCTCTAGTCTGTGTCATGATTCCATTTAAGTACAATTTAATTAACATTATAATTTAATAAGATTAATAAATTTTGCTGATTAATTGATAATACTATACTAAGCTAACAGATTTCTAATACAGTGCTATGTATTTCACTATAAAATTTACGTTAAACCTTACAGTATCAAGTTCGGGATATACATTACACTATCAACTTTGGGATCATATAACAATGGCTGCAAGTTAAGAACTGTAAAATCTACAGACACTAACTATTAACTTTCAAAATTGCTATCTAAATTCAATAAAAACAAGGAGATTAACTAGGACTATAAAGCTACTTATAGAAAATAATTTAATATAACAATTAAGTCAATAAAGCGATTGAGGCACCTCCGTAGCCAGGTGGGAAGGAGCAGCAATGCGTAGCACACGCTTCTTGATTAGACCGGGGTTCGAGCCCGTCACCACCAAATACGGAGGATGCGGAAAGGTCAGGGAATGACCACCGCATATCCCGGAGCAATATGGCCTTAGTTGCTAATGCTCCTAAAAACCAAATAACAACATAACAACAATAAAGCGATTAAATATAAATATAAACTTAGCATTTGCTGGAGCTGGAAAATCTTGTCCAATGTATGGATAGCCTCGTAACCTTCCTCAACCAAGCGTAACACCAAAGATAACAACTACTCTGTGTGCTTGGTAGCAATACCCTTCATAAGGTGGAACTCCCAAATGAAGGAGAAATAATGTAAGATCAATAATTATAATAACAGTAAAACACATCCTCAGCATGGATGATGGGATGTGATAATACATCCCAGAAAGGACTATTACTAAGATATAAGCTGACGATGGCACAGATACTGTTTTAAAGAGGGCAGTTTGTCTGTTCTTAAAATAAAAACTATAAAAGTAATCACTGTAAGCAAAAAACTAAGAAAAACCAAGCAGAACTTCCCTCCACTTCCAAATCTAAATCTTAGTATATTCTTATTTCCTTGCATTATTTTTTGCCCCTAATGCTAATAAACTTTTGGCAATTGCACACTTGACCACAAATAATTCTCTACAATAGTAAATTTCAAAAAATCTGGCAAAGGCTGAGTCTCACTGTTGCCAGGTTTATGAGTTTTCTACTGTATTTATATATGTTTTAAGCATGTATTTGATATTTTGCCATTCTCATGTTTCATCTCTGAAATCACACTACCTTATTTGGAAATTGTTTACAGCTGTTCTTACACAGTGCTGATAACACATTATCATCAGTGTATATATTCGGAGAATATAAATGGATAATATTTGGTTTTTAACTTTTTCATAAAAGGCAATATTAATATTTTATTTATATGTAAACTTTGCTTAATGTATTTTATTTTATATATATATATATATATATATATTATTTTTTTTTATTTGTTTATTTTTTTTTGTCATTTTTATTTTAAGACTGTACAAGTCCCTGAATGATTATGATACAGTCCGTGGAATTTTCAGCTCTTCAATTGGAACACAAGAGCAAACTAAAATTGCTTTAGAATCAGAGGCAAGGGGTGATTATTCTGATGCTCTTCAGCTATACAAGGAGGTAAACTTAGTGCTATCAGAAATAAGTTAATTTTTATGTTCTAATTTTGATCACAGTTTCAATAAGGTTTTGCATCTGTTTTAATTACGCCATTTTATTATTCATTCCTAGCAAAAAACCAAAACACTATATGAAATGCTTCTTAGAAAGCTGTTAGTGACAAGTATATCTCAATCAACAGTTGTTCTAGGACAGTGGTTCTGATACTTTGAAAGCTCAAGGACCCCCCCTTCTATAAAGGAAATATTTTGGCGGACTCCTATTTTTAGCCGTTAGTTTGTAGTCAGTAATTAATGAACTACAATAATAATAAGCAACTTTTTTTCTTTAAAAATCATTTTTATTATAAAACAATTACATTTATTTATTTTCTTAATAGATTGTATGGATTTTCTTAATAGATTGTATATATACAATAAATATGTATTTTGGTGGCTGTGCAATGGATGATGTTGTTTCTTTGCCACAAGATTCGCAATGTTAGGTTCAATATTTGACATATTGATTCTCAAGTCATTCCACATTCAGTCGGTTTCGTTGTTTATTTTTTATATATAGCAACATGGAGAAATCCCACTCACAAAGGCAAGTTGTACAAAAGGGAAATAATTTCTGAAGGGCTTTATCTGACAATTCCAGAACCATCTTAAGGAACCCACACATGAAAGCTCTGTAAGTTTATCCTGTTCAGAAATTGTCAAATTGTTGAATTCGTGAATTCGCAAGTAAATGGGTCCCTAATGCAGCTTTTATTAGATTCTGTTTGAGGAAAGTAATGTCTGAAAGTTTCTTTTAAATTTTTCAAGTGTATGGTAAAAATTTCAATTATATTTTCATGCACTTTTTCTCCAGAGTTTTGTACAAAATCAAATAGGTTTGGAAAGGAATCAAAAACATTCTTTTTAAGTCGATTCTCCCATAATTCTATTTTTTTGATTATGGCTTCTATTTTATCTTCAACTTTAAAAACGCCTACAGTCATTCTTTGCAAACCTAAATATATACAACCTTCACTAGCCAAGAGAAGTCATTAAAATGCTCTTTCAAAGGCTACTTTTATTGATCAATTAAAAATACTCTTATTTCGTCATGAAGTTCGAAAATGCGATTCAAAACCTTCCCACGAGAAAACCAACGAACTTCAGTATGTAGTAGTTGTTTATGATGGCTTCCCATTTCATTACATAAAACTTGAAAAATTCTACTATTTAGTGGGCAAGCCTTAATAAAATTTACTATAGATATAGCTTCATCCAATTGTTTTTAAATCTGTCAGTATTTTTCTGACAGCAAGTGATTCACAATGGATGCAACAGTGTGTCTAGATTGCATTTAGTGCTTCATTTTGAATTAAACTAAACATCCCACTTACTTTTCAAGTTATAGCTTGAGCGGCATCAGTACTAATGCCAACACATTTTGACCAATTTAGTTCATTCATTTTTATGAAATCATTTAAACAAGTGAAAAGTGAAATCATTTAAACAAGTGAAAAGTGCTTGCCCCGTAGTGCAAGTTTGAAGAGCTTTACAAAATAAGAAATCTTCATGAAATTTACCATCATATTCATGTCAAATGAAGGCAAGTAAATTAGCATTATTGTAAATATCCGTACTTTCATCAAGTTGCAGTGAAAAATACTGACTGTTTCGCATGTGTGCAATAAGTTGATTTACAATATTGTTAGACATTTCCATGGAATAATAAATATAATTTAAATACTAATAAAATATCAATAAAAGTCGCATATAAGTATCAAACAACACTGTTCAACTTACCTCAATTTTTCAACAGAACTTTTTCAATGTAAGGAACAGACTAAAAGTGTATTCACGGCCACAAAATCAGGCAACTGACAATGAGTGCTGTCGCCATGGATGAGGCATGCAGAACTTCTGAAGGGCAAGAATTGCTTGCTCCTGCACACGCACAGTGCGGCAAGTGGTAAATGCGAGTTTCCCAGAACAACTCTTATTATCGAGATCAGTTTGTGGTTATCTTAAACTGATAGCAGAACTGCCTGGAACTGCTGCAATGCCGGTATGAGCAACTGCTAGAAAGAAATAATCACAACTAAGAGCACAAGACGACTAACGAATTCAAGGGAGTAATTTAATTTTTCACCTGCAGACCCCTGAGCACAATTTCACGGAACCCCAGGAGTCCCTGGACCACAGTTTCAGAACCACTGTTCTAGGACAATGGTTCCATTCTTCTTTCTCTTTCTGAACCTCTTGAGTTCAGTGAATCCTTTTCAAGACATTTTTTTTTAAATAAAATAACTTTTTCAATGTATTAAATTTATTTAAAGAAAAGCATATAGTATATATACAGTAAAACATCAGTTATCCATAGGGTCAGATTAACCATGATCCTCTATATGTATGTACAATAGTTTTATTTTTAACAAACATTTAAAGAATATTATTTATCTGTGCAAGTGGATTCGTAAAGTACATACAGGAAATCATTGTTGCATCTCTTGTTTTTCCATTTGGTGAATCACATCAGATGTTTTTACACCTGCTGCATTTCTAACGCCAAATAACATACAAATATAACCTATTCACATTTGTCTACTAAACATCACAAAAGCTTGTTCCTGTGTTTGCTGTGTGTTATATGTAATATTTAGCTCACATTTCAACCCATAAAAATGTCAGATAAACGAAAAGGAGTTGTTTTAACAGTGGAAAAGAAAGAAACTGGAAATTATTAAAAGACATGAAAAAGGTGAAAGTGTTTCAAAGCTTGCAGGAAAATTTGGAATTGGCCAGCAGACTGTACAGGATATCATTAAAAACTAGCCCAATATAGATAATTTTTTTTTCTAAATGTGACACATTTGCTTGCACTTCACAAAGAAAATCACTCAAAGGTGCCAAAAATGAACAACTTGTGAGTGTAATAATAAAGTGGTTTTTACAACAAAGAACTGAAAGAACTCCAATATCTGGACCAATGATTTTAAGAAAGGCAAAAATATTTTTTTGGCAAATTAGAAATGCCTGGAACAGTTTCATTTTCATCTGGTTGGTTGAAACTATTTAAAGACAGGCATGGTGTAAGAGAGTTAAAGATTCAGGATGAAAAGCTCAGTGCAGATAACATGGGAGCAACTTTATTCTGTGATGAATTAGCTACGATTATTAAAGAAAAGGGTCTTGTTCCATTGGAAATTTACAATGTGGACGAGACAGGACTTTAGTGGTGAGCAATGCCCAATTGCAGGTTAGCATCTGTACAAGAAAGAAATGCACCTGGATATAAAATTAGCAAAAGATGAGATAACAATTTTATGTTGTGCAAATGCTTTAGGGGATGACAAATTACAATTAACCATAGTGGGAAATTCAAAATCTAGAAGTTTAAAGGACACGACTAATATGCCAACAAATTATTATAATCACTGATGTGCATAGATGACTAGGAATATAATCGAAAAGTGGTGGACAGATAAATTTGTTCCTCACGTTAAAAAATTTGTCTTGTAAAGGTCTCCTCCAGAAATCAATTTTGTTATTAGATAACGTTCCATCCCATCCTCCATTGGATAAACCATCTGCAGAAATTGGCAATATTGTCACCATTTATCTTCCACCCAACATAACACCACTGATACAAACTATAGATCATGGGATGACTGAAAGTATGAAATGATTGTACAGAAAGACCTTGATGATGAACTTTATCATGGAAGAAAAGAATCCTCTTTTATTTTGGAAGTCACTAACAATTAAAGATGCTATCTATAATGTTTCTACTGTATGGATAGAAGTTAAAAGCAAAACAATTATAAAATCATTCAAAAAAAATATTGTCCAATGACTTTGTAATCGCCGAAAATAACTTGGAATTGGGAGGTTCGAATAATACTGTAGAAATCGTTCCTGATATTTTAAACTCAGTTCAAAATATTGTAGGATGTGAAGACTTAGATGAGGCAAGTGCTAATCAATGATTAAATATAGACAAAAATGAACCCAGCTATGAAAAAATGACTGATGAACTTAACCCAAATTGACTGATGAACTTAACCTATGGCAGGACCTGACGATGATGAGGAATTACAGCTAGCTTTCAAAGTAAGTTGTAATGGAGCTCTAACAGCTGCAGAGACATTACTTAAATTCATGGAAAGTCAAGATGATGTAGATTATATTGAAAGTTTACAAATTCGTTGACACATAAGAAAAATACAAACTGGCCTCAACACAATTAATTCGTCCCACGAGTGCATTGTGCAAAACAGAAATGTGTTAATCGATATAATAATCAATAGGAAAAATTATAATTGGTCTGTGACCTTCAGGAATGTCTATAACGAATTTCAAAAATTCCTTTTAAATAACTTTTTCAAAGTTATTAAATAACTGTTTTACATGGTTGTTATCAACCATGTAAAAGATAATGAAAATAATTATAGAATTAAATGTTTATTGCATAAAATACACAATGAAGAAACTATTTGTTACAGAAATATTTGAATGGAGTCATTTTAACAGTGTTAGTTTCTTTTTTTCATCAATCAATTTCCAATAGTCAACAACAATCTTCTCTGGACCCTGGCAAAATAAATATCGCTGTTGTTGTTGTTTGGTTTTTAGGAGCATTAGCAACTAAGGCCATATTGTTCCGGGGATATGAGGGGTGGTCATTCCCTGACCTTTACGCATCCTCTGTATTTGGTGGTCACGGGCTTGACCCTGGTCTAATCAAGAAGCATGTGCTATGTACTGCTGCTCCTGCCCACCTGGCTACAGAGGCACCAAATAAATCCAGAGAACCTTTTGTTTGAGGTTCTGCACAATACGAAAGATTTCATGTAGTTCTTTTACCGCTATCTCCTTTGCAGTAACATTTTTATCTGGCTCATTTAAAAATAAAATAGATATATATTTTTTGCATTTAAAAATTAGAATTTTTAAATGAAAGTCTGCAAATGACTTTATTAGCCGGAAATAAACAAGTAACATGTCTTCTTCCGATGGTTTATGGAGCACACTAAGACGGGCAGCAGGCAAACACTTGTTTATTGCCTGTCTGACATGTGGTAAGCTTAGCGCGTGATTCAAATCTTTTTCAACTATCACATAAAAAAAATCGCAACTGGAAATTTGCATCGTTTTAAGTGAAAAGTCGTATATCTTTTTAAAATAGCAGTAACTGAAAAATGCATTAATCGAACTCGCGTTATGCGAAGCCTGTCTGTAAAAGAAAAAAACAATCAAATATCAGACTTTCTATCAAAATGAATAAAATATTATTGTTGTTGTTATATACATGTAATATCTTACGTTTTTATGTGTTTTGGAAGTTATTTAAATCTACCACGGATAATCGATGTTTTACTGTATATATATATATATACAGGGTGATTCACTACCAGTGCGACAAACTTTCAGGAGGTGTAGGGGGCACAAAGACGAATCGGAATCACATAGCATTGCAGGGTCCGAAATGCCTTCGTCATGCAGTAGAGGACGTTGAACGGGAGGTCGCGTGAACAGCGATCCTGCTGGAAGTCACCATTTGCAAACCGTTTCTGTTGAAACGGTTCACAAATGGCGAAACAAAGTAGCAAAAGTGGATAATCCGCAGGCTCCAATGATTGGACGCATTGCAGACGGTATGAACTCATTTGGTTTGTTGACAGTATCCTCCATACAGTGGATTGGGAAATACCCAATCGTTGGCCTATCGCTCGAGTACTATCACTGGGATTGCCTTCTGCAAGACGTAGGACATTCTCTTCATTGTCTGGCTTCCTCGTCATTCGCTCTCGATTCATGGTACCTCTCGTGAAACAACCAGTCTCACGTAACCTTCTGTGCACATGTGCGAAAATCGTATGATGAGGAGCACGTCTGTGCCGGAAATGTTCCTGGTACAAGCACAGAGCGGCGTGCCCATTACAGTCTGCAGCTCCATACACGAGGTGCATGTCGGTCAGTTCAACGTTTGAATACTCGTCCATCCTAGTGCCTCGGGAACAGTTTCGCAAATGCTGACTTCCAGCAGGATCGCTGTTCACGCGACCTCCCGTTCAACGTCCTCTACCACATGACGAAGGCATTTCGGACCCTGCAATGCTATGTGATTCCGATTCGTCTTTGTGCCCCCTACACCTCCTGCAAGTTTGTCGCACTGGTAGTGAATCACCCTGTATATATATATATATACACATATATATATCTCACATTTATGATATTATTATATTGTTATTATGATATTATATTATTATTAGTTGTTACCAACTCTGTCACCAACTGTATTACTTGTAATATAGTTCATGAGAAAAAGTTTTTCAGTATTTTTACAAAATCTCACTTTTTCTCCATCTTTTTCTTTTTCACAAAAAAGTAATAATAATAAAATTCTGCTAAGACAGTTTTTGGGCTAAAGCTTCAATCTACGAAAAGATTCACTAAACATTAGTGCAATTTCATCATATTAGTACATAGTGAATCCAGAATTAGGTAAATTGGCAGTGTTTTAGTTATATCTCATATCATTAAAATCTTCTCGAGTTGCCCTGATATTGAATTTCCTTAAATTGATATCGTTAATATTTTTCAAGAGTTGCCATCGAATAAGCAATGCTTTACCAACGGAGTAGACCAATGTTACTTATTCTCGGCGGATTCCACCACCCAGGTGGCACTGTTTCAAGGCTTATTGGCCTCTCTTCAGTGGGTGGGTAGGTACCCTGGTGTTGCAATATCAGAGATGGCACATGGTGTGCAATAATATAGACTAAGGTAATTTTTGGGCTAAAGCCTCACACTGAAAAGATTCACTAAATGGACAAGTTAATGAATCAAATCAAACAGAATCAATAATCATTGATCCTTGGTAAGGAACTGACACATGCACAAGGAAGCCTGAAATATAAGAAATTATCTCAAGTCATGATTGGCATTTTAACAGTTCCTCATAGTAATTCCAAGTATGAGAGAATGCTCAACCAAGTTAGGAAAAAAAAAAAAGAGTTCAAATGACTTTGCACATGCAAAGTCAGCACTGTGACATAATCAGTGGACAGATGAAAATGGCAGGAAAGTAAATGGTTTTATAATCACAAAAAATTTGATCACATTAAATAAATCATGATTTATAGCACAGTTAACAGAAAGTCAAACATTGACCTCCCACCCTTACTGCATCAACCAATTCAAAAGTAGGAAATTCATGAAGAACGGTCCATCCTTTACCTCTGGCCAATAAGCTTAGCAGGAAACGCACCTTCACAACAAATGAAATGAGTTTATTTGCCATTAAGATGATAAAATCAGAAAAATGTGATCAAACAAGCAGAATTCTCAAATAAGGAAATTATCCAATTATAAGAAAGAACAGGATCAGATAGCAGATCACGTGCAGCAGATACTGTCCAGAGCCTCCCTCAGTTTAATATGCTATTTAATTACAGCATACTACTAGCAGTAGCTGAACACTTCACTCTAACTAAGTTTAACATTTTCACATCTCTAGAAGTGTTAGACTTGGATTCCTCTGCTGGGTAAGATATATGAAAAATAAGTGTAGCTAGAATGAATGCAATTATGGAGCATAGCCACCCTACAAATTTGGTTTTAGGAAAGACCAAGGCTACTGAGGACATGCTTCACTGAGTAGCCACATTAGCACAAAGAACTTCCCATAAACATACACTTGGGTTCTTCATAGATTTTTAGGGTGTTTTAGACTGACTCTAGTGTCAGAGCACTTCAGAGTAAATAACTGCTCCCAGAAAATTTATAACAGAACCTATTTCACTAATAGAATGGCTGCTATAAAAACAGCATACTATAAGACAGAAAAACTGGAACAGAGGGTTCCCCAAGGCTCTCTGCTGGGTCCACATCTCTGGAACATAGTACTAGGTGACTGGCTGAGTAAAAAGTTTGAGAATGTTCCCATGACTGTGCACGCAGACAACCTGATTACTGGAAACTCCAGATGAGAGCTGGATAAACATGCACAGACAATACTCACCAAATTGGCCACATAGGCTGAAACATAAGCTTACTGTCTCCCAACAAAACAAAAATAATGGATATGAAGAGTAATTGTAGTGCAAAAATACCACCAATAATCAAGTTTGGGGGAGGATACTCTTTCCATACCTCATGTAACTACAGTAAAATATCTAGGTGTTGTATTGGACTGTAAGCTCACATTCATTCATGGCCATCACATACATAGCTGAATACGTAAAAAAAAAAAAAAAACCTATCCATGGTAATTAGGTAGCAAGGACATGCTAGGGAATAAAAGGAAAAGCTTTTATCTTCCTGTATAAATGTGTGTTCATGCTCAGTGCATATGCAGGTAGCATATGGCTACTAAAAAGAAGCCGAGAGATAGTGTCTAGAACTAGCCACAGTAAAACCAAAAATGTTTCTGATGATGATTCAGGCATGCAGAACATCTGGAATTATACTAGGTAGACCTTCTGGAATCAGCAGATACTGGCTGAAAGGTTCCCATGGGACCTTGTGATTATATTTTGATACCTAAGCTACCTGTCCAAATAATGGATATTGGTCTGGATTTTGCAAAATATGTAAAACAAGAAAAGAAAGAAGAGAATACGAAAATACCTCATGGTGATGATAGATAAGATGGAATCAGGGAGACAGAGGCAGAATCACTAAAAAATTCATACCACAACTCATATTTGCTAACTCCAAGACATTACTGTGGTTTACATCAGCTATTTATGTTATCTTCCTGCCGACTGGCCATGAATCAATGAATGAATGCGTAATTCGGCCTCATCACTATGTAAAAATGGCTTATTTGTCTATGCCTGTTCCCTCTGTGAGATATAGGATTCGTACGTTGGCATTCGAGGTGAGCGGACGCGCTTAGACAGGGCTCCTCAGTTAAGTGGTTTACTTTTGGATAGTGCTTTTAAATATTTGATTTATTTAAATATTGTTGGATTATTTTGTTATAGGTTTTCCTGTAACTGTTTGATTTTAATAATATTATAGATATAATTTTTTAAAGTTACTTTCATTGATATTTATTTAATTTTATAATGGTTGTTACGAGATCTGCCTTAAACACGTCACAGGGTATCGTGAGTCACACGGAAATAGCAGATGGCGATTTACGGGTGAGTCATGATTTAATCCGTTGTGGAACCTGTGGAATGTTTTCCAAGGTCGACCTGGTGACTAATCCTACCTCACCTGGGGATTCTTTTCTTTGTGATCGATGTAAGGAGTGCACTGATCTTAAATTACAATTTGGTGCACTGATGGAACAATTTGAGTCCCTGAAAAAACGAGTGCTTGCCCTCGAAAATAATGCTTCTGGGAGCTCGTCAGGGACTCAAAACTCCAGCAATCTACCAAGTGATGCACACCCGATTCGAGCCTCAAAACAGAAAAACCAAGTGCAAACTACCCTGGTTAGAAAGGACATTGTTTTATTAGGAGACTCCATTGTCAGGGAAACGGGGAATATTTTTTGTAATAAAGATAGGTGGAGCAGAACCAGGGTATGTCTGCCGGGAGCAACTATTGATGATGTCACCAACAGACTGTCAGATTTTAAAGGGGGTAAAGAAAATATTATTATTCATGTGGGGACAAACGATATTAAACGTACACGATCTGACGATTTGTTGGAAAAATACAGGACCATGCTGAGGAAATGTCGCGAGCTAGGCCATAATGTCTATGTGTCTGCAATTCTGCCCAGACACGATAGGAGGGATTATATGTTAAGAGCCTTGTGGATTAACTCAAGACTTGAAGGAATCTGCAAGGCTTTGGGGGGTAAATTTCTATCAGCATGGCCCACACTTGTAGGCAGAAGGAATTTGTTTTGTAGAGACGGGATACACTTAAACAAAGGTGGTGCAAAAGTTTTTGCCAGTATTATTGAGGATACCTTAAAGGCTCAGGGAAACTGCTAGTTAGGGGGGATGTGGGTAATACTGACACGCGTTTATCTGATAATATTGGTCAATGTAACTCTTGCACATACCTTAAGAGTTCTTATCTGTTACCCCAACTGGACGTATTATCTAGATATTCTGGGGGCAAAGACGTTTCACGTGAGCAGGTAGCTAATATCAGGGAAGAGAGCCTAAAAAACTTCAAGGGTTGTGTTAGGGTTGTTAAATATACAAGAACAGTAAATCTTAATTGTTTATACAGTAACATTAGAAGTGTCGTCAATAAAATGAGCGAATTCGAACTGCTGGTTAAAACAAGTAACGCGGACATAATAGGGCTTACGGAGACGTGGTGCCACCCGGAAATTGGGGATGATGAGTTTCAGTACGGCTTGTATAATGTATTTAGGAAGGATAGAGTAGATAGAAGGGGTGGTGGGGTAATGCTTCTTATCAGAAGCAGCCTGAGTGCGACGATAGCTTTCCCAGATTCAGACATTTCACATGCTAGTATAGAGTCTGTATGGTGTGAGATAGTTGGAAACAAAGGTACAATGCGAGTAGGCGTAATCTACAGACCAGGTGATTGTGAAGACTATGACAAAAGCCTCTACATGCAAATGGAATGGGCAAGTAAGCGTCAATGCCTTATTATGGGTGATTTCAATTTGCCTCTAATTGATTGGAGTAAATGGGAAGGAAACTCGACATGGGGAACAAAATTTTTAAATCAACTAGATGACTGTTATTTGTATCAACATGTCAGGGAAAGTACTAGAGAAAAGAATATCCTAGACCTCATCATCACACATGAATCAGATGACATAACAGGGCTGACAGTAGAGGAACCAGTAGCACGAAGTGATCACGGAGTTCTACGGTGGATGATGACGAGAGAGGTAGCAGAAGTAAAAGGCAAAGGAATGGGTTTTAATTTCAGAAAAGGAAATTACGATGCCTTAAGGTACTACATGGCCTCTATTAACTGGGTAGATATCGCGCAGAGAATGAATACAATTGAACTGTGGTACGCTTTTAAAACATTAATCACAGATGCCTTGAATGCGTATATACCATTAAAAAAATACTCCACGAGAAGGGTTCCAAGTTGGATGAATAGTGAAGTTGCCACATTACTTGAGCAGAAAAAGGTGGCATGGAAACGTTACAGAGCAATAAAAAGTACTGAAGCTTATAACAGCTAAAAGGTGGTGTGTAATAGAGCCACAGAAAAGGTTCGACAGGCAAAGGCAGTTTATGAGAAATCACTAGCAAACAGAGCAAAGAGGGGGGATAAAGAATTCTTCACATATATAAATGCCAAGAAGAGCAGGACAAACCAGATCGGACCTTTACGTAAGGGAAAGGGGATAGTAATAAATACACCAGCTGCCGTTGCAGATGAACTCAACAGTTATTTTGCATCGATATTTACAAATGAAAAGCCTTTTGTGGCAATGGGAAATTGTGGGAGCGAAGTTAAAAAATATGTAATTAATGATATTGAAATTTCGCAAGATTATTTAATGAAAAAACTTTCAAGCCTACAGACTAGTAAGGCTCCTGGAGTTGATGGAATATACCCTATAATCTTGAGAGAGGTGGCAAGCGAGTGCATTGAACCACTGAGGCTGGTTATGCGAGCATCACTAGACTCTGGGGAGATTCCCTTGGATTGGAAAAGTGCAAATGTATCTCCCATACATAAGGGTGGCTCTAAAAGTGAAGTGGGAAATTATCGACCTGTCAGTCTGACTTCAGTAGTAGGGAAAATCATGGAGGCATTGATCAAGGGTGGAATTCAGGATCATTTGGATAGAATTGAAATTCTCAAGGATACTCAGCATGGTTTTGTAAAGGGAAAATCATGTTTAACAAATCTGGTTCGCTATTTCGAAAGGGTCACTCACGAGCTGGATTTAGGGAATAATTTCGACATTGTTTATTTAGATTTCAGCAAAGCTTTTGACTCAGTCCCACATGAGCGGTTGCTTTATAAGCTGGAACAGGTTGGAATCACTGGGAAAATCCTTAGATGGATAGAAGGATGGCTTCAGGGCAGGAGGCAGAGGGTTGTGATAAATGGCTATTCCTCAGATTGGGTTGATGTAAGAAGTGGGGTTCCCCAAGGATCAGTATTAGGACCACTGTTGTTTTTAATTTTCATAAACGACATTGATGAAGGGATAGAGGGCGTGATGTCTAAATTTGCAGATGATGTTAAAATTGGTAGAGTAGTTAATGATCACTGTCAAGCTGAGCTTCTTCAGAGAGACCTAGATAGACTTCAAGAATGGTCAGAAAAATGGCAGTTGTGCTTTAATCCAACAAAGTGTAAGGTATTACACCTGGGAAACAGTAATCCCAAAATAACTTATTCACTTGGTGGAGTTCAACTAAACCCAGTACTGGAGGAAAGGGACTTGGGTGTTACGATACGGTCAGACATGAAATTCTCTGAGCATTGTAAACAGGTTGCAAGGAAGGCCCATGGTGTCCTATCGATGATCTATCGAACTTTTGCAAGTAGAGATAGGGACGTGATAATCCCATTATATAAGGCCTATGTTAGACCACACTTGGAATACTGTGTTCAAGTATGGAGACCGCACCTAAAGAAAGACATCGAGCTTCTTGAAAGGGTGCAAAGAAGGGTAACTCGCCTGGTGAGATCGGCAAAAGGGCGTCCTTATGAAGAAAGACTTCGAATATGTGGGTTGCAGAGTTTGGAAACTAGACACCTTAGAGGAGATTTGATTGAGGTGTTTAAGGCTCTGAGAGGCATCAGTAAAATGAATGAGGACAAAATTTTCAAGATTATAAATAATGCTAGAACTAGGGGACATAAATTCAAGTTACGCGGGGAAAAGTTTAGATTGGACTGCAGGAAGTTTTATTTTAGCCAGCGAGTTATAAATTACTGGAATAAGTTGCCTTCATGGGTGGTAGAGGCCGACAGTTTGGGGAAATTCAAAGGTCATCTGGATAGTACTTTCGGGTAAGGGAAGCGCATAGGATGATAGGATTAATTTCCTTTTTATTTAATTTTTAATTTCATTTTATTATTTTTATTTATTTATTAATTATTATTATTTATTTATTTAATTTTTGTTTTTATCATTGTTTTGTTCGGATTTTTTTTTTTTTTTTTTGGCTGGTGCAGCATAAGCCATAGGCTTCCTTGCACCATACGGCCGTTACTAATACTAATACTAATATAGAGAGAACAGGCTGCCCAATTTAACAGCCCTCCTGTTTGGGAAATGAAATCATCTTTATTCAAAATAAAACCTTGGAATTAGATAACAAAGTCTTCTTGGAATTAGATAACAAAGTATTTAAGAAGAGGAAAAATGCTGTGGTTTGTATATAAGGAACATTCAGACAAAAACAACAGGAGGAGAAATGTATTAGGTATGTTGAGGGTCTGACAGCTCCAGGGATTTCTCCCATCTCCACGTATGTTCTATGTATCGGAGAAGCCAGGGATTTAAAAGTGTAAGTAAGTGTAAGTGTGTTTAGGGTCAAGCGGCACCAGGGGTTTCCCCCATCTCCGCGTAGTTTACATTGTGGTGTGTTACAGTATGCTGTAAATGCCAGAGATTTAAAAGTGTGTGGGTCTTGGATCGTTTAATGTCATGTACCATTGTTCTTCTGGTCATTTAGACGCTAAACCCCAATTGGGGCCCAACGTTGCCCCACTTACGCCCCGTGGAGGCAGACCAGGAACCCAGTAGCTTATATGCACTCTGGCAGGTCCTGCCACCTAATTTCCTGAGATTTCGGTGGCTAGGACCTTAAAAAAAAATAATAAAATAATAAAAAAACAACGGGGACACTTAAGTTTAGAAAAGCCAGGAGAGGTTGATATGATTCAGTTTTCAGTTTAGAAATCGTTAATTTTGATTAGTTATGTGGGGTTTACGCTGGCGTATTAGTCAGAGTAGGGAGAAGAGACTGAAGACTGGGGGGAAAGACAGAAGTATGGGGTTGATAGGGAAGGCAACCCCAGATGTCAGTAAGGCATGCCCATGCCTCACCAGGTGAAATATATGGGGTGGTAGGGGAGGGAGGAAACAGGAAGACCATCTCCTCCTCCCCCCTGCCAGGGATAGGAAAAAAATGTACCAGGCAAGGGAGCTGGTAGAGAACGCCATTTGGCTACATGGCAGTGAGGCTGCATCAGTCGTAGTGTAGTCATAAGTCCGGTAGTAGAGTCACTCGTGGGACAGTATCCCGTCCAAGTTGAATGTTTTTGTTTTGGTTCTCTATCTTCATTCAGTATATTTGTCAGTTTCACTTAGATCTCATATTTGTTGGTACATAGGCTGGGTTTCTTGGTAGGCAGCTAGTAGCTTCCACATAATTTTCATTCTGGGGTGTGTCCTAAAGGATGTTTTGATTTGTTATCTGGCTGGTCGTCTTTCACTCCTGGTGTATTGTATATAGTGTTCTCCTTCTTGAGAAGAGTTCTTGAGCGAAGTTGGTCAAGGCTCTGTATTCCTCCTCTGAATCCAGTAGGTGAAACTCTTGCCCTCTGGGGAGGTATCTTATACTCGTGATTAGAATGCACCTGAGATCCTCGTATTGCGGACAGTCGTACATGAGGTGTTCCCAGGTTTCGATCTCTCTACATGTACAGCATGGGTCCTCTACAAGGGCGAAGTCCATTAACTTTGCGTTAAAGGGGCCGTGTCCAGTTAGCAAGTATGTTGTTTGCAACCCCGGGAAAAACCAAGTAGGCGATTTTGGATAGATTTTTTTCAAGTTTGGATAGATTTTTTTTTCCAGAGCAATATGGCCTTAGTTGCTAATGCTCCTTGCGGTAAGAACTTGTGGGTGATTGCTCCTTTGGTTGTTTCTGCCCACCTGTCCTGCCACACCTGCAGCAGGTGAGACTGAAGCCGGATCTTTTCTGCCTTATGGTTGTTTGTTGGGTCTATTGTAAATCCCAAGAAAGTGGTGGTTATTCCCTTAGATAAGCAGTAGAGGAGTCCTGTTCTTGCGATTTCAAGATCAAGTGGAAGTACTGCTGCTATCACCTGAAGCGCTGGGTTACTCACCGTTCTGCAGGCGTGGGTGATAGTGCGTTGAATTGCATCCAGGGTTCTCTTATTTACGACCAAGGCAGTTTTGTCATACCAGATTGCTGAAGCGTATGTAATTATTGGGAGGAAGGTTGCGATCTTATAAGGCTAGGGTACGCTTTTTGAGACCCCAGTCTCGCCTTGTGACCCTAGCTACCATTGCAGAGTAGTTTCTGATCTTTTGTCTTAGGAATTTGAGATGTGGTTGGAAGGATAAGTTATTGTCTAGTATGACACCCAGGTGTTTTAGTTGACTAGCAAACTTGATAGTTGTCCCATCAATCTTAATCTGGGGTGGTCGTCTCAGTTGCAGGGTTCCTTTGAGCAGTGCCGACAGTCTTTGTCGGTGAAATTGTTAAGAAATTCTTCTTGGCCCACTGTTGGAGTATCTGCAGGGCTTGATTAGCTAGGATTTCCAATTGGGCTCTGGAGTTTGCTTGCACTGTCAAAATCAGGTCATCTGCGAAGGCCTGCACCCCCACTTCGCCTAGGTCCATTCTCAAGAACTCATCAAATACCAAGTTCCAGAGGAGTGGGCCCAATACAGACCCCTGTGGACATCCTCTGTGTACTGTTCTTGCGATCTTTTTGTATGGAGTGTTTATCTCAATTTTTCTTTGTGAGAGATACGTTTCTATGACTTTATAGAGGTTGATGGGTACTTTAGCTTTCCTGAGTCTGCCCAAGACGCTCGGCCACCAGAGTGAGTCGAACGCCCCGGCAAAATCAATCGCTATTACGAGGAAATATTTGTTGTCACATTCTTTGACCTTGTTAGTTAGGTTTCTGAGGGCTTCTGTTGTGGAGGATCCCGGTTTAAATCCAAACTGATTCCCAGCTAGGAGGCCAGCTGCTTCGTAGTGTTGGAGGATTCGTTTGTGCAGTAGCCTTTCAAATAATTTGCTAACTACTGAAAGAAGTGCGATGGGCCTGTAGGATTTCGGGCACTCTGATTTCTTAGTCGGACTCTTCATGATGTTTGATGTTGGCCGTTTTCCATTTTGTTGGGAATTTCCCTACCATTAGGCATCTGTTGAACAGGGTCAATAGAAGTTGTTGTGTATATTCTATTACTTTTTTAAGTATTTCGGGTTCTATCATGTCTAGGCCGGGACATTTCTCTTTTTTATCCGGGCGGCAGCAGTACTGAGCTCCTCCATGGTGAAGGGGGGCTCCATGATTTGTGTATTGTAGTTCAGGTTTTCTTGACAGAGATGATTTTGTTCCTGTAGAGTTGGGACTGCCAGTTCCTTGAATATGGCATTCAAGATGTTGTCCACCGATTGTTCCCAAGTTGTTGTCATTTGACCCTGTAGGGTTTGTGTGGTAGTCACTACCTCCCCCCTAGGGAGTTTGTTGGTAATAACCCTGTAGACTGTTCCCCAAGGGTCATCATTTCCAGTTGTTGTCACTAAGCATTCCCAGGTTCGTTCCTTACTTTTCCGGATGCCGTCCGTGTATCGGTTTCTGGCTTCCCTATAATGTTGCCTGAGGGCTTCTACTTCGGCTTCTGGCCACGTCCTGCGTGCTCGTTGAAACTCCTTTCTTCTTTTGGTTACCACTTTGCGGAGGGCACTGATTTCTGGAGTCCACCAGGGGTTGGCTCCAGATTTCGGGTTCTTCTTTTTTGATTTAAAAGTGTGTGGAGTATGTACCATATAGTGTGTTGTGCCCATTGTTCGTCTGGTCTTTTAGCCACCGAATGAGACCCAACATTACCAATACCAGCCATGGGGAGGTCGGCTGGCTGTTACCAGTATTTGTACTCTGGCAGGTCCTGCCACTTACTTTCCTGAGATTTCAGTGGCTAGGGGAAAAAAAGGATCACAGTTGGAATTAGTGATACTTAACAAGTTAGTATTAATAGTATGCAATGTGGGGCTTTATGGTAAAAAGTGAGTTTTAAATGCGAGATAGGTTCCGGCAAGAATTTTGTTGTTTTTCAATTTTTGACGTGTAAGGCTAAATGCTGTGGAAGACAAAAGTTGGGAGGAAGAAATTGGAAGTAAGGGGCTGATAGAGTAGATGGCTCCTGCAGGGCAGTGAGGCATGCCCGTGCTTCACCAGAGTGAGAAAAATTGAAGAGGGGAGAAAGAGAGAGATGCAAGCCTCCCCTCCCTTTCTCACCTTTAAATAGTTTTCTTCCCAAACTCCTGAGCAGGGAGGAGAGGCAAGCCTCTACTCCCCTTCCCAGGAGTTTCGGAAGAAAGATCCGCTCAAGAGAGTGCAGATTTGGGTTGCCAATAGGCTGTCCTGGCGGGAGAGTGCCACCGTATATGGTCTTTGTCAGTTTTGCAGGCCCTGAAAAATGGGCCATTGAGTCCTGTCCAGGTAGGCCACTAATAGAGGGGTTAAATCTGGGATGTCATCCTTCCAGACTGCATGTGGTCTGGGTCCTGTTATCTGGTCATTATCTTGGGGTGTCATAATCAAGTCTACTGGCTTTAGGGATTTATCCCTTCCGTGATGTTTACTAGTCTTTACACTACCTTCTGTCGTTTTGTAGTGGGTCTATGCTGCAAGGTTTTGGAGCAGTGTCCCTTTGTTCTGATGTCATGACTATTTAAAGGTGTTTTTGCTTCCATTGGCAGTAATTATGCCTCTTGTGGTTAGACATTATATTATATTGTCACGTGTTTATCTCATGCATTTTGTAGATCTTTATGTCCAAGGTCTGTATAGTCAGCTGCTCTGTGTCATCTTGCTGCTATTTGCAGGTTTGGTTTGTCTCATTCCATTCATCTTCTGTATATAGTGGTTAGTGTTTGGAACCTGGTAAATAATCCCCGGGCAAAATCAGTTAAGGCTAAGTATTCCTCTTGCTTATCTACTAGATGCGACTCAAGATCCCTTGGTAGATAGTGAATTCTAGTCATTAGTTTGCATCTAAGGTCTTCTCCCCCTTCCACACACATGCGCTTATGGACACACACACACACACACACACACCCTGCCAACTGAGTGCTTTGCCATTACATCCACTTCACCTACTCGCACCTCCGTAGCCAGGTGGGAAGGAGCAGCAGTGCGTAGCACACACTTCTTGTGTGTGCTATGCTTAGACCAGGGTTCGAGCCCGTCACCACCAAATACGGAGGATGCGGAAAGGTCAGGGAATGACCACCGCATATTCCAGAGCAATATGGCCTTAGTTGCTAATGCTCCTAAAAACCAAACAACAAACAAACAAACAAACAACCTACTGGCACCACATCACCACTCAGAGCTTAGGATGCAATTGCATCTATTGCAATGCCTCCAGTTCAGACCCTCCAGTTCAGACCTACTTCAATAATAACAGAATTACTAATAGTTAAATGTCTAGGCACTAGCTATTAGACACAAGTATATCTCTGGTGCCTTCTACAAGTGTATCTAACGGACAGGAGTGCACTAGATACCTCCTGCCCAGCTCAAGCAAGCTAGAAACTCTCCTACCATTCACTTTACTTATATCAACCCCCTCCCCCCGAATCACACACACCACTCAAGTTTCTTCACACTGTCTGTGTTTTTTTTTTTTTTTTTGCTGCCTTGAAATTAAAAAAAAAAAAAAAAAAAAAGGAGGGGGCGGGGAGAGAGAGAGAGAGAGAGAGAGAGAGAGAGAGAGAGAGAGAGAGAGAGAGAGAGAGAGAGAGAGCGCTTAAACATAGCTTTGGGAATAATGATGCTTTCAGACACTCTACTCAAAAAACATTTTGTATATATTTTTGCCAGAAATGCAATTTACATCCAGATGGTGAAGTAAAATTCAGAGGAGAAATTATTCCCATTAAACAAAGGGCAAAACTCATTGGAATAACCCTAGATAAAAAAGTAACCCCTTCTGGGATATGTTTAAAAGGTACAAATACATTCGAGAAAGAACTGAACATTTTAAGGATTTTATCTTTAACATTCCTGGGGTGCTGATAGCTTAAAACACACTATTTGAACACTCATTCAGTCCACATTAGATTATGGAACTCTATAATATGATTCAGCAAGGAAAAGTGTTCTCCACTAGTTAGATCCTGTATCCTATATCACCACATACCATTGCTGAAACTGATTTTTTTATCAGTTTCGGTAATGGTATGTGGTGATACGAATCCCATATGGGATTCGTATCACCACAATAGCCTTTTGAATATCTCCACTCCACAGTCAGTATGTAGATGCACATAAATTACTGCTAATCCTTTGACATAAACAATTGACAGTGTAGCATGCTTACACAATCTGATATGGACCTAAGGGACCCTCTTGGCCAGTAATATTTACATTGAACTTGAAGAATACAGTAGCATATAACTGGGCAAATACAAATAAACTTCTAGATACAGGGCCTTAAATAAATTTAAACTATTTTCTCACTGTGGGATGTATATACTAAAATCTGCAAATGTTCTTAGTTTTTTTTTCTCCAGTTAAAAAAAAAAAAAAATCTTCTACTTTGTTAACAGTTATACATGAGCTGTTGTGATTTCTGATTTTTTTATCAGTTTCAGTAATGGTTTCAAATCCAAATTACTAGTAAGTTCTGCTATAACCTTTCAGATAAATCTACACTCTCAAATTAAAATCAATAAAATTTCCTAGATTATTAGTCAATCAAACAGTATTGAGAAAAATTTATGACACACACACCCACACATTCTTTCAGTATGCAACAGGCTTTACACAGCATCAAAACTTAATTATATTTAATTATATCCCCTATTTAAACACAGTTGTTTTTTTGATGGAGTCATAGTGGAATTATGTGAAATTGCTACCCAATAAGCAACAAAATTCACTATATTCTACCATTCAAAATCTTTTAATATCTTATTCTAATTATGCTAAAGTTAACGAACATTGCTTTTGACAGTAACAGGCATCCCCATATGATCAAAATATCAATAAAGTATATCACGCTAAACCATAAATTAAGCTAATGCATTCTAGTTTCAGTTCTAGTTTTGTTCTAGTCTGCTAGTCTCTTTCTGGTCTGGAGAATACTAAATAAAATTTGATGAATTTGAAGTACTGGTGAAGTCATCAATTCCCATCATTTGGGGTTGTCAAAGACATGGTGTCACTCAGATATAAGGGAATTATATCTGAATGTGAATTCACATTCATATTCATAACGTGAATGTGAGGAATGCAGTGTATACAGAAAGGATAGACAAGAAAGAAATGAAAGAATCTGTAAGGGCTATGCTCTTAATTAATAATGAGGCAGTGCATACAATGTATATGAGTGGCAAGTGAAATGTTAAGTTAGTTTGGTGTGAAATAAATATATTAGATACCTCCACTTATCTTGAAGATAGACCCGGTACTATTTATTTGGTCAATCAGTACAATACATTTCTTCAGAGGATACACAGACTAATAGATTAACAGAAGCTGCTGGCAGAGGTGAAAGTGATTCTTGCACTGCTTCTATTGAAATGAGCAGCAGCCTGGAAAGCAAGTGCATTTGATACGTATGCATTTGTATACGTATAAAATAATAGGTGACTCAGAAGCCTGTGATAGACTCTTTTCTGGTCTTAACCAAGTCATAAAAGAGGTTAGGCAGGCAAAGGAAGATACGAGAAATCTTTGGCAAAGGATGCAAAGAAAAACAGCAAAGAGTTCTTTACTTATGTAAACTCTAGAAGGAAGTGAACTGGATGAATCAGATTGGTCCACTTGATATCGGTGGGTCAACTGTTGATGATCCTGCTCAGGTAGCTAACAAACTGAATGAATATTTTGCATCTACATTCACACATGAGGAGTTATTCAGGGAGGGGAATGCCAGAGGTGTATTCAACTCTGGTAGTAAGCTAGATAATCTTGTAATAACTGAGAGTAAAGTGGGGGAGAAATTCTTAAAGATAAAACATAAGAAAGGCATCTGTGGTGGATGGAATCTATCCAGTTATATTAAAGGAGGCAGCAAAGAAAGTAAGCAAACCCTTAGCCATAATTATGAGAGCTTCCTTGGATCAGGAGAGCTACCCATGGACTGAAGATGTGGAAATGTGACCCCAATTCACAAAGGAGGATCAAAGGGAGACACAGGTAATTAGAGACCTGTTAGTTTAACTTCTGTTCCAGGGTAACTAATGGAGGCACTGGTTAAAGAACCATTGCAGGATCATCTAAACAAGACTTCAGTTATAGCTTGGACACAGCATGGTTTTATTAAGGGGAAGTCTTGTCTGACCAATTTGATTGGATACTATGATGTAGTCACAAAGGAACTGGATGCAAAAGAATAATTTTGATATCATATATTTGGATCTTAGAAAGGCTTTCGATACTGTTGCGCATCAAAGACTGCTGCACAAATTGGAGCAGTGTGCCATTGGAGGCAAATTGCTGCTATGGTTAAATGATGGTTGAGTGTGGGAGAAGACAGAGAGTGGTAAACAATGGACACTGCTCTTCGTGGACTAATGTTATTAGTGGAGTATCCTAGGGTTCAGTGTTGGGTCCATTGTTGTTTTCTGTATTTTTAAATCATATTGATGATGGTATATTAGGCTTAATGTCCAAGTTTGCAGACGATACAAAGGTCTGCAGGGTTGTTAATGACAGTATGCTTCTGCATCGGGATCTAGAAATGTTCAGCAGATGGGCTGAGAGGTGGCAAATGAAGTTTATCATTGACAAATGTAAAGCAGTGCATATGGGAAGCAGTAACCCCAGAGTAATGTATCAAGTCTGTGGTACTAAACTGATAGTGGTAGAGAGTGAAAAGGACCTGGTGGTAATTGTGTAGGCAGATATGAAGTTTTCTGAGCAGTGCAGACAGTCTGTAAGAGTAGCTCATGGTGTCTTGTCAGTGTTATACAGGAATTTTTCTAGCAGGTATAAGGAGGTGATTATCCCCTTGTATAAGGCAATGGTCAGGCCACTTTTACTTTATTTAGCAACCACACCTTGATTACTGTATACAGTTCTGAAGGCCTCATTTTAAGAAGGATATAGAGCTGTTGGAACAAGTACTGAGAAGAGCAACAAGATTACTGAATGGAACAAAGAGTTTCTCTTACGAAGAAAGGCTTAAGTTTTGCAAATTACAGTGTCTGGAGACTAGGCACCTGCAAGGTGATCTGATTGAGGTGTATAAAGCCTTGAATGGTTTGAGCATGCTCAGTGCTGATGGGATTCTTCCTCTTGCTCAGAATAATCATCAGAGAAGGCATAAATTGAAATTGAGGAAGGACAGTTGTAGGATGGATGTGCAGAAGTTTGCCTTTAGCCAGCGAGTGGTTGATTGCTGGAACAAACTTCCATCTGTCATTGTAGATGTTGATAGCTTAAATAGATTCAAGGCAGAACTAGACAAACATTTGGAGATGAGTGGATGGGTGAAATAAGAAGTTTTTTTTTGTTTTTTTTTTTGGCTGATGCTATATAAACTTGCTTTCTTGCATTACGTGCCTATGCTAATGCTAAAAACGTTAACACATATCAAAAAAATGACTACATTACTTTCTCAGTTAAAGAAATTCAAGGCCAGAACATACAACACTCTTGCACTTTCCGTCAGATAAAACTGCATAAAAACCGGATCTCCTATTTGGCCCAATGTTTCTTAGAGAAATTGGCATTTTCATCCTTGGCAACACATGTATATAGTATTATAGAACTCTTTAGATAGGCTATACCATTTTAAACAGGATAAAAAAACTAAGATATATTATTTAATAACCTAAAGGACTGTAGAGTTATGTATTTATTTTCATCACACATTTAGAAAATTTATTTTGTGAAAAATGAGTTTTGTAGACTTCTCTGATGAATATAATTGTAAAGAAATAAAGAGATGAATTTACATTTATAAATAATGGATATATAAATAATAATCAATATATTTAAATAAAAATGTGTTTTGTACCTCTACAGTTATACAAAAATAATTTTAATAATGCTGAGCAGACTGAGATTGATCTGTGGGATGATGCTATGTTGGAGGTAAGTGGCATTGAGTGTGTACATCTCTTAACAGTTTACATATTTATTGTTTAAAATTTATGATGTATGTATTTGATTATAGTTTTACCCAAGTGAGATTGATTCTTAGTTAAAATAAAAACTTAAATGTTCTACTATTGTTGAAAATATAACATGCAAGCAAAAGATATGTTTTTACTTTATTTAGCAACTTTTCGACTTTTTATTGCATTCTTGTAACCCCTGTCATAATTAGCAGGCCATTGTTGTAGTATCATGAAATTTATAGGCCATGAATGGCCTATAAATTTCACATTATATAAATAATGTGACAATTCAAAGTCACATTATTTATATACTTTTTAAAAACAGCCCATGTAACATTTATGCAACATTTCCACCTGTAAAACATTATAACGTTTTTCTTTACCTATCCTACCTCTCTCTCTCTCTTGCATTAAGAAATATGCTCTATAATAATATTTTAATTTAAATAGCATTACATTTAAAACTGAAGACATTTGTAAAAGCTCTTTCTCAAAAGTACAGTAATCTTGAAATATTTTTGGCCTTACTAATCTCTTTTTCACATAATGGCTATTCTCTGTTAGCAATCTTGTTACCAGAAAATTTAATAGATTCATCAACAATTGTATTGTCTCTAATGTGACCATGAGCTGAAGCCTTTAAGGTTGAAAGTTGTTCTCTCTAACAAGAAGAACCAAAATGTCCCCAAGACAGTAATTTAATGTATACAAAGTGGATGAATATTTGACGTTTGGTTATATTATAATTCCTGTATTGAAATATAACCAAATATAATAATACTGCCACTACTACTGAATTATAATGATATTTCAGTAGTAGTGGTAGTATTATTATATTTCAGTTAATTTTATTATATATCACACTGGCAAAATTTTGGGTCATATCTTTATACGGGCATGAAGTTTACTTTACAGATTTTGGCGTGCTAAACATAGAAATAGTGCTTAAAATGGCAGATTGAATCTTGTTTTCAAAAAAGTAGTTTTTTATATTTATACAAGGTATTTTTTTATACGGCAGTAAGATGTAGCTACGTAGCTTCACCTTTTGCTTGTATCCAGCTTCAAGAGAATCCCTTTTCACCCTCCAACAATAATTTGCTAACATGGCAGCTCATTTGCTTTTGTATCTTTATTCCATTTCTGTGATATTTTGATGGAAGCTCTCAGAAGTTTGTAGATAATGGTACCACAGTTTGGCTGGAAGAAATCCAGGTGTGAGTGCAAGAAATGCATCTTCAATAACATGTTGCATCCCAGTTTTTCGTAAGAAGTAATGAGATCTTCCACAAACTGCTTGTAGTTGCCGGCTGTAACATTTCCTAAGAAACCAGTTGAAACATTTCAACAGGCTTTCCATACTGATTTCTTGCTATCACTCAGGACACATTCAAACTGTTCATTTTTGAAAAGTTGCCTTATTGTGGACCAATGAAAATGTCTGCCTTAATCTTCTCTGCACTAAGTCTTTGGAATTTCTCTTGCAAGTATGTGAATGCAGGACCACTCACTTCCAAAGCCTTCATGAAATTTTTCACAAGCCCCAGTTTGATGTGGAGGGTGGAAGCAAAACTTTATTTGGATCTACCAGAGGTTCAAATTCTATGTTCTTCATTCCAGATGTTAATAATTTTCATTGAGACCAACTCCTCTTCTCATAGGGCATACCTTGGCACAACTATCCCACTTACAGAGAAAGCAACAATACTTAGTGTAACCCTTTTGTAATGCTAATAAAATGGCAATTACCTCTAAATCACCACATATCTGCCAATCATACTTTTGAAAGTTTACACCTAAGAGGATTCTCCATGTTTGCACATGTTTCTTTTTTGAAGATGGCATATGCAAGAGATATTGAAGGCAACATATTTCCATTGTGTAATAACACAGTCTTAAGGCTAATCTTAGGAACGTCTATAAATAGTCGGCCTTCTTTGGAAACGTGCTTCATGTTCATTGCTGCCATTAGATCATCAACCTCCTTACAAATAGTGAGCTTGCATTCTGTTTGAAAGAATTTATCATAGTCTTTATTTCAAGTGCAAAATGCTATCACTTTCACAGAATTATCTAGAAGATTCCACTGTTGTAGCCTCAAGGCCAAAAGTTCTGCCTTATTCTTCGTCAGTTCAAGATCTCTGATGAGGTCATTAAGCTCACTTTCTGTGATCTTGTGTGGTTCAGAAGGATAAGGGTTTGGACAAAATGATGGACCCCTTGACATAGATGAATGCTTCTTTGTGTATATCAAGTTTGTGTTCATCAGAGTGTACAGAAAATTGGTCATTTGTTCAGGAATAGGTTAGTACTTTACTGTGAGACACACATCGAATTGCAGATGGTATCTTTGGCATTGGTTTGGTATTATTTGGCATTACAAGAATGCAAAATGGAACAACCTGCGAGATTTCTTTTTTTCATTTCCTTGGTCGGATTACTGTTTCAAAACTTCCGATGTCAACATTTGTTCATATCGTATCAGTGAAATTATTTTTGTAGGAATGGAATCCTTTATACCGCACTCCACTTTAAAATCTCATCCTTTATCTAAACCTTGGTTTTCTAATAAAGGTGCTAAGGCTGTTCAAGAGAAGAATGTTGCATATCGTAATTGGCTTGTTTCCAATTCTTTAGTTTCATTTTCTGCCTAAGAAAATTTCATTTTCTTAGGCAGAAAATGAAAATGAAATTTTGGCAGGAAATTTTCATTTTCTGTCAAAGCTCGCAATGATTGTAAAACAATTATTAATCAGTCCAAACTAGATTTTGAACAGACTAAGAGTAGAAAACTTGCTTCTTGCCATAATGGTAGCTGAGCATTCTGGTCTCTTGCCAAAGCTATTGGCTGCACTTTTGCCAAATGATGTTTCAATGTGAATTCTTTCTCCTTATCTGTATTATAGCATAAACAAAGATATTAAAATCAAATGTGCTTTCTTCTCTCTGATCCTCTTTTATTTTATTTATATTTATCATGGATGGAGTATAGGAGCATATGGCCTCAAATGCAGAAAATCAACAGAGCACTCCATTCTGCCTCTCTCTCATCTTCCATACCCTTTTAGCTTTACAGCTTTACAGCTCATGGCATAAAACCATAGTGGATAAAAACAGGATGACTAATGAAGAAGGGAAGTGGGCCCAAAAGAAACTTTGTACCCCCTGATAAAATTCCTCTCAGAGACTGTGTATGTAAACTCTGAAGGAAGGGGATGAATTAGATTGGTCCACTTAATGGTTGAACTATTGATGATCCTGCTCAAGTAGCTGATAAACTGAAAGAGTATTTTGCCTCTACATTTACACATGAGGAGTTATTCAAGAAGGGGGAATGCCAGAAGTTTATCAAACTCTAACAGAGAGCTAAGTGATTTTGTGATTACTGAGAGCAAAGTGGAGGAGAAATTGTTGAAGTTAAACATAAAAAATGCAGCTGAGGCAGATGGAATCTATCCAGTTATAATGGAAGCAGCAAGGGAAGTAAGGAAATCCTTAGCCATAATTATGAAGGCATCCTTAGAGTCAGGGGAGGCTCCCATGGACTGGAGATGTGCAAATGTATCCCCAATTCACAAACGGGGTTCAGTGGGTGACACAAATAATTATAGACCTGTTAGTTTAACTTCTGTCCCTGGGAAAATAATGGAGTCACTGGTTAAAGAGGTGATACAGGACCTAAACAAGAGAGCAGCAATAGTTCAGACACAGCATGTGTTTGTTAAGGGGGAAGTCTTGTCTGACCAATTTGAATGGATACTTCGATGTGGTCACAAAGGAACTGGATGCTAAAAGTAATTTTGATATCATATACTTGGATTTCAGGAAAGATTTTGATACTGTTGCACATGGAAGAGTGCTCTACAAATTGGAGTGGTATGGTATTAAGGGCAAGTTACTGCAATGGATAAAGGGATGGTTGAGTGGAAATGGCAGAGAATGGTAATAAATGGGACTAATATTATTAGCAGAGTCTCCCGGGGTTCAGTGCTGGGCCCATTGTTGGTTTGTGTATTTATCAATGATATCGATGAAGTTATATCAATCTTAATTTCCAAGTTTGCAGATGATACAAAGGTCAGCAAGATTGTTAATGAAACTAATGACAGTATGCTACTGCAACAGGATCTAGAAAAGTTAGGCAGATGGGCTGAGAAGTGGCAACTGACTTTTAACATTGACAAAAGTGAAGTACTGCATATGGTAGCAGTAACCCAAGAGAAACGTACCAACTGGGCAGTACTACACTCACGGAGGTGGAGAATGAAAAAGACCTGGGGGTAATTGTGCAGTCAGATATGAAGTTCTCTGAGCAGTGTAGATGGGCTGCCAGAGCAGGTCATGGAGTGTTGTCAATGATATATAGAAATTTTTCTAGCAGAGACGAGGAGGTCATTATTCCTTTGTATATGGAAATGGTCAGGCCACTCCTTGAGTACTGTATTCATGTCTGGAGGCCTTATTTTAGGAAGGATATATAGTTGCTAGAATGAGTACAGAGAAAGGCAACAAGATTGGTGAGAAGAACAAAGGGGTGTGCTTATGAAGAAATGCTTAAGTTCTGCAATTTGCAGCATCTGGAGACTAGGTACCTGCGAGGTGAAGTTTGCCTTTAGCCAGCAGGTAGTTGATTGCTGGAACAGACTTTCATCTGTTGTTGTGGAAGATGGTAACTTAAATAAATTTAAGGCTGAATTAGACAACATTTGGAATGACCAAATGAGTGAAGTGGCAAAGTTTTTTTTTTTTTTTTTTTGGTTGATGCTGTATAAACTTGCTTTTATGCATCATATGCCTCAGCTAATGCTAAAATAATTAAGAAAGTTGTGGGTTTTTAGCCTGTACACTGTCACAAAATTTGCATAGCCTATTTACTTATTATTATTAATTTTTTTATCATTTGTTTTACTATGTGGTTCCAGCCAACTTTCTCAGCAACCCTGCAACCTATTTACAATGACGTACCACTGAACATTGTTGATGTACACTTATCTCAGATTTCCTCGTAGAGGGTCAGTTCATTCTCTTTGTAATGTCCTTATCACAATGCAATACCATGAAAATATCTGTCACTATAAAGTCCCAACATAACATTGTGATGATCTCAGGATCCAGTTGATACTTGTAGGCCCACCATGAAGATTTAAAATGAGTAGAAGTCCAATCCAGGAAGTTTCCAAAATCAAGAATTTCTGTCTCAATGAAGAAGTCAACTTTTCCTCACACTTGAACAGTCCCAACAGTACAGCAATTAACAGTAAAGGGGAATACCTTAATCGCTCTCCATGTATAATCCCTGGAACCACAATAACACCACAGCATTACAAGTAATCTATCGAGGAAGCAACTACAATGTAATCCAGCAGGTTCATCATGATGGTCTAATCTTCCACTGGAACTGCCAGTAATGATGAAATATTTATGCATTCACAATGAATTTGTTGTCTTATGGCCTCAACCATCCACAAAATAAATGGAAATTTTTGATGCTATAGAATGTTAAAAATATTTACAATTTGGATTAAATTATGAATGATGGTATTTGTCTCTAAGTTTAACATTAGTAAAATAATAAGAGGAGTATACCTCAATATAGTGCTTAGAACACTTCCGTATGATACCCTCCAGAAATTAAAACGGAAAAAACGAAAAAATCGACAACTTACCGGTACATTAGAGTAAAATATAAATAATTAAATAATCAATTTAACACAATTCAAATCAATTTAAAACAATTAAAAGAATCTAATGAAAATATTCAAAACGATTTTCCTTCCTTAAGCTGACAACGCTTTTCGACCGTATGTCGTGATCACAGGAATGAAAATTACCGAATCGGGTTAAACCTGATACTTAAATAGAGATTATTTGTCTATTTTTGCTAACACATTGTCGCGGGCTTGTGACCAAGTTCATACGAGTTAGGTGATCCCCCCCCCCCCACAGACACACAACGTGCTACCACAGAATATGTCAGCTAGTTCACGAACACCCCCTCACCCAGTATCCAACGAACCGACATATCAACAGGTTACAAATATTTCCTCGTGGACACTATCACATGACCAGATTTCGCTTTTATCCAAAGGACTAAATTATAATTTACCACCTCGAAAACTGCCTAAAAAACAATGCGTAATTGATATTAAATTTGGACTTCGTAATGTTCCACAAAAAGATGTATTTATTCAACAAGTTAACCAAGTAGTGGATAACATAAAAGAAACGCGTCTTCCTAAATTGAATACACATGACAGTTCAGCTTTACGAGAACTTCGGGGAAATAAGGACATTATTATACAGAGGGCAGATAAAGGAGATACAGTGGTAATACTAGATAAACATGATTATATTAATAAGTTAGATTCAGTTGTGTCGGATACCTCCACTTATCGTGAAGTAAACCCGGCACTGTTTACCAATTTGGTCAATCAGTACAATAAAACGTTAACCATGTATCGAAAACATGACTACATTACTATGGTTCAGTTAAAGGAATTGAAGTCCAGAACATACAATATTCCTGCACTTTTTGGTCAGGTAAAATTACACAAGACGGGGTTTCCTATTCGACCTATTGTTTCCTACAGGAACTCAGCATTTTCATCCTTAGCCACACATGTATATAACATTATAAAACCCTTTAGACAGGTAATACAATTTGGGATTAAGAACTACGATACATTATTTAATAAGCTTAAAGACTGTAGACTCGGCGACAATGACAATTTATTCTCACTAGATGTTACCTCATTATATACGAATGTAAACGTTGAATACACATTAGATATTATTTGGGATATGATAAATAAAAACTCGACACCGATTAATTATACGAAGCTACCTATTAAGGAAATTTTTCACTTAATTAAACTGTTAGTTGAGGCTAACTACATCACCTTTTGAGACAAGGTGTACAAACAAATTTTTGGATTACCAATGGGTTTGAGCCTGAGTGGCTTAATGTCAGAGATCTATCTCTCAACGATTGAGCAGATACATTTAACACCTTTTCGAACCCGTATCACATACTATGGGAGGTATTTAGACGATGTTCTAGTTATTACCGATAGTAATACTATCCAAGACATTTTACATTCGTTTAATAATATTCATTCTACACTCAAATTTACATTGGAAAGGGAGGATACGGATACAAAGTCATTAAACTTTCTAAATTTCACGCTTACCCGGGACTCGAATAAAATACAATTTAGCATCTATCGAAAACCTACAAACACCGGTATGCTTCTGCATTATAATAGCTATCACTCGTTCACCTAAAAGATTGATTATCTTTAATCAATTTCTTAATGCCTATAAATATTCAATGACGGATTCTGCTTTGGACTCAGAAATACAAATATTAACTAGCAGATTCTTAAACAGGGGTTATTCCATTACCACAATAAACCGAATTAGGGTACAAGCTAAGGATAGGATACAAAATACTACACCAATCAACAATAGTAATATCAAAAAATACTTTATTTCTGTCCCATATGTTGAACAGTGGCACAAACAGCTTAACAGATTCTTTAAAGATACCGAATTTAAAATTGTAGCTAGGCCAATACGGAAGTTACACACTATATTGAACAATCGCTCGGTTCTTTCAGCGTTTGCAACACAAATTAATGATCTGGTATACAACATTTCTTGCGGTGATTGCGACTCGTCTTATCAAGGTTCGACCTAATTTTCTCTTAATATTCGTGTAAATCAACATGAAGCCTCAGTTCGTGCTTCTCGTTCAGCAGCGTCAGAATTAGCCTTTCATGCCATTAACGAAAAACATACTTTTTTATTTAACGAGCCCAAAATACTTAACGTTCAACGTAATTATACGCGACTATTAATTGCAGAAACCGTTGAAATTAAATTACACGAGAATTCTGTTAATGTTTGGCGGCCATATTTGATCTCCGATGCGTGGACCTTTACGCGCATGCGCGAAGACAAATAATCTCTATTTAAGTATCAGGTTTAACCCGATTCGGTAATTTTCATTCCTGTGATCACGACATACGGTCGAAAAGCATTGTCAGCTTAAGGAAGGAAAATCGTTTTGAATATTTTCATTAGATTCTTTTAATTGTTTTAAATTGATTTGAATTGTGTTAAATTGATTATTTAATTATTTATATTTTACTCTAATGTACCGGTAAGTTGTCGTTTTTTCGTTTTTTTCTGTTTTAATTTCTGGAGGGTATCATATGGGAGTGTTCTACGCACTATATTGAGGTATACTCCTCTTATTATTTTACTAATATTATTATCAACGTAGAACATATTGAGTAGTACAGCTCTGATTCATACTCTCTAAGTTTAACATAATCCAAGCTTCCATGGAAGACCCATGCCATTTGGTCTTCCATCGAAGCAAAAGTCTCTGCTTGATCAAAACCAAATAGTTGTAATATGTATGGAAATAAATAAACAAGCTATGTGAGGTTGTTAGGCAGCATCCTATGCACTCCACAGGTGTGGAAGCCTCATTTTAGGAAGGATGTGGATCTGTTGGAACAAGCACAGAAAAGAGCAACAAGTTTAGTTAAGAGGCTCAAAAGAATACCCTTATGAAAAAAGAATTGAGTTGTGTCACAGCATCTAGTAACTTGGAACCTGCAAGGAGAACTGATTAAAGTATTTAAGGATCTGAATGATTGATTAAATGAAATGCTGATGGCATTCTTATTCTTTTTCGGGTGAGACACACAAGGGAATATAAATTTAAATTGAAAAGGATGATTGCTGGATATATGTGGGGAAATATTACTTAACCCAGATAGTAATTGATAGTAATTCATTTTGGCATTAGGCATTACTAATAATACTAAACTATGTATATCTAAATGTATGCTTTCTTAGATTCACTTTTATCTCTCTCTCTCTCTCTCTCTCTCTCTCTCTCTCTCTCTCTCTCTCTCTCTGTAGTGCCAAGAGAAACTTACCTGCTGGAATGCTCTTGAAAAAACTGTTATTTCTAGATTTACTGAAAGCATTTCTCAAGACTTAAACAGGATTTGGGAAGACACATATTATCAGGTATGAAAATGAATAATTTATTCATCTTATTCTCTGTATAACCTTGGTAACAATATGCATGAAACCAGTATACATATTTGAATGATATGAGTCCAAATGAAGTGTGAAGTTTATTCCTCCATCTTATTGAAATTCATATTAATGATACTGTTGGGTCCATTGTTGTTTTCTGCATTCATTAATGATATTGATGATGGTATATCAGGCTTAATGTCCAAGTTTGCAGATGATACAAAGGTCCGCAGGGTTGTTAATGACACTAATGACAGTATGCTGCTGCAATAGGATCTAGAAAAATTGATCAGATGGGCTGAGACGTGGCAAATAAAGTTTAACATTGACAAATGTAAATTACTACATATGGGAAGCAGCAACCCCAGAGTAACGTATCAACACTGTGATACTAAACTTACAGTGGCAGAGAATGAAAAGGACCTGGGGATAATTGTGCAGGCAGATATGAATTTTTCTGAGCAGTGCAGACGGTCTGCAAGGTGTCTTGTCAATGATATACAGGAATTTTTCTAGCAGGTGTAAGGAGGCGATTATCCCCTTGTATAAGGCAATGGTCCGGCCACGCTTTGGGGACTGTATACAGGTCTGAAGGCCTCATTTTAAGAAAGATGTAGTGCTGTTGAAACGAGTACAGAGAAGGGCAACAAGATTAGTGAATGGAACGAAGGGTTGCGCTTATGAAGAAAGGCTTAAGTTTTGCAGATTACGGTGTCTGGAGACTAGGCCCCTGCGAGGCGATCTGATTGAGGTGTATAAAGCCTTGAATGGTTTGAGCATGCTCAATGCTGATGGGATTCTTCCTCTTGCTCAGAATAATCATCCGAGGCGTTTTTTTTTTTTTTTTTTTTTTTGTCTGATGCTGCATAAGCTTGCTTTCTTGCATCATATGCCTCTACTAATGCTAATGTTTCTTGTGGCATTGAAATTGATCTTGGTGTGCATGCATAAAAATTGGGAACTGGCTTGACTACTTCACTTTACTCATATGTCAGAGCTGATGGATTGCAGAATGATTTTGTTTGAACAGTATGCTCACATCAAGTTTTTCTTTAAAGTTTGGAAAAGTCCTACAGGTACACTGCAAACATCCATAAAGTTTGTGGACATGATGTTTACTCAGATAAAAATGGACAGGAAACACTGAAAGTTTAACCTCACTGTGGAAACCCTTTGATGCCATTAAACAACAAAAATGTCATGAAAATGAAAAAACCATGAGAAATGATAGGTGAATGACTCTTGGGATTTCTCATGAAGTTGGCATCTCTGTAGATTCAGTATATGTAATGCTGATGAAGAATTTAGGGATGTGTCCTGTTTTCAAAATTTGTTGTGTGCTTGCTGTCAGAGAATCACATGGACTGTAGGAAAGCTATCACACGTGATTTGTTCAAAAAATCTCTGCAGGATTTGAGTTTTCTAAGAAAAGTGCTCACTCGGAATGAGAGTTGGATGTTTGCCTACAACCCAGAGACCAAGGTGATATCATCTAAATGGCACACCAAATTGTCCTCATAGTCCAAGAGGTCTTGTGCAACAAAATTGAATATCAAAATCATTGTTTTTTGTTTTTTTTTTCCCCGACAGTGAGGATATAGTGCACAATGAATTTGTGACTGGGGAGAGAGAAGCATTGTTGTTTGTTGTTTTGTGACATTTGTGTGTGAATGTGAGGCAAAGACGACACCAAAAAAAAGTAAGGTTGGTTAGATCCTGCACCATGACAATGTGCCTAATCACATGGCGATGGCAGTTCTTGACACAATTTAAAAAAATCTTTTAAGGCTTGGAAAGATGGATGTGTGCAGAAGGAATGTACTTTGAAGGTGATAGATTAGTTAGTTAGCCAAACTGTTTACTCAAACTTTTATAATAAAATTCCGGGAACTTTTTAAATGTAAAAAAGTAACGTAAAGTGCAGCCATTATCAACCCACTGCAGGATGGAAGCCTCCTCAACAATTCATGTTGAGGGAAATGGACCATAATCTGCCACGCTGGTCCAGTGCGGGTTGGCAGATTGACCATATTCAGCAGTCAGGGGCTTGAACCCCGGTCTACTCAAAGAGCGTGTGCTACTGCAGTGTTTCTCAATCTTTTTACTCTCGTGGCACATTTTCCAAAGAAGAAAAATTTCGCGGCACACCTACGTAGTCATAGAAGAAGAAATTTCTAAATTTCGCGGCACGCTTGGAAAATTTTGCGGCACACTAATGTGACGCGGCACACCCTTTGAGAAACACTGTGCTACTGCACTCCCGCTCCTGCTCACTCGGCTACAGAGGCGTACTTTGTATTTATTAATGTTGTTGATGAAGGCATATCAGTTTTAAAATTAAGGTTGGCAGGGTGGTTCATGAAAATAATCAGGGTATGCTACTGCAACAAGTTATAGAAAAACTAGGCCGAGAAATGGCAATTTAGCAATTGAAGATTAATATTGACAGATGGATAACATTAATCACAGATTAACATGCCAATTGTATGGCAGCACACTCAGGGTTATCATGCAATCAGGTATGAAGTTTTCTAAGCAGTGCAACAAGGTTGCCAGGACAGCTTATTAGGTTTATGTCAGGCATGTACAGGAGTTTTTCCATCACGGGTAAGTAGGTGATTATTTTGTTGTGTAAGGGAATGGTTAAGCCACATATTTAGAACTGCATACAGGCCTGATAGCCTCATTTGAGGAAGGCTGTATATCTCTTTGAAGAAGAGCATCAAGATTATTGAGGGGAATAAAGGATTCTCTTACTATCAAAGGATTCAGTTCTACAAAGTTCAGCATTGAAAACTAGGCACTTGTAAGGAGTTTGTATTGAGATGTTTAAATCTTGAACTGTATGCGTAAATTCTGTGCCAATGGAACCCTTCCTCTGGCAAAAATTAAACTATAGCTTTGACAAAATCTCATGAGCTGACCTAACAGCCCATCTGCTCTACTTAGAGAACTTCATATCTGATTGCAGAATTATCACCAGATATTTTCATACTCTGCTACCCTGAGTGTGGCAACACCCTTTTGATTCTTTAGTTTACTGCAACCCATATGCAGTCCTTGCATTTTCAATGTTTAACTTCAGTTGTCACTTCTCAGCCCATGTGCATAATTTTTCTAGATCTTGTTGCAGTTGTATACCCTGAGTACTGTCATTAATCACCCTGCCACCCTCTGTATCACATTATTGTCTTAGATATTAAGCTTTATATACTTTCATTAATATCAATGATAAATAATGAAAACAACGAGACCAATGCTGAACTCTGAGGGACTTCACTAATAATGCTAGTTTAAAGAGAGCCCATTAATAACCACTTTGTCTTCTCCCACTCAACTATTCCTTTATCAAATTGCCCCAATGCCACAATTCTCTAATTTGTACAGCAGTCTTTTAATTGAACAGTATCAAAAGTGCTTTTCTGTAATCTAGTGTATGATATCAAAATTATTTTTTGCATCCAGTTTCTTTATTATTGCATCTCACTGTCCAATCAGATTGGTCACACAGAATTGTCCCTGAACAAGCTATGCTGCAGCTGCAGTATAACTGCGTTCCTGTTGTGATTGTCTTGCACTACTTATTTAACCAGTGACTCCATTATTTCCTTGGAACAGAAGTCAAGCTATCAGATCTGTCTATCTATCTAATTATTCGTGTCACCTTTTGATCTTGCTTAGAAATTGGGGATACATTCACACATCTCCAGTCCGTATGAACCTAACCTCAATCTAAAGATACTCTCATAATTATTACAAAATATTTACTTACCTCTATTGCTGCCTCAATTAATATAATTGGATAAATCCCATCATCATCCCAGGTTCCTTTTTATATTTAGCTTCAACAATTTCTCCTCCACTTTCCTCTCAGTTATCACAGAATCATTTAGCTTTCTACTAGAATTTGATACTTCTGGAATCTCATCCTTAAAAATTTCTCCCTGTATGAATATAGGTACAAGATATCTATTAGTTTGTTTGAAACCAAAGCAGAATTATTGACATTTAAAATCTTTGATATCTAGTGAACTAATATGATTCATCCCTTTCCTTTAAATTTTTAAGTAAAGAAGTCTGTTTTGCTTTTCTTTGCATTTTTTGCCAGAGACTTCTTGTAATCTGCCTGAACTTGTCAAACTTCCTTTGTGATTTGATTGTGGATTGGTTTTTAGCTATTTTTGGCTATAAACAGAAAAATTCAAGAGGTGTGTACAAGTTATCAGGTGATAAGGTATATGCATCCCATGCATTTTTATTCTCTGCCACGAGTCTCATCAATTCATTTGACATCCATTTAGGTCTAAACCTTGAATAGTATCTCTTAGGTGGTATAAAAACCTAATAGTTTTTACGATTATTACTAATGTAAAAATCATAGAAGCTTCTGAATACTTCCCATTTAGAATTTACTATTGGCAACATCACTTCTATCACTGAATAGATTTTAAAGACTGCCTGAGCTATTGCAGCCACCTTCATGAAAGCATAAGACTCTTCCCTCTGTCCTTTACGGTGGATAGGATTACCTCACTTCCTGCAAATATTCAAGCCGAAGAGGTCCAAAAGCTTATCACTTCCATATGCGAAGACACATTCGAAAAGAAGAAAGAACCATGTCCCTTGGTGGACCCAGCAACTAACTCAACTGAGAAATACAAAATAATGGCCTTAAGGGACTATCAAAAAGCCAAAAGAAGAAACAGACTGCTGGAGGAGACAATCTGACTGCAAGACATTTATAAAAATCATTTACCACAACACAATATACAAAGAGAAAAAGGCAGCCTGGGATAAGTTTGTTGAGAACTCCCAAGATTCTGACCCTTGGGGCATTGCCTATCAAATCATTGCTGGAAAAATACACCATGGAGATTTACACTCCTCTATACGCACTTTTGGAGGTGAAGAGACCCTCTCCTGATTGGAATCAATTATTTCCATTCTAGATGATATCATACATGAAGACAAAATTCAATCAGAGTCCCCTCAACAAACTGAGATCAGATGAAATAATCTGACATATATAGGCCATACAGGGGGTGAACCAGTTAGTCTCCAAGAAGTTGAAGAAGCGGTGAAATCGATGAAGAAGGGAAAAGGCCCGGCTATGACCTGGTGGAGGTGTTGAAGAGGTCTGGTCCATGAGGCCTTAACTCATCCAAAACCTTCTAAATACTTGTCTACAAGATGGATGCTTCCTGAAAATGTGAAAAAATGCAAACCTTAAAATCTTGTTAAAGAATTCAGATAAGCCAGAACAATCACCTGCCTCATACAGACCCATAGCCTTGCTGTCCATAATAGGTAAAGTATTTGAGAAAATAATTGCCACTAGATTCCAAACAGCGTACACAGGTAAGGGACTAGGATACACCAATAAGTTTGGCTTTACAAAGGGAAAATCCACTGTAGATGCCATTAGGATGATAGTGGACACGGCCTCAACTGCCAATACCAAATATATCCTCGGCCTCTTCTTGGACTTCAAAGGGGCCTTGGCATCCTCTGGTGGCAAAACATCCTGGAGAGGGTGCATCAGAGAGGCTGGGTTCTTGGCCCAGGTTTATGGATTAATTACTAGCTACTTCCCTTGCTATAACCTTGGAGACCTGCATAGTCACCAGGCCAGTTACCAGTGGCTGCCCTCAGGGATACGTTCTAGGCTCTCTCTGCTGGAACGTGGTCTTTGATAGGTGGCCGAAGGAGGAGCAGGAAAATGTCATCAAAATGGCCTACGTGGACAATCTGGCTGTCTTACTTCTTGGCAGTTGAAGGAGTTATTTGGAGGACCTTGCGAAAGATATCTGTTCTCTGTGCTCTGTTCACGAGCTTAACATCTCTATTCCCAAAACAAAGCAAGTGTTACTTAGAGGAACCCTAAACAGACCACCAACAATCAAAATCAATGATAAGGCCATCAAGATGGAGACCACTTATAAATATCTCGGCATTTTGCTGGACAGCAAGTTGAGCTTCATCCCGAATGCCAAGTATATAGTAAAAAGATTAAGCAGGTTACAGGAAAACTAATGAGGATAACTAGGGCAGTTATCCTGATTAGTTTTCTGGGGGCATCAAGCTTTCAACCCTCTGGGGCATGAAGCCTTCGACCCTCTGACTGTATTATTAATGCATCTTCATCCCCATTGCTTGTTATGCTGCATGTGCCTGGGCCATAGAATCATCAACAGCCTTGTGAAGAAATACCTACTGCAGGCCCAAAAATTTTTCCCGATTCCAATCTCGAGAGCCTGCAGAACAGTGTCCACAGTTGCACTCCAGGTCATATGCGGCAAGCTGAAGCATGAAGCATCTAGCATAAAGTAGCCTTCCACCATCTTCAATACTACAGAAGGAAGAGCCTCACTGCAAGAAACGGAGATTCGCAATAAACTTGAACATGTCAACTAAGGAAGACAGCAAGAGAATAATCAAAGAAATGACGAATGAATGGAAAAGGGAGTGGATTGTCTCGGCACTAGGAAGAGCCACATATGAATTCCTACCAGAGGCTAAAATAGTCGACATAAAATACACTACATAGTTCAGGCCTGGACTTCACCTATCTTTTTTGCTAACTGGACATGGCAGTATAAGCCGACTGGGCTAGCCGGGTCGGTAAAGTGCCTGCCTGGCAACCCAAAGGTCGCGGGTTCGAATCCTGCCTAGGGCTTGGATCAAAGTACTACAAAAACCTTGGGAGGTGCATTATGGCCACAGAAGCTGATGCACCAACAACTACAAAAAAAAAAAAAAAAAAAATGGCAGTATAAACTTCAAGTTGTACTCTCTTGAACTAAAAGATTCACCTCTCTGCCCTTGTGGATCACCAGAGACAGTCAATCATCTAATTTTCCAATGCCACATTTATCAGGACCTCAGAGCTCAACCACAAATAATTCTTTCTCTCTCTCTCTCTCTCTCTCTCTCTATATGTACCGTGTCCATTAAGGACATTGGTGATCATGGTCTTCCACATCTGTCGATCTTTTGCTGTTCTCAGCAGGTCTAGACTCCATCCGTACATTCATCCAGTTGGTCAGACTAATAATATAGTTTATTCTTTCTCTTCCTCTGCTTTTCTTTCCATTCACCTTGCCTGTCATGATGATCTCCTCCAAACCTTCCTTCCTCATGATGTGCTCAAATTTCAGCTGCTTTTCTCTTATGTTCCTCAGAAATGATCTTTGTGTTCCTGCTCTTTGTAGTACCTCTACATTCGTAATATGTTCAGTCCAGGATATTCTGAGCATCCGTCTATAAAACCATATTTTTGTCACCTCCTAATGCTTTGCCGTTTTTTGGGAGATTGTCCAGCATTCACTATCATACGTAAGGACAGGTATAACATAACAGTTCAAAATTCTGTTTTTGATTTTCATTGACAATTTCCTATCTTTTAGTATGTTGCCCAGTTTTTGAAACATTGCCTTGGCCATACCAATCCGTCTTTTGATTTCATTATTTGATCTTGTGTAAGGCGCCTCCGTAGCCAGGTGGGAAGGAGCAACAGTGCATAGCACACGCTTCTTGATTAGACCGGGGTTCGAGCCCATCACCACCAAATACAGAGGATGCGGAAAGGTCAGGGAATGACCACCGCATATTCCCAGAGCAATATGGCCTTAGTTGCTAATGCTCCTAAAAACTAAACAACAAACAAACCATCTTGTGTAACACAACTCCCTAGATAATTGTATTTCTCTACTTGTCTTATAATGTTGCTCCCTATTTTCAGTATGCATTTGGGCACAATTTTCTTTTTGCTGAAACTATGCACTCTGTTTTTTAATGTTTATTGTTAAGCCTTTCCTTCTACTTTGTTCCACTACTTTGTTTAGAAGTTCTTGTAGTTCTTCTTCTTCTGTCTCGGCAATGAGAGCAATGTCATCTGCATATCTGATGTTGTTTACATTCTGTCTGCCAAATGCGAATCCTCCAATTCCATGTGTTCCTCTCATAATTTCCTCGTTGTAGAGGTTGAATAGGTCCAGAGAGCAAACATAGCCCTGTCTTACACCCCCCCTCAGAATTCTTATGTTCTCACCCCTGTCTTTTCCAATTCTTAGGCTGGCTGTTTGTTCCCAGTATAAGTTCCTGAGTATCCTTATGTCTTTCCCATCTATGTCTAAACAATCTAGAACGTTGAAGAGTTCTTCATGTTTCACTCTGTCAAATGCCTTCATAAGATCAATGAAACACATAAACAAGTCTCTCTGCATTTCAGTAGTCCTCTCCGACATTATCCTTATCATGAAGATAGCATTTCTTGTTCCAGTATTTTGCATAAATCCACATTGTTCTTCTCCTATCTCCAGCCCTATTTTATTCCTTATCCTCATCAATATTATTCTTAGAAGAATTTTAGTAATATTACTAATTAAGCTTGAGCCCCTCAATAGCCCCTTGTTTCTTTGGTAGAGCTATGAATATGGATTTATTAAGATCCTCTGGTATCACTCCACTCTCATATATCTAATTTAACACCTCAGCTATTATTGCAATGCCAAAATCATCCAAAGCCCTTATCATTTCTGTCATGATGGCGTCTGGTCCAGCTGCCTTATTACTTTTCAATCAGGATGGTTTTCCCCCATGTTTGTCCTGAAAGAGCTATTCACTGTATTCTGTCCCTCTGTTCATAACTTTGCCTTTTTCCATGATTACTGTTCAATCCTTCATTTTTACACAGCCCGACGCTGGACAGATCTTATATTCCACCAATTCCTTGATTTTCCTGTACATTGTAGCTGGCTCTGAGTGTTCATATTTTTCAATCTCTTGGCACTGCTCATTTAACCATGCTTCTTTTGCCTCTTTGCATTCCTCTTAATTTCCTTGTCCATTTTCCAATATTCTTCACTGCATCTTGAAAAATCTGTTGCCTTTGCCTCATCAAGCTCAGGATTTTGCTCATCATCCATTGATTTTTACTTTTCCTTTCTTTCTTTGGAATGATCTCACATGCTGTGTTGGTCAAGGCTTCCTTCAGTGCGTGTCATTTTCTGGTTCCTTCATTTGCAAGTATCTCATACCTGCTTCTGACCTCCTCAGCATATGCATTCCTAATGCCATCATCTTTCCGCAATAGATCATATTGAAAACATTCCGTTCTTGTGCTTTGTTTTAGTTTTTTCAGCTTAACCAGGAGTTTGGCCACTACTGGTACATGGTCTCTTCCACAATCCGCTCCTGGATATGTCTTTGCCTGAAGGATGGCATTCCGAAAGTGTTTATTTATAGTGATATAGTCTATTTGATTTCTTACATTGTCTTCTGGACTTTTCTGTGACCAGGTACACCTTGGATGTTCTTTAAACCAAATGTTGGCAATCACTTGTTGATTTATCTTGCACCACTGTGCCCAGATTTCGCCTCTTTCATTTTGATTTCACAATCCATATCTTCCTATCACTTCTCCATCTCGCTCACTTCCTACTTTTGCATTTAAGTCTCTCATTATGATTATAATTTCCTGAGATTTGCATTGTTTCAGCTGCTCATAAAACTTTTCTAGTTCCTCTTCACTACTCTTTGCTGTTGGAGCATACACCTGAATGATGGCCATATCAACAGGTTTTCCTTTGAGTTTGACCAGCAGTATTCTGTCCAATAAAGCCCACCAACCTAACACACTCTCAGACGTTGCCCCATCCAACAAAACCCCAACTCCTCTTTCATGTGCTTCTCTCCCGAATAAATCATTCTTTGTTGCCCTGTCTTGAAGTCTCCACTCTTTTTCCACCTGATCTCACATAACCCGAGTATGTTAATTCGTAATCGTTCCATTTCCTGTTTTACATTATCAGGTTTGCCACATTGGGAAAGAGTCCTCACATTCCAAGTATCCAATTTCAATTCACACCTGTTTTTCTTTCTGTTTCTGCTGCTGCTAGTTCTGCTTACAGTTTCTTGTTGATGATCCGGCACCATCTGCAGTCCATGGTTATCTGTACTGAGCGAGGCATCTGCATCTGACGACACTGAGATCCCCTTCACGCTGTTGTCTTCCTCACTTAAATTATGCATGACATTCTTGGCATTTTACAGCAGTGGTTTGCCGTTGCATTCTGCTGGGGGTGTTTACCAAGAACACTATCTCTCTCCCCAGAAGTTCCTCCACTTGAAACAACTGTTGCCTTCTGAAGTCTTAGCTCATCTGCCTTCTTCCTCAGTTTACTAATTGTGGATTCTGCCATTGGCCATCGCTCGTTATCCTGAGCATGGGAGCCTGTAACCCTAGGCAGGGGCCATGCTGGGTACTGACAGCCAGAGCCAGCTTATCCAGGTTTGGTCTGCGGCTCTTTATTGGTTATTCACAGCTGACCTCCATATCTGAAGGTCGTTCCACTATCCGCCACCTATGGATGCACCCGGTAGCAGTATGCTCTGCCTCACACAAATAATCACTGAAGTATATGATCGAGAAAATGTCAAAAATCTCATCTTGACTCCTCAAAGGTTTACCTCGTTTGCTGACTTTGCGAACAGCCTCTTCAAACGCAGGAGAAGAATCCTTACTACTCTAAACAGAACCTGGACGCAGATGGACACTGAATTGGACACTTACTAACAATGACAAAGGGCACAGTGCAACATAAAGTTGAAGAATCCTGATCGGAACCAAAGCATTCCACGGTCCTAACTCTACTTTTCTCAAGGGATGCCTCTCTCTTCCATCCCATACTGTTTAAAACTTTACTCCTCCCCTCCCTGCAACCTGACTTCTCCCACTGACATACAATCTTCCGTTCACATTTTTTGGACCCAGGGGGAGGCTCCTCTCAGGAGGAACCTCTTCCTGGGCATACCATCAGTGCAATGTGAACCCTAGTGTGCCTCCACATGGTGGATAGGAGGCAGCGGGTAGTGAATAAACTCATTCTAGGCCCCCATGCCTGTGAAGACACCAGGAGCTGGCAAACACTCAACAGAACAAACACCCACACACACCCACACTTTCTCCCACTGACATACAATCTTCCGTTCACATTTTTTGGACCCAGGGGGAGGCTCCTCTCAGGAGGAACCTCTTCCTGGGCATACCATCAGTGCAATGTGAACCCTAGTGTGCCTCCACATGGTGGATAGGAGGCAGCGGGTAGTGAATAAACTCATTCTAGGCCCCCATGCCTGTGAAGACACCAGGAGCTGGCAAACACTCAACAGAACAAACACCCACACACACCCACACTTAGCACACTGCCGGCATTGTCACATCTTCTACAGATGCTACAGTGGCTAATGGGGGAAATCCTGGAGAATGCCATGAAACATAAACACAACACATTTTTACATTTTGTCCTTTATGGTAATTATATCTTTAAGTAAATCTCATATCAGTACACTCAGATTGCTGCCAGCCAATGCTTCTTTCAGCTGCAGCTTCTTAATGTATTAAGAATCATTGCTGACAATCATATCAAGAGTATTGCTTCTGATAAATTCCTAACCAAAAACAATTATAACTAGCAGAGAGGGACCCCTTTTAGTGGTCTGCTTATATACCTAGCTCCTCCCTTCATTGGAGTAATTGTGTCTGTCTGATGTTTCGTATGCTCTTGTAAATCTAAAGGCATTTCCTCTTATGCTGAGAATATCAGTTTAAAACTACCAAACTGAACCATTTTGAATATTAATAGATTTTTAATTGTGTATTACTGTGAGTATGTTTATGTATATTTTGCCCACTGTCACTTTTTCATGCTCAACCATACTGCTTGCTATTTCTAGCTGAGCTGTGGAATTTAAGACCATCCAAATTGCATCACATAGCAACTGTGCAGGTGACTTGTGCACATGGTGTAACCTTGGTGGTCAGTCACTTTTATGCCTGAACAGTTTTGCCTACATAGCAATAGAAGTGAAACACAAGGAACAGTATGCTGCTCTCAGATTTTCACTTCCATATAGCCCAGCTTGCATATGGTTTAGAATGATTAAATATGGACCTGTTTCGATCACAAAACATGATGGGCCTGGAGCTTCAACCACTGCTGTCACCACACAAACCATAAACACTGCTTCTATAATTGCAAGAGATCATTGTATAACAGTAAGGCAACTGGCAGAAATGTTGAAAATATCAGTGGGAAACACATGGTATTCTCCATGACCATGATATATGACATGTGTTTGTGCATGCTGGGTTCCAAGACTACTCACAGCAATTTTGCATAGAGGTTTGTCAAGAGCTGCAACAAATGGTGTCTGAAGATGGTGAGGTTCTTACACAAGGTGATAATGGCGGACGGACATTACTCATCATTTTGCCCCAGAAGGGAAAAAAAAAAAACAAGTTGTGTCTTCTGTAGGAAAAGTTATGATCATCTCTCTTTTTGACATTCAAGGAGTAGTTTACCAGCATGCTGTGCCACATCACACAACTCTTACAGGACAAAAACATTTCCATTCATCAGAAGAAACAGTAAAGACAACTGTGGCAATTCTCAAATGCATGTCAAACAATAGCTTCAACCATGCATTTGAATAATGGCTGAAACATTGAATAAAGTGCATTTCATCAAATAGAACCTACTTTGAAGAGGACCATTAAAATGTAAATGATTGATAAAGGTATATTGTGAAAAAAAAAATATATATATGATCATTCCTATTTAACAGCCCTTATAATTTTTTTTTTTTCTGTGGAAAGAATGGGGGAATTCTGTGCAGAATTGACCCCACCAATAATTCCTATTTTGAAAAGGGTTGTCAAAATTATGCTACATTAATTTATTATCAGAATATTCAATAGGATTCTAAGATTTTTAAAAGTACAAATTTTAATTCCCAAGTAAGATCGGTGAATAGAAATGATGAGACAAATAATTGGTTTCTTGCAAAGTAGCAAAAATTTCTGTTTTTATCTCATTCACGTTATTCCAATTATATTTAATTTTCTTTTGGAAGAATTACTTTAATATATATAATTAATTTAATATATATTTCTGGTTGTTGTTTTATTCTCAAAAGGAGCATTATTTGCCACGCCTTGTGTATTCTAAACTGAAGTTACTGCTAGAAGAAGAAGAAGAAGAAGAAGGCGAGAATGATATGACTTTGAAATCTTTTATTAATTCTTCAATGAAAGATAAGGAGAAAAAAACCTATATAGAGGTAGGAGTTGATAGTTCGATACAATAATAAATATTTCTTTACTTGGCTTATGTTATTTCATAAAAAAAAATTACTTCCCCACCAAAAACACAAGAAAACAATTACACAACCAAACCAGAATGAATTTATTATTGTAATACTCATTTGGACCGCTCAGTTTATAAGGAATCTGTGGTGTTGAATCATCATTTATGAAACATATATACATATATATAATTACAACAGTATGTAAGATAAGGATTTTGAACTTTGTTTAAAGTGAAATACAGTACTTTATTGTACTTTATATTGTACAAGAAAGTTGTGGGAAATTGGTATGGCTATGGTACAGTGTGGATGATTCCATGAATAGTCATTTTGGCATAATAGTGTTATGATGTTAGATAGTAGAGACCTGCCTCCCCGTGGTGGGGACGCTAACTTGTGGTGGGAGTGTGATGATCCATTTTCACCACAAGGTCAAAAGGTCGATTAATGAACTAATGTACTAATTATTATTTTGTTTTCTTTGGGTTGACCAGCAGAGGTCTTTGTATTTTATTTTTAGTGAATTAAAACCTATTGGTTTGGTAGAGAAATATGAATGAGAACAAGTCGCATATGGGTGGGAACCCCAGTGGCTGGCGACTTGGGATGAAAGCTCACTCAAATGAAAATGTAATACTCATTTGGACCATTCAGTTTATAAGGAATCTGTAGCGTTGAATCATCATTTATGAAATATATATATATATACATAATTACAACAGTATGTAAGATAAGGATTTTGAACTTTGTTTAAAGTGCAATACAGTACTTTATTGTACTTTAGAATAAAAGCATTCCAAGCGAGCCCTAAAGCCAAATGAATTTAATAAGTGTATTAAGCATAATAAAAGCAATCAAAGAGGATGTGAGATAAGAATTTAGCATAAGGATTTTGAATAAAAGTATATCTAGTGAGCCAAAAGGATTTAGAATAAAAGTATATCTAGTGAGCCAAAAGGATTTAGAATAAAATATATCCAGTGAGCCATGAGGCCAAAAGACTTAGATAGCCTGAGTTGGTTTAATGCACTATACGTTATAGATAAACAAATAATTAATAATAACATAAAATAAATGAAAGTAAAATAAAATAAAATATGATGAGGCAAATTACTGATAATAGGTTACATTGAATGGTATTTTAATAGCAATTTTAATTTATTTTTTGCCAGGTTAACATTTTATGGTAGGTATTTAGGTGATATCCTTGTTATTTCACATGAAAACAACATAAATAATCTTATGAGTTCTTTTAATAATATACACACATGACTTAAATTTACTTTAGAACAAGAAAAATCAGGTGAGAACTCTATAAACTTTTTTAACTTTACATTAAGAAGGGTTAATGATAACATACACTTTAAAATATATCGGAAACCTATTAATACAGGGAAATTTTTACATTACTCGAGCTACCACCCTTTTACGTATAAAAGGAGTATCATTTTCAACCAATTTCACATTGCGTATAGATATAATTCGACACAAAAAACCCTTAATGACAAACTCAGGGAACTTACAACAAGATTTTTAAACAGGGGATATACACTAGGTATAATTAGGAACATTCAACGACACACGAAACTAAAATCTGAAATGGTTCCAGTAATTAAGAACTCCACACATAAATATTTTATTAAAGTTCCTTAAGTACAGTACAAAATAGTTGCACAACCAATAAGTAAACTTCAGACAATATTGAGGGAAAGGAAACCAACCTCAGTCTCTAACATGGAGCGGCCCCGAGTGCCAAGTGATAGTGCCCAAGCGATATTTTGTGCGATGCATAGCGTTCTTTCTCAGTGGATTAGTTATATTTATTTTCCAGTGTCACTATTCTTCTTGTTTTTCATAAGTGATTCTTTACTTAAAAGCTTTGAAGTAGAATCCAGAAAGGAAATACACCTTTCTTTCCTTGTGTATATATATATATATATATATAATCCGTACTAACCTAACTAAACCTCTAAACCGCTTGGTCACTGGTGGCACCGCTCCTGCCTCCACTTGGCAGGGCTGGTAAACTGGGAGCAGAAAAACACTCTCCCGGGGCAAAAAGGAGCAAAGATGGACATAAATAGACATGCCACTTATGGATCTCATGATCCAGATCTCTCAAACAGAGAAGACTTAAATGCAGGTAATACAAAACGGCAGAAAAAAGAAGGAACAGAAACCCCCTGCTCCTCTTTTTTTGATACTGCATTCTTTGACTGACAATCCTTTGAGTAAGCTCTCCCCATTCTTAATACAGAAATGTCTTGAGAATGTGGCGGGCCCACCAAAAATGGTTCGAAGATTAAAATCCGGAGACCTTCTAGTGGAGATGAACGAGAATAAACACTCTGAAAAACTATTAAAAATATCGACTTTTGGTGGAATTCCCACAAAGGTTACCCCGCATGCCACCTTAAACTCCTCTAAAGGGGTAATAGCCGAGTGGGATCTCCTTAATGTGTCTGAAGAGGAAATCGTTCAGGAATTAGGCGATCAAAATGTAATAAATGCCAAAAGGATAGTCATTAAGAAAGATGGGGTTCTTACTCCTACCCGAACGGTCATTCTTACATTTAAAACACCAATTTTACCAACAACTGTTAAAGCTGGATATCTAATGTGTAAAATTCGACCTTATATTCCAAACCCAGTCCGGTGTTTTAAATGCCAAAAATTTGGACACTCACAAGCAGTCTGCAGGGGTGTAACCACCTGTGCCTCCTGTGGTTCAAAAGAGCATGTTCACACAGACTGCCCCACTGAAATACAAAGCTGCCCAAACTGTAAGGGGAATCATTCAGCATTTTCAAAGGAGTGCATCCAGTGGCAGACTGAAAAGAATATACAAAAGTACAAAGTAGAATACAAGGTGCCATACCAAGAAGCAAAAAGACATTGTTTAATTTCAAATAAATTGCCATCTTATTCTTCAGTTGTAAAAAAGCAACGATCCATAACAGTACAAACAGATTTTTCAGTTCCGCCAAGCATCTCAATTTCTGATTGGGCCAGGTCAGTCCTCTCTACACTAAAAGAACAGCCTACCCAACAGCAATCAACTCATTCGGTAAACACACCATTGACAATACCGCCAGATAAAAATTCTGTACAACAGCCAGTTAAGGAAACAAGCTCTGAAAGAAATAATCAAAAAAACCAGTACTGATACCATGGACATAGATAGAAATTCACACCGAGATGATCCACTTCTTGAACTTAGAAGCAGTTGCTGCTAGAGTTATGGTTAAAATAGCGGTAACAGTTGTTTCCATATACCTTTCGCCAAACTATTCATACTCTCTAGCAGATTTGAATGATTTAGTTACTCAGCTGCCACCACCTTTCTGTATCTTGGGTGACTGGAATGGGCATCACCCCCTATGGGGTTCCTCGCACCTTGATAAGAGAGGTCAGTTAATTGAAAAATTTCTTGAAAGGCACAACTTAACATTATTAAACATGGGACTCACACGTACGTGCATCTTTCCTCAAGGTCAACTTCTGCAATTGATCTTTCAATATGCTCGCCAAACCTCCTTCCTCTTATTGATTGGACGGTCACTGATAACCTGCGAAATAGTGACCACTTTCCAGTAATATGCGCACTATCGGCTAACTCTCCTCCTCAAACTGAGATAAAAACTGTTTGGAAATTCGACAAATAACTGGAAGAAATATCAAGAGCTGGCACATCTAGATATTCAGACTGTTGAGACCCTCACCATTGACTCTGCCGTAACTTACATAACTCAGCAAATGATAGCAGCTGCAGAAACCAGTATACCCAGATCATCCATGAAAACTCGCTCCCACCCAAAAATATGGTGGAATGAAGCCTGTAGCAATGCGAAAAAAGAGAAGAATAGATACTGGAACTTATTTCGTAAATACCCAACCACAGCTAATCTCATACAGTTCAAGAAAGTTAGAGCTAAATCTCGTCACATACAACGAATAAGCAAAAAAGAAACATGGTCTAAATATGTCTCCTCTATAAACAGGACCACAAATATCAGAACTGTTTGGAATAAAGTTTGAAGAATTAATGGAAAATATCCACCTATAACCACTCCGATAATAAATCTAAAAGGCAAAGAAATATGCAATCCTCTCGATATTTCTAATACGTTAGGTGAAACCTTTGAAAAAATCTCCGCTGTAACCGCATTTGAGCCAAGTTTCCAGGCGCATAAAGTACAAGCAGAAAAATATAATCTCAATTTCAATACTTCACGACAGCATCCATATAATGTACCCCTTACCATGGTAGAGTTACATAGCGCACTTGCAAAATCCAAAAATAGTGCTGCTGGCCCTGATGGAGTGTACTATGCCATGATATATCACTTAAGTGAAGAATCCCTTTCTGCTCTGCTAAAACTGTATAATAGAATCTTTGGCGAAGACTACTACCCTACCAGTTGGCGTCATTCATTCTATTGTATTAGCTTTCCCAAAACCAGAAAAGGGCCATTCAGATCCAGCAAATTACCGACCGATAGCGTTAACTAGTTGTATAGGAAAAGCATTAGAAAAAATAATTAATGCCAGATTGACATGGTTCCTAGAGACTGAATGCATTCTAAGTCAAAATCAATATGGATTTCGAAGAACTAGATCAACACTTAACCTTATGGTCAAAGCTGAAGGAAACATCCGAAATGCATTTCTCAGGAACGAACACCAAGTGATGATATGTCTTGACATCGAAAAAGCTTTTGATACAACCTGGCAGTATGGAATTCTTCACGATCTCTATGAATCCGGTATTCGTGGTCATCTTCCAAAATTTATCCAGAACTTTTTGAGCAATAGGACCTTTCAGGTACAATTTCACTCTGCTCTCTCGCAAACATTTGTGCAAGAAGAGGGGGTCCCTCAGGGTTCTGTGCTTAGTGCCACGCTCTTCTCTCTCAGGATTAATTCCATTACTAAATGTATTCCCGACACAGTTGAAACTTATCTGTATGCCGACGATCTGGCAATCTCAAGCCACTCACAAAACATGCGTTTCATTGAAAGGCAGCTTCAAGGTACAATTAACAAGCTTGTTCAGTGGGCCAAAAATAATGGATACAGACTTTCAAAACAAAAAACAACAGCAATTCATTTTTGCCGTAAACGGAATTTACATCCAGTTCCCGATTTACATCTCGATTCTCATCCAATTTCTTTTCAACAGCGTATTAGCTTTCTTGGACTAATTCTGGATAAAAAACTTAGTTTCTTAGAGCATATTAAGCATATTCGTACAACCTGTCTAAAGAAGCTGAATCTCCTCAAGGCAATTCGGCTATGTCATGGGGTGCAGATCGTCACATGCTGCTGCACTTATACCGGTCGCTCATAAGATCCAAACTAGACTATGGTTCACCTGCATATGCCTCAGCTAGTACATCACAATGACCTCCGAATCACATCACATCGACCCAGTACATCACAATGCTCTCCGAATTGCACTGGGAGCTTTTCGTACATCGCCAGTTCAGAGTCTCTATACGGAAGCACATTAACCACCTCTATTTCTTCGTCGGCAAGCTCTGTTATTAAGTTATGCAGCAAAAATCAGAAGTTTCCCACATCATCCTATAAAGCAGTATTTATTCACCCCAAAATGGCATAATTTGTACCAAAATAAACCTTTGCAGAATAAACCATGTGGCATTAGATTACAAAGCATAACTACGAGCTGGGAACTAAATATGAATGACATAATTCTAGATATTAGCACGGCTATGCCACCATGGCAAATACCCTTGGCCAATGTTGACCAACATTTCCAACAATGGGGAAAGAATGCACTTCCAAATTTCAGTATTCAGCAGATCCATGCAACTCACTCTTTTCAGTTCTCTAGTTTTACCCAAATTTACACTGATGGTTCCAAGACAGATAGTAAAGTTGGAGCAGCTGCAGTTCTACCAAACATTACAATATCCCAGCAGCTCCCTTTGGAGTACAGTATTTACACCGCAGAACTGTATGCTATCCTGATGGCTCTAGACAATGTAAAACAGTCATTATATCCTCAAACTATTATCTACACCGATTCCTTAAGTGCTGTATCTGCTCTTCAGTGTAAATTTCCTTCCAGTCATCCGTTTCTACAACAAATTCAAACCAAGTTAGTGCAGCTTCTTGCAAACAGGCAAAAATTAATTTTCTGTTGGATACCTGGGCACTCTGGAATCAGAGGAAACGAACAAGCGGATCTTGCAGCCAAGAACGCCAGTCACATAAAATCAGACGTGCAGATACCTTATACAGATTAAAACGCATCATACATACCAATGTTAGAAAAAAATGGCTATCCATTTGGCAGGGAGAAAAAAGCAGTAAGCTTTTTCAAATTAAAAACGATCACAAGAAGTGGCTATCAAGCCTAAGGGGCAATAGAAAGGAAGAAGTAGTACTTGCCAGTATTCGAATAGGACATACTCACCTAACTCATAGTTATTTGCTCACTCAGGATGACCCTCCACTATGCAGCAACTGTCAAACTCAACTCACAGTAAACCACTTGATCATTGAATGTCCATTATATCTGAGAGAACGAAAAACAGCTTTCTCTTCACATCTATATTCTTCTAATAAACTTACCTTACAACAGATTCTCGGAGACCGACAAGATATTAATGATGTTTTTACCTTCCTCAAAATGATAAACAAATATCACCTGATCTGAATGCTTTTATTTAATATAACAATCAAGTACCAAATAAGATTGAAATAGGTGCATTATGGCCTTAGTAGCCCTTGCACCAATAAATCCAACAAACAACAACAACAACTAACATGGAGCAAACCAATATTGTCTATAACATTGCTTGTGGGGGAGTGCAACTCATTTTACATTGGTTCCATTCAAAATTATCTTTCGATGCATTTACAACAACACAAGGCATCTGTGAGGGTGAAAAGGACAGGTGCATCTGAACTTTACTTTACTTTCATGCCATTCAGGAGAACCACGTTTTTCTGTTTAACGAAACTAATGTAATAAATTCACCGAAAAAATACATGAAACTGTTAATTGCTGAAACACTTGAAATGAAATTAAACTGTTATTCTTTAAATGTACGAAGACCATATACTATTTTGGACTTGTGGATCTTCACGCACATGTGTGACTTGCACGATTCACATTGGTTAATGGTAATAATCTTGTCGTGAATGTGCCTATTTTAAAATACAAGAGAGTGGATATTGTTTTAACTCGTTACTTCTTGTTAGCACGGTTTACAACCGAAATACCTGTTCATGTATTAAGAAGTTTAGCCTAATAATATTTTAATATGGTTTTAATTTAATATAGTTTTAATACAGTTTGATAATTGTCTTCTCTTTCTGGTCTATCATTGCTGATGGGTTTAGTTTGGGGTAGGTTGATGTGCATCGGCTGCACTTGGCTCTTCCTTGATAGCAGTTAGCAGACTATGTGAATTGAAGACAAGTTTAGTTTTATATAATATCACATAATTTAACAATCCTTTAATAGGGATATGTTGGCATTTTAATACTTAAAATATTTTATATTACATTAACTGGATCAGTTTGATGTGAGCGTCGGGTCAAGATTTCCTACAATAAACTTATGATATCTATCTTATATTTAGACAAGAATATCTAACAAAATACTGCAAGCAGCAGACAAAGCAATCCCAAATGATCCGCTAAAATACCTGCCAGCTCTAAAATGTGGTGGAATGATGAATGTAGTGCTGCTAAAAAAGAGAAGAACAGAGTATGTAACATCTTCAAAAGGTTCCCAACAACCGAAAACCTCATCTGCTTTAAAAAGGCAAGAGCAAAGGCAAAACGAGTTAGATTGACCATCAAAAGGCAAGCATGAAGGCATTTCGCTTTCACAATTACAAAAACACAAACAATTTAGGCCAAAATACAGCGTATGTCACATGTTCAATGTCAATAGTAGTAGTAGTAGTAGTGGCATGTGATGCAAGAAAGCAAGCTTATGCAGCATCAGCCAAAAAAAAAAAAAAAAAAATCACACCATTCCCTCCAAATGCCTGTCCAGTTTCTCCTTAAATTTATTTAACCTATCAACTTCCACAACGACAGATGGAAGTTTGTTCCAGCAATTAACCACCCGCTGGCTAAAGACAAATTTCTGCACATCTATTCTACTTCTGTCTTTTCTTAATTTGAATTTATGCCCCTTAGGTTTGTAATCTGAACAAGTGGAAGGATCCCATCAGAATTCACTGTGCTCAATCCATTCAAGGCTTTATACACCTCAATCAGATCACTGCGCATGTGGCTAGTCTCCAGCCACTGCAATTTGCAGAACTTAAGCCTCTCTTGGTAAGAGGATCCCTTAATTCCCCTGACCAATCTTGTTGCCCTTCTCTGTACACGCTCAAGCAAATCTACATCCTTCCTAAAATGAGGCCTCCAGACCTGTACGCAGTACTCAAGGCGTGGCCTGACCATTGCCTTATACAGAGGGACAATCACCTCCTTTTCCCTGCTAGCAAAATTCCTATAAATCATTGACAAAACCCCATGACCTGCCCTGGCAGCCTGTCTGGATTGCTCAGAAAACTTCATATCTGACTGCACAATTACTCCCAGGTCTTTTTCATTTTCTACCACCTTAAGTGTAGTACCACACAGTTGGTACGTTTCTCTGGGGTTACTTCTACCCATATGCAGTACTTTGCATTTGTCAAGGTTAAATTTCAGTTGCCACTTCTTAGCCCATCTGCCCTAATTATCTAGATCCTGTTGCAGTAGCACACTGCCGTTATTGTCATTAACAACCCTGCCAACCTTTGTATCATCTGCAAACTTCGACACTAAGCCTGATATACCTTCATCAATATCATTGATAAATATTCAAAACAACAGAGGATCCAACACTGAACCCTGTGGGACTCCACTAATAACCCTCTGTCTTCTCCCACTCAACCATCCTTTTATCCATTGTAGCAACTTACCCTTAATACCATTCTGCTCCAATTTGTACAATAGTTTTCCATGCACAACAGTGTCAAAAGCGTTCCTGAAATCCAAATACAGTCAGTCCTTGTATAACACGTGTTTACATTACACGAATTTGATCATACACGATTTATAAATAGGGGAACGATATCTTATATAACACAAACCGGATTCGTTTATTCACGAACCGAATTCGTTTATACACGATTCGCCTTTGTGTTTACAAGAAATGGCAGTCAAACACGGAATCACCCCAACTGAATGCAACATGATAGGAATGAAGAGAAGATTCTGAAAACGTATTTATGTGTTTTATTACGTGAAGGGGAAACACATTTCACCATAATAACGTAAAAACCAACACAATTCCAGCTATCGGTATAATCGTAAATGCAATTAGATTGAGTTTACTACCAGTTTATAATAGATTCCACTAGCAGAAATGCAACTGGAAATTGTTTTTATTGTTTTATGGTAGTAACCCCCAGAAATGTGCTTTAGTAAAATGTGAGGTGTTAATAGTGTATCTCTGCTTTTACGGTGTTGTTTATTCAGTTGCTAGACGAGCGCAGCTTTGTTTATGTGTATCATGCGTGCCTCCTCGTTTTGTAATTGTGCTTTATTCCCTAAAAATGAGTAAAATACTTAAACTGTTTGAAAAGGAATCGTCCTGGTGAAGACACTGCAGATTGAGAGAGAAAAAGAAAAGCAATATCGATAAACAGAGGCGGACGGGGTCAAAAATTCTTACCCGGGAAAATTTATAGTGGCCTCATACTAGTGTTTATGGCCAAAATCACACTGGCCTCCGGCCCACCGAGGTTTCTCCGATAAGGCTTATGGCCGTCCGCCTCTGTTGATTGAGAAAAATATGAAATTGTGAAACGCTTTGAGCGAAATGAAAGACAATGTGATATTGCACGTGCTACAGATCTAATTGAGGCAACTCAGAGAATTAGAAAGAATGCAGAGAAAATAAAAACAACTTTTATAGCAGGAATAACTCAAAGTGTAATTAAAATCCATTAGATTAAGACAAAGAATTGGAAGAGATGGAACGGCTGTCATCTGTTTGGATAAAAAATCAAACAAAAAACAATTTTGCTTACGATAGAGGCAAAAGCATTAGCGATATTTTATTACGTAATAGTCGTAATAAAATACTTACATATTTTATTACGATAATTTATTGTGTTTGGTAATGTTTTGGTTACAAATGTGTGTTCAATCTTGGGTAGTTGGCACATAACCCTATTTTTCCCATAGGGCCTGTTGTTTATATTGCACGATTTTGCATTGCACGAGGGTTTCTGGGAACACAACTATCGTGTTATACGAGGACTGACTGTATATGATATCAAAATTTTTTGCATCCAGTTTTTTGTGTGCTCTGATATTTCAAGACAAGAGGAGATTGCAAATGTTCTAGTAGATCGTTCATGGAAATCTCAGCTGTGACATCATACTTGCCTCAATTCCAGACACACAAAGAACTAGCTGAAAAACAATCAATTAATTTTAAATCAACATCCACTGCTGCATATAATTTCCCCTTCACAATGTCAGAGCTACACCATGCCCTAGCCTCTACTAAACTCAGTGCAGCAGGGCCAGATGGAATACATTACATCATGATTGCAAAACTTACTGAACCTACTCTCAAGACATTGTTACTGCTCTACATCAGAATATTCAAAGAAAACACTTTCCCTGACAAATGGCAGCATGCTTATGTTTTGGCATTTATAAAACTAGGAAATGATCCTACAAATCTACAGCATTATCGACCTATTGCACTCACCAGCTGTATGCAAGATTGTGGAAAAAATTATCAATGCTCGGCTATCCTGGTTTCTTGCTCGAAATAACCTTATGAATCCAGTGCACTGTGGCTTTTGTGAAGGTTAATCCACTCTTGATCTTTTGATTAAGACAGAAATAAACATCTGTGATGCCTTCGTACAGAGAGAACATCTTACCATGGCCCGCTTTGACATTGAAAAAGCATTTGACACTGCTTGGAGATATGGTATAATGCAAGATCTATACAATCTGGGATTACACGGATAACTACCACAGTTTATAAGAAACTTCCTACACCACTGCTCATTTCAAGTTCAATTTCACAACCACTTATCTTCAAAGTTCATATAGGAAGAAGGGGTGCCAGAAGGATCAGTGCTAAATGCTACCCTCTTTAATATAAAAATTAATTCAGTAACACAGTATCTGCCACAACAATGTCCACTACCCTCTATGCCGATGTACAGGGTAGTGAATATTGTTTTGTAGTGGATTTTTAAATGGGACTGGGGATACTTCAGTATCGCCTGCCATTCACCTAATATGCAAATGGTAGAAAGACAGATGCAATGTGCCATGAACAAAATAGCTAAAATTGCCTCTCAACCCAAAAGACTGGCAGGATACACTTCTGCAGGAAGCATAACCTACATCCACACCCAGAATTTTGACTAGAAAATGAAATCATAACAGTGGTCCCTAGTGTCCGCTTTCTTGGTGTGATATTTAACCAAAAACTCACTTTCCTGGAACACATTAACACTCAGGGTTACCATATAAAAGCTAAACATCTTAAGGGTTCTATCAGGCACAACATGGGGAGCTGATCGTTACTCACTACTACAGTTGTGCCATGCATTAATACGGTCACATCTAGACTACGGTTTTGCAGTGTATAGCGCTACTAGACTAAATGCTTTACGTTGGCTTGATCCTGTACACCACAGTGCACTTTGTCTTGCACTGGGGCATACCGTACATCACAATATTCACTACCCTCTAGAGGGTAGTGAATATTGAGATGAGAACACTGAGAATTCAGCACTGCCAGTACACATCAGTCTACACAGTTGGATCTAAAACTGACAATCATGTTTGTATAGCAGCAGTATTTCCCGACATAACTATATCCAAGAAACTCCCTACTGAATGTAGCAGCTATACTGCAGAACTTTGTGCTGTCCACATAGCCTTAAATTATGCACTCTCAAAAACCATGTTGCACAGTGTTATATATATACAGACTCCATTAGTGCTATTCAAACTATACAACAGAATCTGAGGAATGATAACCCCCTACTGAGACAGATATAGAATACTCTAAGTTAAAGCAGAAGAACCAACAAGTTCTCTTGTGATGGATCCCTGGTCACTCTGGAATTTCACAAATACTGGTCTTCCATGGAAGACCAGTATTTGTGAGAACTGACATTAAGAAGTTGTATTAGCCTGATTACGGATAGGCCACACACACTTGACATATCTCTATCTACTTATGACCGCTGACCTACCACGTTGCATAAACTGCAACACCTAACGTCCAGCATATACTCATTGATTGCCTGATTTACAACAGTGAGCGACAAACTCTCTTTGCCTCATTTTCAGCAACAAATATTCTGAATATTGCCCATCTTTTAGCAGATATGCCATATGTGGACAAAATCTTCACTTTCCTTAAAACTGTATAACACACTCTAAACTTCAGCTGCAATCCAATGGGGGGTAAACACTACCGAGCATTAAACTTTACCATAGTTAGGCACATTATGGCCATGTTGCTCTTACGCAGTAAAGCCCACACAAACACACACAAACACACAATTCTGACAAACAAACCTTAGCTATCAAGTTCGAGATATATGTTATCAAGTTACGCTACACCTTAACGATCACAATGCTAAATTAGTTATATCTTTAGCTAAATACAAAGGATATATGCCCAGAAAGTGATTAAAATCTTCAAAATACTTATTACAATTGAAGCTCTAGTATTCTTCTATGCTACTGATTATGCTATGTTATTCTAGCCAATAGTGGCAAGAGTAGAGAGTTGTAACTTACAAAATCAAATTTAAAAAATACGCTAATGAACGCTTCTAAGCCTATTTAATCTATTTGTAAAACAGAAATTAATATGTTAACTAATCAAAAAAAATATATATGGCAAAAGATATATGCCCAAAAGGTGATTAAACCCTTCAAAATACAGTACTTATTTATTATTACAATTTAAACCCTAATATTCTTCTGAAATACTGGTTAAGCTGCAATATTCTTACCAGCACGATAGCAGTATGAGTGGCGAGTTGTAACTTACAAAATCACTAGCTAAATTTAAAAAATAAGCTAACAAAAGCTTCTAAGCCTATTTAATCTATTTATAAAACACAAATTAATATGTTAACTAATTAAAAATACGATAAAACTTCAAGGAAAACTTATCTGTTTGCAGCAACTATAGAAGTCTACGTCTTCACCAAGTGACACCTGGCAGCCAATTTAATCTCTAGACTTCATTGTTCCATATGAAATTGGAGCAGAATCACAATTGGAGGCAAGTTGCTGGGGATGGTTGAGTGGCAGAAAGGTAGCGTGTCGTTATTAATGAGCACTGCTCTTTTTGCACTAATGTTATTAGTGGAGACCTCTCAGGGTTCAGTGCTAGAACTTTTGTTGTTTTCAGTATTTACTGATGATATTGATGAAGACATATCAAATTTAATGTCCAAGTTTTCAGATACACAAAGGTTGGCAGGATGGTTAATGACAGAAATCAAGGTAAATGCTGCTACATGACCTAGAAAAATTATCTGGATGGGTCAAGGAGTGGTAGTTGAGGCTTAACTTTGAAAAATGCTAGGTAATGCATAATGAAAGCAGCAATCCCTCAATACCATATCAGTTGGTTAAGTTATTTTGGTTCTACACTCAAGGTAATTGGAAAAAAAAAAAAAAAAAAAAAAAAATCCACCTCAGGATAATTATAAAATCTGATATGAAGTTTTTTTGGGCATGCTAGTTCAGCCCATGGAATTTTTGATATAGAGGAATTTTGTAATCAGGGACAAGGTGATTGCCATGTTATGTAGTACGGGGATTTTGTCAATGATATAATGGAATTTTATCATCAATTTTGTTTGTTATTTGGTTTTTAGGAGCATTAGCAACTAAGGCCATATTGCTCCGGGGATATGCGGTGGTCATTCCCTGACCTTTCCACATCCTCTGTATTTGGTGGGCACGGGATCGAACCCCGGTCTAATCAAGAAGTGTGTACTACGCACTGCTGCTCCTGCCCACCTGGCTACAGAGGCATCTTCATCATCAGAGATAGAGCGATTGCCACATTATGTAATACGGTGGTTAGGCTGCATCTTGAGTACTGCATACAGGTCTGGAAGCTATTTTTAGGAAGGATGTTGATCTCTTGGGATGGGTGCATAAAATGGGAGCAAAATTATCAGGGACAGAAAAGGGTACTCTTACCATAAAAGATTTCAGTTCTGCAAATTGCAGCATCTGGAAGTGTAGGCACCTACAAGGGGATTTAATATAAGTGTTTAAGGCCTTTAATGGATTGAATAAATTAATTAACTTAGTAAAATAAATTAAACAAAAATTCACTCTCTCAGGCTGTCCAAGTTACCCAGAACAGTTGTCATATATCCTTTGTATTTTGTATTTTCTGTCACCTTGTTCATTTCCTATTTTTATATGTAGGAATTTTTGATTCATTCACTATTTCTTTGGACATTTTTTAAGATTCCCAAGTACTGGAAGAACAAATGATATTGTTTCAACAGCTGTATCAAGTCTGTAACTGATGTTGAGTGTCTGCCTGAGTGCCTTGGCTTACACACTTCGCAGTCCAGGTAATGATAAAATTGGCTCATCAGTTTAGTGAAGTCAATTGTTTGTTACTTGTGTCCAAAGTATTTTTCAGTAAACTTTCTTAAAGAAAACTTTTTATTTTTATCTTTAGTTGAATGTTGTTGTTATTTGGTTTTAAGGAGCATTAGCAACTAAGGCCATATTGCTCTGGGGATATGCGGTGGTCATTCCCTGACCTTTCTGCATCCCCCGTATTTGGTGGTCACGGGCTCGAACCCCGGTCTAATCAAGAAGCGTGTGCTACGCACTGCTGCTCCTGCCCACCTGGCTATGGAGGCACCTTTAGTTGAATGTTTTGTTGGGTTGCCTCCTCCTCCCATACAAAACACATGATTTTTTACAGGAAACTTGATATTCAGTCATATCTTCCACTTGCAGTTATTTTGTCTATTTCTGTACTAGGTTATTTAATATTTTAATTACATTTTATCCATTTAATTAAATTAATTTTATTTTTCCATAAATTGTCCATTCTGCCATTCCCAATATCTGAGGTGTTTTTTTTTTTTATTATTATTATTATTATTATTATTATTATTAGAGGGTGCAGTGTGTTAGGGGAGTCTTTGGAAAATTTCTGCCTGGGATTCTTTTAGTTTTCTGCCTTCACCAGGTAAGTAAGTACTTTGTTAATAATTTGCATAGCATAGGGCCACAGCCTTTCAACTAAGTGCTTTGGTAGATTTAGAGCTTATTGGAATGGTATGTCTTTTGGTTGTTTCTGATACTGGTGCCTTGTGGTTCTAGATAATGGGACCATCACATATGAAATCCTCCTTTTTTACATCACATTTTAATATATTTTACTTGTATTCAATCATTTTTTTTTGGTATTTTCTTAATAAATTCAGAAACTCAAAAACATGTGCTACAAAGGAGACAAGGTCATCACATAATTTGAATTTTTTCTGAGTATAAAAAAAATGATTTCTTTTTTTGTATTGCATATCTTCCATTTAATTTTATCTTTGTGATAAGTGTATAATTGCATTACTTATGCTAATTAAAAAAATATTTGACTGAAATCAACAGTAACCTAAATCTTTTAGAATCATCTAACTGAAGAACTTTCTTTGCTGAGCATCATCGAGAAAGATTTTGAGAGAGCTAGCTGCTATATATCGCTATGTTTCCAGAAATTTTTAGAGGTATGGCTATCTCCTTTTCTGTATATGTATATATATGTATAGTTATAGCTGAAACAAATAGTTCATTTACACTTGCACTTTTCCATGTTTACCCATATTTAAGGTACTTTTTTATGCTCTCCATGTAAGTGAAATAAATGTTGCAAGGTGAATGATTAATGAAGGGAAAAGTTGAGGGGAAGGTGCCCAGAGGGAATTGAAAAAATTTGTGATGGATAAATTGAGAAGGGGATAGTAGATATGGGGGAGATGAAGAATAGAGCTGAGGATATAGAGATGAAGTGGTTGTTGAGTGTATGTTGAACTGCCTTGGCAGAGCACTGATGATGATGTAAGTAATCTATTATTTTCCTCAATTCCTTTTATGGACAAAATACATATTCGCTAATGATTAGAACTGTATTAATATTGTTTCAAAAAAGTTATTTGATTTAAAATACTATACAAGAATTGTTCAATTAATCTGTCAGCTAGGACTTTGTGTTGTTGTCTGCCCCCCCCCCAAAGTAAATTTCCTCCTCCAAAGGGCATATTGCTGTTATTTCAAGCACTAAACTCTCTCAACATTTTTGGTTTCACTTTTAGTGAACTGCCTTATGTCTAGTCACTGTTTTATATCAAATTATCTGCATCACCATCCTTATCCACAGTGTAAAATCCTATGGGAATATAATTTTATAAGCCAAAAGTGTTAGAGAATAAAACATTACTTTAAAGTGTTTCTTATTTTTATCTAAACAAGTTTTTCAGAACAATATTGTTACACACACACACACACACACTCTCTCTCTCTCTCTCTCTCTCTCTCTCTCTCTCTCTCTCTCTCTAATTGATATTTGACTGAGTTAAAAAATAATAATAATAAATATCTATTGTTTGATAGCCATGTTCTATACTCATTTTTAGTTGCAAAACTGGAACTATTTATCTGAAAGTTTTTTTATATAGATAGTGAAACCTTTATATAAATAACCACCTTTACAAAAGACCACTATTTCTTAGAAAATAAGCGTCCTGTATTAAATAAAAAAGTTTAAACCTGTCCTGTGTATTAAAATTGTATTCTCTAAGGTGACCACCCTCTGACCTGGCTATGACTCTTAATCCTGTTGTTTGGAGTTTGGTGGAATCCATAGATTTCTAGGAATCTGTAATTCTCTAAGACAGTCATTGTCTTTACCTGACCAGGACTGTTAATCCTGTTGTTTGGCAGCTGGTCTTTTTCAGATTTTTGTGAATCTGGAGTTTCTGAAGTAACCATTTAAATATTATTACCAAATTGGTATGATGGTATTGTTAAAAGAAAAGGAATGGAACGCAGTGCTTTTTGCATTCAGCACTACTTTTAGACGAGGTGCTGGACATAAGGATGGATTATTTGATTCCAAAGGTAGTAGGGCAGGCACAGGAAGTGTGGTACTGTTCTGATTATTGGTAGGAGTCTGCCCTGCCAATTACAGTGGTGTTCAGCAATGCTCCACTTATGGCAGCCTCAACTTCTCCTGAGCACCTGGATTTCTTCTGACCAAAGGGATAAGTGCCTGAACTACATTGGTGTGCAAAACTTATGGACCAACACTATTTCTAAAGGTTACAACCACAAAATCAAATGAAACCGCCTGTGGCGATATGCATAATTGTGGCTGTTCAGTAGCTGGTGCACATGCAAAAATTTGAATCGTGATGAGAGGGCTCACATAAACAGATAAAAGCAGCAGTTCAGCAGTTATGTGCAAATTACCAAATGGTGAGCAAGATTGTTATAGATGTTCGATTGGTTTCATATAGCGCTACAGACAATGAAATGGCTAGTAGACAACATCTGAATGACTTTACCCGGGGTCGAGTAATTGGGAAGCTCAAGGAAGGTCGAAGTGCAAGGAGTGTGGCTGCAGAGTTCGGTATCACCCATAGCATCGTCTCACGTGCGTGGTCGGCCTTCAGAATGACAGGTATAGCTGTTCGAAGGACCAGTGGTGGTCGTCCACAAAAAAACAATGCCCAATGATGACCGCTATATACCCCTACAGGCCAAGAGGTACCGACATCAAACAGTGAGATCCATTGCAAACTAGCTGCACAGGAGCACAGGATGCAGAATATCGTGGTTTACTGTGGCTAGGCGACTCCACAAAGCCATACGATGGCCAGTATGCTGTGTCCCCCTTAACACCTGCCCATCAGAGACACCGTTTACAGTGGTGCATCGAACACAAGGACCAGACAGCAGTGCAATGGGGCAAGGTACTTTTTACTGATGAGAGTAGATTCAGTCTCAGCAGCGATTCTGGGCATCAGCTAATCTGCCAAGAGGTTGGCACACAGTATCACCCCGCAAACATCACTGAAAGGGCAGTCGAGGTGCTCTCGTCTGAGGAGGCGTTATCTTAGATGGATGTACACAACTCCAGATACCGGAAGTCGGTACTATAACCAGTGCATGCTACTGTACTGAGGTAATCCTTCCCCATGTATGTCTGTTCCGAGGTGCCATTGGCCCCGAGTTCGAGTTTATGGATGATAATGCCTAACCCCATTGGACTGCAGCTGTTGATATGCATTTAAAAAGTGAGGACATTGTTTATATGGATTGGCCTGCCCGTTTCCTCTGATCTAAATCCCATTGAACACATATGGGATGCTCTGTAGAGATGCCTAGCGGCATGTCCACACCCACCAGAAAATGTTCACCAGATGAAGATGCCACTGACAGAGGAATGGACACATTCCTCTGTCAGTGGCATCTTCACATTACTGCAAGAACTTATCGGCAACATTGTTCTAAGTATGGACAGGTGGTGCAAAGCCTGCCTTGACATTAGGGGTGGCCATATCTCCTACTGAGGACCACCTCTTTCTTTTGTTCCATCTTTGGCAGTGCTGAATCTCTATCATGGCAGCCAGTGCTACGTTGCCATTTTTGAATAAAGTCCCTCTGTACCATTTTGTTTCTGTTGTTGTGTCGGTGTTGTTTCCTTCATCATTTCTGTACCTCATGACGTTCCTTAGGTATGCTTTTCCCATATCCAGGCCACGCCTGTGAGAAGCTACAGGTGAAAACCTCATTGGTCCTTAAATTTTGCACACCAGTGTCGTGTATATATATATATATATATTTAGTCATATAAATTAGAATAAGGTTTAAAATAATGCCAGCAGTACGGCAAGACAAGAGCGAAAAAACAAAATTAAACCTAGATTCAAATCTAACAGGGAGGGAAGAGAAGGGTAACAAGAATAAAAATATATTGCAACGGAAACTCTAAATTAATTTAGAAATTTTAATTATACAAATAATAATTCATTAAAATTTAAAGCCAATTAAATAGAAATTTAGCGGTGCCCCCTCTGATGGGCACCAGGTCCAAATTTATGTGAAATATCACCAAACAGAGATTTAAACCATTCACAATAAAACAAAACAAAACAAAAATAGAAAAAATAGACTGACCATTATGCCCCATCTCAAGAGAGGACCACAAGGCCAATAATGGTCAGTGAATCGCTACATTTCGAACGCTAAACAAATCGCCACAAAGGCAAAACGATCGCAAGATCAGTCCGCCACACCGATCCCCAGATCGAACTGTCAATGCAGGGAATTGAACAGCGGTGGTCCTGATGCAGCAAAAATCAAAAAATAGAACAGACAAGAGCACTCCAGTGCAAAGCCACACTACTGACAAAAGTAAACTTAACCTGTTTATATAAACGAATAATAAACTATAGATGGCAGTACAGGCGCAGCGTTAGCAATTCGCCCAATACTATCATGTGACATAATTATATTTAAATAATGTTGGAAAAGAAGTATTACTTAATAAAAATAAAAAGGAGGGTAAAGCACACATCAGAGGCAGCAAAAAGCATATTCCTCTACATGATGCTTGAAATATAGTCATATAAATTAGAATAAAGTTTAAAATAATAAAATAATGAATGCCAGCAGTACGGCAAGACAAGAGCGAAAAAACAAAATTAAACCTAGATTCAAATCTAACAGGGAGGGAAGAGAAGGGTAACAAGAATAAAAATATATTGCAACGGAAACTCTAAATTAATTTAGAAATTTTAATTATACAAATAATAATTCATTAAAATTTAAAGCCAATTAAATAGAAATTTAGCGGTGCCCCCTCTGATGGGCACCAGGTCCAAATTTATGTGAAATATCACCAAACAGAGATTTAAACCATTCACAATAAAACAAAACAAAACAAAAATAGAAAAAATAGACTGACCATTATGCCCCATCTCAAGAGAGGACCACAAGGCCAATAATGGTCAGTGAATCGCTACATTTCGAACGCTAAACAAATCGCCGCAAAGGCAAAACGATCGCAAGATCAGTCCGCCACACCGATCCCCAGATCGAACCGCCAATGCAGGGAATTGAACAGCGGTGGTCCTGATGCAGCAAAAATCAAAAATAGAACAGACAAGAGCACTCCAGTGCAAAGCCACACTACTGACAAAAGTAAACTTAACCCGTTTATATAAATGAATAATAAACTATAGATGGCAGTACAGGCACAGCGTTAGCAATTCGCCCAATACTATCATGTGACATAATTATATTTAAATAATGTTGGAAAAGAAGTATTACTTAATAAAAATAAAAAGGAGGGTACAGCACACATCAGAGGCAGCAAAAAGCATATTCCTCTACATGATGCTTGAAATATAGTCATATAAATTAGAATAAGGTTTAAAATAATAAAATGCATCATGTAGAGGAATGTGCTTTTTGCTGCCTCTGATGTGTGCTGTACCCTCCTTTTTATTTTTATTAAGTAATACTTCTTTTCCAACATTATTTAAATATAATTATTTATATATATATATATATATATATACACATATATATTTATAATTATTGATAAAAAAGTAAAGAAAGAAAGTTAAAACGACAATAACTGTAACTAATATGTAAATAATATTTATGAGTCAATGCAGTTGCAAGCAATCATGCAATACACCCATAATGTCTATAATATTAAGGATAATATAAAGAACCATTAGAATAAGCAAATCAATCCAATAATAATACCATCAAGGACCTAAGAAAACGCAAAAAAAAAAAAAAAAAATAATATTATTATCGCTTTTTACCGACAATCTAGATGACTTCAACTGTCTATACCACTATACTTTATCTATACCACTATTTTTCGCCTTTGTGGAGTTCAGGTTCTATTATTCCTACTCCTTTAGTTTTTCTTCTTACTATCTGCATGTTTCTCTATGCGTTAATTTAATTATTTATTTTTACCGTATCCATCACCTAGGGGGCACCACATATTATTTTGACGACTATTACATTATGTCCTAGATACGGTCAATATGTATTATATATTTAATCTTATTTTAATCATTAAATTACATTCTCTGTCGGGTCAATGATGATTAATATATGCTTACATTTATATTTTACTTATATTTTTTACCTTTGATTCTAATATTTCTAAATTTTCTTAACTTTTATTATCTTTCGATTTATTTATATTCGATTTACATTCATTCGATTTACATTCGGCCTATACTGGTTTATATTTGGTTTAGATTTAAATTACTTTGCATATATTGATCATCACAGAAACAGAGAACCTCTTGTCGTTTTTTGCCTTCATTCTGGGTGGTTGGCCCCAGTTGAAGTCATCTAGATTGTCGGTAAAAAGCGATAATAATATATATTTTTTTTTTTTTTGCGTTTTCTTAGGTCCCTGATGGTATTATTGGATTGATTTGCTTATTCTAATGGTTCTTTATATTATCCTTAATATTACACACACACATATATATATATATATATATATATAGGTACTATGGTGGACTTCATGTCTTACTGATTAAGATTGCATCTAATTGTGATGAATTAAGCTTTGTTTTAATATTTGCATCTCTTTGCAAAGTAATAACAACTGTTTCCTTGTGAGGTAAGAAACTTGTCTTTTTGCAGTGCATCAGAACTCACATTTGCATCTCCCTTGGGATGCATCAAGTTCTTCTCTTGCACTTCCTTGTATGGAAAGGGTAGCACATACAAAATGGGCCTGTTATGCCCAGCTGTTTGTCTGCTGACTGTTCTTTGGTGTGTGTGTGTGTGTGTGTGTGTGTGTGTGTGTGTGTGTGTGTGTGTGTGTGTGTGTGTGTGTGTGTGTGTTCAGTTCTTCATGGAATTGATTGTTTGCTACTGACTGGGTTTGTTTGTAAGAAAATAGGGGCTCCAGTGGAGGGGGGTAGACCTTCTGGCATATACTTATAGGGGTAGACCTCCTGGCATATACTTAATTGTGAATGGTATGTAGTACCCTGCATGCTATTCACAGTAAAATGTATATTTGAGGAAAGTACCTCATACAATAACATCCAACTCTTCTCATTGTCACTTGGCCATATTGTAGGTGTTAACTCAAATCATCGAATCTTTTCCTTTTCTGAAACAGTTCAACTATATGACTGCTTCCACAGCAGTCAACACACTTAGTGTCAACTACAGTGATAGGGTCAGTGTTGGTAGGGCAGTCCTAAAAACCAGAAACTTCCATAATATTAATGAATAATATGAATCTCTGTGTTACTCCAAAACATCCGGGAATGGGAGGACATTATTTGTCTACAATTCCATAGTAAATTCTATATACGAAGAAAAAGAATGGAGATAGGAGCAGAAGTTTTGACACTTAGGAATGACTGCGGACTCATTGTCGGTGTTTCTGGAATCTGACTGGAGCTAGCAGGCTCAAAACATTTTTGGTTTTTTGTTCCATTTTCTTCATGGTAATATTAGCTACGATGGAACTGAAGGCACAGAGAACTGATGGAATGGAGGGCACCTATAGGAGTATTCTTAATCTGTTAGCTAAAGAACCATTGAAAACAACTTTGCTCTGGCAAAATATGTCCTAAACAGAACAAACTTCTGTAGAAAGCTAAGTCCTATCGTTCAGCTTGGAATTTCCTGGGTTTCCCAAAATTTCAGCATAGTTCACGGTATGCTTAGTCTTTTCTAATATTCCAGTCTAAATGTCTTTTGTGCAGTGTCAAGAAATAAGTCTCCAGAATAAACAAAATAAAACATTACAATCTTAATTTCCATAATTTAAATATGCAAATTCATTTGGTAAAAAAAAACACTACATATGTCAACTGTTCATTTCCTCTAATAATTTGTCTAATTCCTTTTTAAGGTGGAGATTTGTTGCAACAGTCCATCACCCTCTGGCTGAAAGCAGATTTTTACAGATCTGTCCTACAGCCAACCTTTTTCTAATTTAAATGTATTAGCAGTGCCAAATGATGGCAGAAAGCAAGCTTATACAGCATAACAAAAAAAAAAAAAAAAAAAAAAAAAAGACACCTCCCATTTCAGCTATTCATTCCGTCTAATAATAGATCTAGTTGTTCCTTGAATTTATTTATGACATCAGCTTCTGCAACAACAGATGGAAGTTTGTTCCAGTAATCAACAACCTGTTGACTAAAGGCAAACTTCTGCACATCAATCCTGCAATCTTCCTTCCTCAGTTGGAATTTATGCCCTCTCATGTGTGTTTCCGAGCAAGAGGAAGAATCAATTCAAAGCCTTACACACCTCAATCAGATCACTCCATAGATGTCTAGTCTGGAAACTAGGCACCTGTGAGATAAGAAACTTTTTATTCATTTCACAAATATATGTGGTCTCAGTTCTAATTTTAACGATGTCAAAATCCGCTTACAGTCTGCCCTATCCCAGTGTACTCTTTCTGACAGAATCCCACTTATCATTTGATTCAAACACTGTTCATCTCAGACATCTGGATTATTTGTTGTATGATTCCTTTCACTTCAAAGGTGGTACTGTATGTTTCCTTTTGCTTCAAACGTGGTACTGTATGTTTCCTTTTGCTTCAAACGTGGTACTGTATGTTTCCTTTTGCTTCAGAGGTGGTGCATATGCCATTCTAATATTCCCTGTCAGACTCTTAGTAATTTGGAACCTCATCTATCTGATCTTCTCTGGCTTAAAATCTCTCTCCCCCTTCCACATTCTGTCAAATTCATCTATTACCTCTATCGTTCTCCCAACACTACTAATCAGTTGGAACTCTTTGACTTCCTTTCTTTGAAACTTGACTTGAAACAGTCCAATTTTACTAACAGTGATGCAATTTTCCTTGGTGATTTTAATGTTCACAACTCTAGTTTTCCATTTTCTAGTCACACGGAAACAGCTGGTTGAGATATGCTGATGGTTTTTCAATTACTAACTATTTTGTACAGATTGTTCATTTTCCTATCAGAATACCAGACAATCCTAACCATGCAGCCAATACTCTTGATCATTTTCTCACAAACAATCCTTCTAAGTACACAGTCGAGGTGAGTGGTCCCCTGAGCACCTCAGATCACAAATTGGTGATAGTCTCTTCTCCAATACAGCCTTTCTCTTGTGGTCATTCTCAACCAGTGTTGTCTGCCTTTACAAGAATGCAAAATGAGATGATCTGTGAGATTTCTTTTCTTTTTGTTGGTCAGATTACTGTTTAAAATCTTCTGATCTCAGTTTTTGCTCAGATTATTCTTATAGGAATGAAATCCTCTATTCCACACTCCATCTTAAATTCTTATTATCTAAACATTTGTTTTCCAATAAATGTGCTAAGGCTGTTCAACAGACGAATGTTGTTTATCATAACTGATTTGTATACAAATCTCCAGGTTCATTTTCTGCCTACATCAAAGCCCAGAACAATTATAAAGCAGTTATTAATTAGTCCAAACTAGATTTTGAACAGACTAAGGGTAGAAAACTTGCTTCTTATCCAAATGGTAGTCGAGTATTCTGGCCGCTTGTCAAAGTTATTGGTTAATCTTTTGTCCATATCTGTTCCCACCTCTGTCAAAACCAGATGGTTCTATTGCCACTTCAGCCAAAGATAAAGCTGACCTGCTAGAATTCTACTTTTCTTCCAACTCATGTATTGATGATCTTGGTTAAACCACCTCCTACCATTCCTAGTACTCTGCATTCAATGCTTTCCATCAAAAGGATGTCTGAAAGATTTTGAACAATCTTGATACTAAGAAAGATAATGATATTTCTCCTCTTGTTCTCAAAACCTGGACTTACTCCTGTTCTCTGTCATGTTTTTTCACTTTCTTATTCTAATGTCATTTTCCCTTCTGCTTGGAATGCCCATATCCAGCCAGTTCCTAAAAAGGGTTCCAAATCACTTCCAGCCAATTATTGTCCCAATGCACTTACTTCTGCTCTCTCTCTCTAAAGTAATGGAGAAATCAATTAACTGTGAACTCTTAAACTATCTAGAAACCTTCCATCTAATCAACAGTTACCAGTGTGGATTCCATCACATTTGATCCACTGGTGATATTCTGGCTTATGTTGCCCATCTACATTTGTAAAATAATAAGATAAGTTTACCTCAATATAGTATGTAGAAAACTTCTGTGTGATACTCTCCAGAAATTAAAACGAAAAAATTGAAAAACTTACATTAGAGTAACCAATAATTTAAAAAATAATTAAAAATCTATTTAACACAATTAAAAATCAGTTTAACACAATTAAAAATCAGTTTAACACAATTAAAAATCAATTTAATGCAATTAAAAATAAGAAAATTAATTAAAAGAATTTAACAAAAAAATTGCAAAACGACTTTTCGTTCCTGAAGCTGACAACACTTTTCAACCATATGTCATGATCAAAGGAATGAAAATTACCGAATAGGTGTTAGTATGAAACTTAAATAGGGATTATTTGTCTTCGCGCATGCATGTAAAATCCCATGAATCGGAGATGAGATATGGCCGACGAATATTAACAGAATTTTCGTGTAATTTAATTTCTACAGTTTTTGCAATTATTATTTTGGCCTCATTAAATAAAAAAGTATATTTTTCATTAATGGCATGAAAGGCTAATTCTGACGCTGCTGAACGAGAAGCATGAACTGTGGCCGCATGTTGGTTAACACGAATATTCAAAGGAAAACGCATTGAACCTTGGTAAGACGAGTCACAATCACTGCAAGAAACGTTGTATACCAGGTCATTAATTTGTTTTGCAAACGAGGAAAGGACTGAGCGATAGTTCAGTGTAGTATGTAATTTCTGTATTGGCCTGGCCACGATTTTAAATTCGGTATCTTTAAAGAATTTGTCAAGTTGTTTGTGCCACTGTTCAACTTATGGGAGAGAAATAAAGTATTTTTTGATATTACTATTGTTGATTGGTGTAGTAGTATTTTGTATCCTGTCCTTAGCTTGTACCCTAATTTGGTTTATTGTATGCCCTGTTTAAGAATCTGCTGGTTAATATTTGTATTTCTGAGCCCAAAGCGGATTCTGTCGTTGAATATTTGTAGGCATTTAGAAATTGATTAAAGATAATCAATCTTTTGTAGGTGAACAGGTGATAGCTGTGATAATGTAGAAGCATACCAGTGTTTGTAGGTTTTCGATAGATGTTAAATTGGATTTTATTTGAGTCCTGAGTAAGCATAAAATTTAGAAAATTTAATGACTTTGTATCCGTATCCTCCCTTTCCAATGTAAATTTGAGTCTAGAATGAATATTATTAAACAAATGTAAAATGTCTTGGATAGTACTACTATCAGTAATAACTAGAACATCGTCTAAATACCTCCCATAGTATGTGATATGGGGTTGAAAAGGTGTCAAATGTGTATGCTCAATCGTTGAGAGATAGATCTCCAATATTAAGCCGCTCAGGATCAATCCCATTGGGAAACCAAAAATTTGTTTGTACACTTTGTCTCGAAAGGTGATATAGTTGGCCTCAACGAACCGTAGAAATTAAATTACACAAATTCTGTTAATGTTCGTTGGCCTTATCTCATCTCCAGTTCATGGGCTTTTACGCATATGCACGAAGACATATAATCCCTTTTTAAGTTTCACTCACCCCTATTTGGTAATTTTCATTCCTGTGATCACGACATATGGTCGAAAAGCGTTGTCAGCTTCAGGAACGAAAAGTCATTTTGCACTTTTTTCATTAAATTCTTTTAATTAATTTTCTTATTTTTAATTGCATTAAATTGATTTTTAATAATTTTTTAAATATTTGTTACTCTAATGTGAGTTTTCAATTTATTCATTTTAATTTCTGGGGAGTATCAAACGGAAGTGTTCTACTGTACTATGTTGAGGTAAACTTCTCTTATTATTTTTCAAATATTGATATTGATGTAGAACATATTGAGCATTACAGCTCTGGTTCGTACTATCTAGTTACCCATCTATGTGAAAATAATTCAATGGAAAAGTTTGGAGAAAAACTCGAACAGTTGCTCTTGATATTTCAAAGGCTTTTTATTATGATTGGCATAAAGGTTTTCTAAATAAGCTTCTATCTTATGGTTTGCCATCTGTTTTTGTAATTGCACATCCAGTTTTCTCTCTGACTGCTCATGTGGGTAATGGTAGATGGCTCTCTGTCTTCTAACTTTACTAATGCTGGTATTGAGTTTTTTCTCTCACTGTTTTCCACGTGTATATTAATGACTTTCTTCCATTGACTGGAAAAGGAAAAACAAGAACTAGAGGAACTATTAGAGGGAATGGATAGGTGAAATAGGAATGTTTTTTTTTTTTGCCAATGCTGTGTAAGCTTGACTTTTTTCTTCATATGATACTGTTAATGCTAATAGTACTCAAAAAAACAATATCTTTTATTTATGTTATGTGAATTTGTATCTCGTTGCCTGGTGGATTTTATTTTACAGGATTAGCTGTTTGCGTATAGAATTCAATAGATTAATATTTATAAATTTATAAATATTACATTTATAAGATATTAAAGGAATTAAGCAAAATTCCTTTAATATCTTATAAATGTAATATTTATAAATTTAATTGTTGTAATTGTTGAAGTTATTTTCTGTTTTAATTTTTATCTTTTGTGAAGCTAAGTCTAGTAAATTACAATTTTTTATTTATTTACTATGTATATTTTTTATGTATATTGTAAAGTTTAAATTCCTAAGTTCAGTAGTTGATAAATTTTTGCTTGCTTAATTATGGTAATATTTTGTATTAAAATATAAATGCACAAGGCATGATATGATATGAATTTAAAATATACTATAAAATATCGCTGTAAATACACCATAGATAGCTCATGAAAGAAAAACTACAATCGTGGTATAAAAGGCATTGATTAAATTGTATCTCATTTTGAGACTACCTTCACAAAGAGTTATCATGTATTGCACTACCTCGAATAATAGAGAAGACTGTTACTTATTCTCAGTGGGCACCACCATCCAGATGGCACTGTTTCAAGACTTGTTTATGGTGTATTTACACCAATATATTATAGTATATTTTAAGCTCATATCATATTATGCCTTGTGCATTTATATTTTAATATAGTATTATTTTGTACACCTTCTGGCATCTCTCATGTTATAGAATTAACTTTACAACTGGGTTGGCATGATTGCAACACCACGGTACCTGCCCACCCACCGATTATAAACCAACAAGCCTTAAAATGGTGCCGTCTGGGTAGTGGTGCCCACTGAGAATAAGTAACAATAGTCTTCTCTATTAGTGAAGCATTGCTTATTTGTGGTAGTGCAATACCTGGTAAATCATTGTGAAGGTAGTCACAGTATGAGATACAATTTAATTGATGCCTTTTAAACTACAATTGTAGTGTTTCTTTTATGAGCTATCTATGGACTATTTACACTGATATTTTATGGTAATATTTTGTAAATGTAATTCTTACCTTGATAATGGGTACTACAAGATTCACTTCAAATATTTTTTCCAACAATATCCTCACTCAGATTGAAATAACTATTGGCAATTCATGTGAGCAGTCAAGAATTTTATTGATTTTATAAAGTGTTGCATGTATTGCAGGTTCAATCTAGTAGGCAATCCTAGCTCAACTGATTTTATTTTTTGTTTCTGAAGGTGTGTGCCGATCTTAAATTATAGCTTAGTACATTACTAAATTAAATATTCATCACTGAAGAAATAGATGGATGTCTTAAAAGCAAATAAAACTGGGAAAATGACTCAGTGGGGACTGAAGTATTTAGTAACCTGCCAGGTGGCACAACCTTAATTTGAGCCTCAGAGCAGAATAGTTAAGGTGACTGCTTTGATTCAAGAAGATTGAGTTTTAATCAGGAGATTCCATTGCTAACAAAACATGTAACACCTTTCTGTAATGTAGGTTATAGGTAGGTTATGTAGGTAGGTTATAACCAGGTGCCTGTTGGGAATGACAATTGATGATGCAACCAACATTTTGTCAGTTTTTAAAGGACTCTAAAAAGAGCATTATTATTTACATGGAGACTGATATCTGAGGAAATTTTTATCAAGTTGGCCTGCACTTGTAGGTAGCAATAACCTGTTTTGTAGAGATACATTTAAAAAAATGTTTTTGCAATGGTCCATAAGGGTTCAGGTAAAGCACTAGTTGGTGAGGGGGTAATATATTTGTTTATCTGATGATATGCATCAAAGTAAAGCTTGTACACATCTCAAAAGTTCTTGTTTGCTGCCATAACAGCCAATATTGGCAAGTGTGCCAAGGGTAGTAATGTTACTAGTGAACATTAATGCTAGCAAAAATGACTAAATAACTTCAAAGGGTGTGTCAGGGTAGTAAAATATACAGTGACACTTAATCTTAGATCTCTCCGTATGTTTACTGTCTCTTTTTCCACTGTTCAACTGGTCTGTTCATGATGACCTTCTTGGATAGTGAGTCATATATTGGGAAATTTGCTACCTGTCCTAATGGTAGGGTCAAGTTGTATTTCTAGACAAAGTAGTTGTATCATATGTATCAATTAGTGCTGCTGTAACTTAAAATGTAAATCAAATATTATAATACCCAGAATGCCCCCAAGTTACCAAATATGTCCAAAACCCTGGTCAAACAATGAATGCAGCCAAGCCAAATGAGAGAAAAATAAAGCTGTGAATAACTTTTGCAAGAAACCTACTGACACAAATATAGTGCAGTTTAAGAAAGCCAGAGCAAATTCCTGATACATTCAATGTGCAAGTAGAAGAGAGTCATTGAAATGTTTTGCTTCTACTAGGTTTACTAAAACACAAACCATCTGGAAAAAATTGGTAAAATGCATAATAAATACCCTCCTTTGCATCTACTCATACTGAATAAGATGGGAATGACCTTTCACTCACTACCTTAAGGCATTAGCCATCATTCTCAGAGAGTCTTTTGCTTGGACCTCTGCAGTAAACTTGTACTCACTAGCCTAACAGAAATTAAATTCCAATGCTGAAAAACAGACCCTACATTTTGACACCAATCCCATCAACCTTACAACTGTCCCCTTCATGATAATTAAACTATTTCCCCTTGACAGTTCAATTACTAGTGCTGCTGGACTAAGTGAAGGGTCACTTTGTTTTACTCCTTCTATATGACTGGATTTTTACAGAAAATGCTTTACCTGATATCTGATGCCATGCACATATAATGTCATTATTAAAACCTGGAAAATGCTAATGAATCCACATCACTATTGGCCTGTTGTCTTCACCAGCTGTATGCAAAAACTAATGGATGAAATGGTAAACTCTCGTCTCATCTGGTCAAAATAAACTTATCAATTCATTAGAACGTTGATTTCATACTGGTTGATTAACTATAGACCTCTTGATTCTAACAGAAATCCAGATTTGTAATGAGTACACGAGAAACAAACATTTCACTAGATTTTATATAGACATTGAGAAAGCTTTTGGCACAGCTTGGTATTATAGATTTCTTTATGATCTATACCCATTAGGCCTAATGGATAATTGTTAAAAAATTTATACAGAAGAGGGCAGCACTTAAAACTAAAAAAACAGCTATATTTCCAAGTCTGTGTTCAGTCCATCCTTTCTCATAACTTCATTCAAAAAGAAAGTAGTTTAAGTGCTTAGTTTTAAGTGCTGCCCTCTTCATTATAAAAATTAACTCAGTAACGCAAACCATTCCAATCACTGTTTTTACTACTTTATACACAAATGACTTTAGCATATCTTGCCACTCGCAAAATATGAGAATGATTGAGAGACAACTTCAAGCTACTCTTAACAGGATTACAACTTGGGCTAAAGATAACAGTTTTCACACATCAACTGAAAAAAAAAAAAAAAACAGTTTGTTTCAGCATAAGACTTTATTATTATTATTATTATTAGCCATATGGTGCAAGGAAGCCTGAGGCTTATGCTGCACCAGCCAAAAAAAAAAAAAAATTCTGAATTACCCCGAGAGAGAGAGAGAGAGAGAGAGAGAGAGAGAGAGAGAGAGAGAGAGAGAGAGAGAGAGAAAGAAAGAAAACACGAGTCAGAAGTAGAAGGGGATCACCAAGAAAGAGAAGAATGATGATATCCGGCTCAAGACCCTGGGTGTGCCAAGCCCATACTCACCAGATGTGAGCCCCCGGGGTTAATCTCCATCCTATCCCTGTTTGAAAGCTGGGTGACCATAAGCAGGGTTAATCTAATAAATCAGACAGTAACCTACTGTCCAATTTTTTGGATTAACCTTAAAAATAGCGGCAGTACTGTCACTGGAGAACTGAAGATGGCGATTTTCTGATGCATTATTGTCTAAAAAAGGTGCAAAATTTGAAATGTTTGCAGACCTATCTAGAATAGGACATGATCTAGCCAAGGAGGATGTCTTTGTGTGCTAGGTACAGAGACTGTGAAGAAATTAGGTGCCAACTCAGCGTTCTGATAGGCGGTTGAGGTGTAGGGTAGATGCCCTCAAAGAAATTAATATTGAGGGCCCATCAAACTCTCAGCTGCCTAACTCAAAGCCAGAGCTTACCCCTGGGCATCAGTCAACACAACGGCAATCTCCAAAGCAGAATGTACTGGTCCCACAGCAAGTAGTTATTGTTGGTGACTCAATAGTCAGGGGAATATATTATGCAAAAAGGATAGGTGGAATACCAGGGTATGTCTGCCAGGGGCAAACGTTGATGATATTGTAGAGCAGATATAATATTTTAACGGCATAAAAGGTGATATTATTGACCAATGACCTTAAGAATAAGAGATCTGCAGATTTTCGTAAGAAGTACGGGTCAATGCTGAAAAAAAAAGTCACATGTTAGGATTAAATTTGAAAGGGTCTGCAATTCTGCCCTGGAGAAATTGTGCAAGGCTCACGGGGTAAAAGTTTTTTCAGCATGGTCTCTGCTTCCTAACAGGAGAAACAGCTTCTACAGGAATGGGATACACTAAAATAGAAAGGGCGCAAGGATATTTGCTGATGCTATTCAGGCAGTGTTAGGTGGGTGGGAAAACTGCTAACTTGGGGGATTCACAAACTAAAAGATTAACCGTAGCCACAGGCAGAGGCAAAAGTGATTCTTGCACTGCTTCTATTGTATTGAGCAGGAGCCTAGAGAGCAGGTTGCTGGGGATTTCAAGATCAACTGGAGTCATCATGGAACAAGTAAATACATGGGCTGTGTTAGGGTAACTAAGAGTAAGAATGGGAGCATGTACACCAGTGCTTGAAGTACAGTAAATAAATTTGATGAATTCGAAGTGCAGATCCAGGCATCAAAGGCAGATATTTCTGGGATATCACAGACTTGATGTCATACATATATCAGCAGTGCAGAATTCGAATTTGGGGAGTACAATGTGTGCAGAAAGGATAGAAAAGGTAGGAAAGGAGAAGGATTTATGCTGTTAGTTAAGAAACCATAAAATCTAAGGAAGTGACATGGGTGAACAGTGCGATGTTGAGTCTATCAAGCTTAATGTTGAAGTTTGCAGATGATACAAAGGTAGACAGGGTTGTCAAGGACATTACTGACACTATGCTGCTGCAACAGGATCTGGAAAGGTTGAGCAGATGGGCTGAGAGGTGGCAAATGAAGTTTAACATTGACAAATGAAAAGTACTACACATGGGAAACAGCAACCCCAGAGCAACGTATCAACTCTGTGGTACTACACTGACAGTGGTAGAGAATGAAAGGGACCTGGGGGTGGTTGTGCAGGCAGATATGAAGTTCTCTGAGCAGTGCAGACGGGCTGCAAGAGTAGCTCATGGTGTATTGTCAATGATATATAGGAATTTTTCTAGCAGGGATAAGGAGGTGATTATTCCCTTGTATAAGGCAATGGTCAGGCCACACCTAGAGTACTGTATACAGGCCTGGAGGCCTCATTTCAAGAAGGATGTAGAGCTGCTGGAACGAGTACAGAGAAGGGCAACAAGATTAGTGAATGGAACAAAGGGGTGCTCTTACGAAGAAAGGCTTAAGTTTTGCAAATTACTGTGTCTGGAGACTAGGCACCAGCGAGGTGATCTGATAGAGGTGTATAAAGCCTTGAATGGTTTGAGCATGCCCAATGCTGATGGGATTCTTCCTCTTGCTCAGAATAATCACCTGAGAGGGCATAAATTCAAATTGAGGAAAGACAGATGTAGGATAGACGTGCGGAAATTTGCCTTTAGCCAGCAGGTGGTTGGTTGGTGGAACAGACTTCCATCCCTTGTCGTGGAAGTTGATAGCCTAAATAAGTTTAAGGCTCAGCTGGACAGGTATTTTGAACGAACAGAGGGGTGAAGTGGAAGTGGTTTCTTTTTTTTTTCTTTTTTTTTTTTTTTTTTTTTTTTTGGCTGATGCTGCATAAGCTTTCTTTCTTGCATCAAATGCCTCTACTAATGCTAATGCTATTTGGTGTGAAATAAACACGGAGAAAGGGAAATTGAGAGTAGGAGTGTTTTATAGGCCTAATGAATCTTATCAATACAATGAGCAATTGTGCAGAGAAATAGAGTGGGTCAGTAAATGAGAATGTCCTGTAATGGGGGATTTTAACTTTGCAGATATTGATTGGAACTTGGAACTCGGTCACTCGCAGTGGCAGCTATGGCAGCACAGTATATGGCTTTGTGGATAGACTCCAGTGTTTTACCATTGTTGTCAAGGTAATGTGGTATTATTTGCTGATTGAGGTGGTCTGTTACTCTCCACAGGATTTTATTTGGCCTCTGCTTAAGTATCACGTGGGTTCTTGTGGGGTCCATTCCTTCGAATTCTGTTACGGCCTTATTCCACTCATCTTCTATTCTTGATATCATGACTTTCTCTTTCCGCTTCAGCTACTCTGGGTTGTATTTCTTCTTGCTCTTCCTCCTCTGGTTCCATGGTATGCTGTTCCTCCTCTGTTTCCATATTGACCATATTCTTTGTTCTTTGTAGTTGATCGCTCACATCCTGCTTGATTTTTTCCAAGTTGGAAGGAGCTATTAGGTTCTTCATGACAATGGTCCTTCTTTGGGCTGCTAATTGCCGTTCGGTGACCTGAATATCCGGGAATCATTCCATCCACTTTGTATGTAGTCGCAACCTGTACATTGTGATATTGGTCTCTAGCCTGGTTATTTCATAGTATACTCGCATGATATACATATTCATTTTGATGCTCTATATCATGCATTGGCATCTTCTTCCTTCCTTGGTGGTCACTTGCACAGGAAGCAGTTCCAGTTGGTGGGGTATATGGTGTTGCCCTTCTCTTGTGGTAGCCATATGGGGGACAGTGGCACTTGCTCCACTGTCTTGCTCAGGAGACTGTGTCCAACTTTTCGAACTGACCCCTATGCCTAAGGCCTGAACGCAGTTGACTTTATCCTGCGCCACACTCAATGCAGTATGATTAATATTTCTCTGCAACATCATCCATCTATGGAGGTGGACTTGTTTAGCTTTTCATCATTCGTATCATTAGCTTTTGCCTCCTAGCAGAATTTAATATGCAGAATTTATTTCTGCATGATTAAGCTATTAAATAAATTTAACTTTGGTCTAAAGGTTATTAACTGCTGGATCATACCATCTACCCTCTTCCTAGTGTTCTACAGTAGAGAGGCTCTTATAATATTTCTCCCTGATTGGGGGTTCCACCTCGTGACTGGTATTGCTACCAAGTACACAGGGTGGTTGTTGTAATGTCTGGTGTTACTGTTGGTCGAGGAACTCTCTGACTATCCAGAAGTGTTCAGGATTGTGGCTTTCTGGAGTTCCTTGTAGGTGTTCTCTGGGAGACCTATTGCTGCTAGGGTGCTATGTAGAGTCTTTGGCACCATACTGGTGGTTGACATGATGATCGGGTTGGTTGTTACTTCTTGCACATGCTACATCTCCTTGACATTATTTTTCTCAGGTTCGTTACTTCCTAATTTTTTCCTCATGGGTTTTCTGGACATTGCTAGTGTTGGGCATCGCTATGTCAATCAGGTAGGTAGCCTTTTCCATCTTGTGCACAAGGGTTATGTCCGGTCTGTTGTGTGGGATGGTCTTATCCGTTATTGTGGCACGGTCTCAGTACAGCTTGTGGTTTGGGGTCTCTAGTACTGCCTGGGGTTTGTACTTGTAGTATGGTATACTTTCTTTGATTAACTGGTATTTCCTCGGTAGCTTCTGATGTATTATCCTGGCTACCTGATCATGTCTACGAGTGTACTCAGTCTGGGTGATCACCTTGCACCCCGCGGTAATGTATTGGATCATTTCTGTTTATTTTTATTATTATTATTATTAGCCATATGATGCAAGGAAGCCTGAGGCTTGCACTGCACCAGCCAAAAAAATTTCTTGTATTACCCCGAGAGAGAGAGAGAGAGAGAGAGAGAGAGAGAGAGCGAAGAATCACCAAGAAAGAGAAGAATTATGATATACAGCTCAGAATCCCTGGTTTGCCAATCCCAAACTCACCAGATTGGATAAATACCAAATGAAGTATGTTGATTTATTTGAAGGTCAGTTCTAAATAAAGCTGGGACTTCTTTGCCAAAATTTGTCTTTATTGATCCTAATGCTGTATTTCACTAAACTCAGGCTATATTATGTTACAGGCTTACAAATTTGCAAAGCAAATTTCAAATTCCCTGGTATATTGTAATCATTATTATGATTATTGTTATCAATTAATAACAAAAATTTTGTTTATTCTTTTGACTACTACTTATAATTTCCATAGTCATAATAGTCGTAAGGATTTAATTTAATACACATTTCTGCAATAAGTGAATATTAATGTATATAAGTACTTCGTTTCAAAACATCTCTTCACTTTTTTGCTTTGCCATTAGCAGGTTATACTTTCTTGATATGTATTTATAGATATTGTGTAGAATACAAATATAATTGAACTTGTTGAAAAAAAGTTTGTTGTATCTGTGAATTTGATTAATCAATAAATGAGTGTTATAAATTCAATACAAAGTACTGAAACTTGATATTTGATTATTATACTTGTAAGTTTTTTAAATAGCCATTTGACTCTAGAGATATAAGAAAACATCCCAGTGCCTTTTATAGTGGTTTCCTTGTTTTTCTTTTTTTATTTATTTATTTTTTTATTTTTTTTAAGGATTGGGCAGCAGTTGGAGTTTTAACTCCGGGAATAAAGCACAATAAACTTCAGAAGTTGCAGAAATTAACAGAACAGAAAGAATTTTTGGAATTCATAAAAAATGATGGTATTTCATTTTATTACTAAAATATATTTTAATTGTTACATTTATGTGATAGTTTTCAAAACTTTTTAGATACATGGGCACAGGCAGTTAACTAGCTAATATATAAAATTTTGTTCCTGTAAATATTAATGATGATCTACTTGCTCTCTTCATCTAAAGAGTACAAAAATCATTTATTTATTATTCTAAGTATTATCACAAAAAGTATATTGTTCTTTAAATAAAAAATCAGCAGTTCTATAGACATGCTGCTTGCAGGAGACTGATTTAATTTTACAGGTGACTCTCACAATCAAAAACTACATATTTTTTTTGAAATGCAGAAACTTTGCTGCTCTTCTTCTACACGTGTAAGTGTTTCATTATCCTAGTAAACCTGTAGAATCCCAGCCAAACGTATTTTCATTTTATACATAAAGGATGAGTCAAAAGAAGTATTGCATTTTTAATTGGATATAAAAACTAACAGGTGAAAAAAAAAAATCTCTTGAAATATTTAACAACAAAACTCTCTCTCTCTTACTCCCTCCCCAGCATTTCAGATGTTGCTCACCAGTCATATCCCACATGTACTTCTAATGGTTTTCTGTCATTCATATCCTGGCAGCATACTCTTTCAATAAAATCTCCCAGCATGAAGAAATCAAGAGTGGTAAGGTTGTGTGAACAAGGAATCTTGTTGATGCCTCCTTGTTCACACAACCTTGTTATGTTCACAAAACAGCTAAAGGATTGCATTTACAGTGTGAGAATTTTTCCATCTTGCTGGAACCACATATTGTTAACATATTCTTTGTGTAGAAAAAATATTCACTTATTCAAGAATGTAAAAAGTATTTGAAAATAATGCACACCATGCAATTCTGCTTGTTGACTTTACTGCACAGTTGGAAATGGGCTTTATTTGCCATTATGAGTCTTCAATGAAACTGGATCAAGCTGCTCCTAAGAAGTCATCTATGAACATACTGAACTGGCAGTCATTTCCAATTCCTGAAAACAATTGAATCTGTCACTGTTCATCAATTAGGATTCATGATTGTTCAAAATGCCCAAATTCTGCAAGAAGCGCTCTTGTGGATTATACAGAGGTGGACAAAATAATGGAAACACCTGATATGAAAATAGTAGTTTTTGTAATGTCTGTATACAGGTAGTTCCTGACTTTAAGAGTTAATTCGTTCCTAGCACATGCTTGTAAAGCGGGAATATATTTTCCATATACATAAAGTTAAAAATAGGGGTTATGTTATCAACAATGAAATTAGTTTATGTTTAAACAATGATCGATTTATCCAAAGAAATGAAAACAGCCTGTAAAATCAAGCAAATTATAATAATAGAGAAATTATTTATGACTTACAAATGTTAAAGAATGTTTATTCTTTAACATTTGACTAAATGCACACTCGTTGTTTACACATTAGTGGCTCAGCACTCGTTGGTTTGTTGCACAAGGAGTCGTCTTCTTCAGAAATGCTTCAAGAGGCGTTTATTTCCAAGATAATCTTCTCTTTTCTTTTTAAATTTCAATAGCATGCATAAGCATTTTTTTAATGGAACGCACAAATTGCAACTAACACGATTAGCACAGAGTAACAAGTTTATGAAGCTTAAAAAAAAAAAAGGAATGAAGAGAAGATTCTGGAAATTTATTTATATTTTTTATACGATTGAAGATTTCAGTAAAGGGGAAACACATTTCACCATAATAACTTAAAAAACCACACAATTCCAGCAGTCGGTATTTTCGCAAATGCAATAGCATCAAGTTTAGTACCCGTTTATAATTGATTGCACTAACAGAAAAGCCCAATAAACTGAAAGTGCAAATTGTTTTATGGTCTTGACCTCCAGAAGTGTGCTTTAGAAAAATATCACAAAGCTGTTCAAAATTGATTCTTATAGCAGAATATATGATAACGATGAAAGTGTAGTGCATTTTAATGATTTGAATTGGTAACTAATACAATTTTCACTATAAAAACGACCTTTTAGAGAGTTATCTAGTGAAAATTTTAATTTCCGAGGTTGTGGAACGAGTTACCAAAAAACAATGTGTTATTGGGCTCACATTACGATATTTACATGATATGATGGTGTCTGTGGAATGGATTAATATTGTAAAGCGAGGTACACTGTATTGTATAGCTATGCGTTTGGTTTGAAATGCAATATTTGTGAATATTTTTCACAAAAAATATTAATTGCAAAAAAAATTTGCAAATATTTTTTTGCAATTAATGTTCATATTTTCGATTTTGCTGATAAGTGATACTTGGAATAAAAAAAAAAAAAAACTCGTAAAGTGAAAACTCATAAAGCGGGAACTACCTGTATTTATGAACATGCAGTAATTTTTTTTTTATTTCTTTCTTTCAGGTAGTACTGTGAAGGAAAGATGATAAAAGCTGATATTTATTTAGAGATGATATGAAAAGGTACACAAAGAAAATGACCCGATCTGTCTGAATTTCAAAGGGATCAAATTGTTGGTGCATATAACATATAGCAGGGATGTTGGTGACTAACATGGCTGATTTGTTTAATGTATCCTGAGAAACCATATCAAAAGTGATGTTTGCATTCACCAAGTGTGGAAAAGCAAAATCTGATAGGAGACTTGTGTCAGAAAATCAAACCTGACTGAAAGAGACTGCCAGACTCTGAAAAAGATTGTAGCCTGAAAACAAAACTATTGCCTCAAAAATAACTGCAGAACTTAATGAGAGGCTGAGTAATCCAATTTTTAGCAAAACAGTTCAGAAAAGAACTTAATAAAGCTGAAATTTATGGCAGAGTCGTTATTGCCAAGCTCCTTATGCAATTGCATAAGGAACACAAAAAGTGGACACTTGATAATTGGAAACACGTTATATTTTGAGATTAAACATCATTCACACTTTTTTCCAATATTAGAAAAGTTTACATTTGGCAAATATCAAAGGAAGTGCACCACCCTGACTGTCCAGTGCCAACTGTTAAACATGGAAGAAGATCAACAATGGTTTGGGTAGTGTTCTTTAGGTCCTGTCATCACCATGGATGGAAAAGATACTGCCACTGATTAGCTTGATATTCTGAGTGACCAGGTTCATCCCATGATGCAAATATTGTTTCCCACGAACAATACCACGCAATACACACAACCGGATATGCCCATTATTGGTTTGAGAAACATGAAAAGGAATTTAAGGACTTTTCCCATGGCCAGACATCAATCACCAGACTTAAACATTATTGAGTCATTGTGGCCATATTTGGACAGGAGATTGAGAAGCAGATTTCCTCTGCCTTCATCACTCAAGGAGTTTGAAACATTCCTCCATGAAGAATGGTTCACTATTCCTCTTAAGACAGTTCATTCCATAGAATCTATTACACTTGGAATACAAGATGTTTTAAAAACAAAGCGTTGCCTAACACAATATTAGTGCATAACGGTAACTCTTATCTTAGTTGTTTCCATTATTTTGCCTGCCACTTGTATGTGATGGACTCCTGAACATAAACTATTTTAACTGTACACATATATATTAAAATAAACTTCAAGCTTGATATGCTGTGCTTCACTATACCGTGCTTCATTATACCATAATGTGAGTGTGATCATGTCCTCCAAGAGGAATATTAAAAAAAACCAGTTGCCCATTAGACACTGGCTGAAGCAAACTCTGTATCTCACAGAGGGGAACCAACTGCTCAAATGGTTTCCGGAGAGTGTACCATTGATCTATTATATTCTCTTCTACAGTATATTTCCTCAATTAGATAATTAAATTTCTATAAACAACAAGAGTAATTACTGCAGATATCCAGTTTCTTCCCTTTATTTTCTCACTGAAAGATGCAATAAAAAAAAAAATTTAATTGCAAAATTAAACATTTTCATATGAGAGGGGAGCCAGCTACCATATTTGTTGGTTTCAATGTATTCAGTTATAAATTTTTGTAAAATAGTATGGGACATTCTTTTCAAGGATTAAATCACATTTAGACTGCAAAAAATGTTAATGAATTTATTGTTTGTTACTAAATGTCTCAGTAGCCCAATGGCTTAGATGTTTGCATGTACAGTATGCACACCCAACATCAAATCCCACCCTAAAAATGAAATTATTAAAAAGGCCACTGTAGCTTAGTGGTCAAGCACAAAGGTGCATAAGTACACATGCTTTGGATGACTTCTCTCATATGAACTCCTCTTGCACTAGTGCTCTCTGTCATTCATCAGGAAAAATTGTTTTCTTTATTTCATTGAATATGGTGAGGTCAGCATAACTCTTTGTTTTATAGCCAGGTTTCCTTGGTTTTCCTCTTCCTGTTTTTATTTCCATTGTCTCTTAGTTTGGCAATCTGTTCTAAATTATCCAGCATATATATCCAAATCATTGTTTCTTATTTATAATTTTCATAATGCATTCTGTGTAGTTCAATTTTCTTTTTTATTGTATCAGTAGTTTTCTTCTCTGTCCAGCTGGTTTTATTTATTGTTTTCTTTTTTCTTCATTTACCCATTTTCTGATTCAGAGTGCTGAGGCAGTATAACCAATGTATGGAGTTTGTTTCAGGTGTGTGGTTATTTCATTATTCTTCCAGATTTTAGAAAGCTTGTCCATTGCCAACATTGACCAATTCTGCCTTTGAACTAACTTCATATTATTTATTATTATTAGCTATATGATGCAAGGAAGCCTGAGACTTTTGCTGTACCAGCCAAAACACAAAAAAAATTCCTGAGTTACCCAGAGAGAGAGAGAGAGACAGAGAGAGAGGAATTACCAAGAAAGAGAAGAATAATAATATCCAGCTCAGGACCCTGGGTGTGCCAAGCTCGTACTACCAGATGTGAGCCCTTGGAGTTAATAGTCAATGTTTTCTGTTATTAGAATTTGTAGATAAGCTGTGGATTTGTTCTATTGTTTGGAGCATTAAATGGAGATGTCCAGTTTCTACTTATTTTCTTGACCCTCGTTTTGTTTAAGTTCATGTACATGTCATATCTGTTGCACGTTGAGTTGCTATTTAGGGCTTTTTCCAGATTGGTCAAGTTTTCTGCCACAACTACTATGCCCATTTTATAAATCAACATAATGAATGAGCAACAATGGAACAACAAAGATCACATTTTTATGTGAGTTATGTAGGTTCCATAGATTGTCATTACAGGTAGATCCTCTATTTTTTTTTTTTTTTTTTGTGATATTTCCTGGGAAGATAACAAGGTAGGGAAAGAGGGCAATCCCCATCATGAAAGATGTAATCTCTCATGTTGGAGATTTTATCAGATTCAATATTCCTGAACTTTACTAGGGTCTCTATAGAATACACCTAGAAAGTCTAGCATGGTAGTGATGCCAATACAATTATCTGATAAGTTATTTATTAAATGATTCCTGATCATGGAGTGAAAAGCCTATTTGTTGCCTATGAAGCATCTCTCCCAGGCTCCCATGGAGATAGCATTGGTTGTGCTCTTTCCTGTTCTAAAGCCCATCTGTTCTTTTTCTATGATCTCTTCATATCATTTATTTATTTATCCTGTTTTGTAGAATTATAATAAGTCTTTTGTAGGCATGGTTGAGAAGATAGAGATAGACAGGTCTGTATTTTGAGCATAGTTGTCATCTCCCTTTTTTTATAGATGGGAATAAGGATTTATTTTCTCCATTCATCTAGTATCTCATTTTTTTCTAGGGTGAATTGGAAAAGTTGGGTGAGAAAGTTAGTTCTCTCTTCCCTTTGTTTCTATAGTCATGTAGGTATAGCATCATGTCGGGGGGGGGATGTGTTTCCATATGAGTTTCCTCCATTAGGATTTTGAGGGGGTCTGTGAACAGTTCATGATCTAGGTGAAAAGTTTTGTCCATGCTTCTCTAATCTTTACTATATTCCCTGTTACATTGCCTGATCAGTCCTTGATGATTATTGGATGCGGGAGGAGTGGTAAAGATTCTGGAAATTTTTTCAATTGTTCATTCTGTTTTTGTAGGTCTTGGTGGTGCGTTCATCATTCATTGCATTCATCTGCCTTCTTATCCATCCGATTGATTTTAGACTCTTTATATTAGGTTTTTGAGTCATTCGTATTCTTTCCTGTTTCCTGCTAAGCTCGCTTGTGCTAGTTTAATCTGACCTCCCAATTTTCTATTATCTTGGGTGTTACCCATTTATTGTTTATTTATTCTCTAAACCCTAAACTTGTTTTATTGTTTCCTCCATGTCTTCTCCCTCTTTTTTTTTCTCAGAAGGTGCTCTCCAACTGTCTCAGGCTGGAGTTTAGTCTCTTTTGATTTCCTCCATATATTTCTTTTTACAGATCGTCATTTGGTGTTTGTCTACGTCAGTTTGAATTTTCTCTCTTTATCCCCATAAAGCTCTTGAACTTGTTTGATCTTATGGTAGAATGAATTCGTGGTCTGAGTCCACATCTACTTTTTAAGGGGTGACATTGAGGATGGACGATCCTTTAACCAAGATGTAGTCTATACAATTTTTGATGATGCCATCTGGAGATGTCCAAGTGTATTTATGTTGTGGTAAAATAATGTGTTAGCAATTATCAGGATTTTGTTTCTGCAGAAGTTGATTGAGTCTTCTTCCCCTTTCATTTCTCCTTCCTATTCCAAATTAACCCATCATATCTGCATCTGTGGACATGATGCATAAACAGTGTAAATATTTTAAAAGATGGATTAAAGCACTTGTACTTATGTTTGAAGTATGACGTGTAATGGTGAAGTAGCATTGACAGCAATCATTGAAGAAGTGATAGGAACATAATGCAAAAAACATCTGATTTACATATCTACATATAATTTCTGATTGGAAATAACAAACACATTTAATTTACACATAGACAGAATGCTTTAATCCCTCTTTTTTTTTAATATAGTAAAATATATATTTTTTGCTATTACATATTTTTTGCTATTACATATTTTTTGCTATTACATATTTTTTTCAAGAAATTATCAAACAGTTTGAGTTTGACTTAGGTTGTTCCTGAAGTAGGGATTAAAGAATTTGAGATCTGCTAAAAAAACTGTATGTCAGTCCACTACTGCATATATTGATTATCTAGGATTTTGAACAAGAGTTGCTTTCATATTTACCATAATGTCATAACTTGCATATGTCTTTATAAAGTTTTTGGCAAACAAAAAAAAAAAAAAAAAAACCCTATATATAAATTCTTGTGCCAGTCATATGAGGGGCATTCAATAAATTATCTACCTAAGGTACTTCTCATATTTATATTTCAGCAATTCTTGATTTATCATGTTCCTACATATCTCAACTTGAATTATACTAATTTTGATACTACTATTTTTTTAGGTTGTGCTGCTTTAACAGAAAGAAGGAACACACCTGTATCAAATTATGGATTTACTGAGATTGGAGCATCTTTCAATCATCAAGTTTCACTTTATGAAAGGATGGTAGCTGCATATGGCAACAGTGCACATTCAAAGTACCAGGTGAAATTCTGATCAAAACAATTCAAGTGGAGTAGACAGTCCATTGAAGATGATCTATGTCAGGAAGGCCTGTGACAGCACCCTCCCGAAATGTGCCAAGCTGTGGAAACCCATGTGCTGAATGACAGATGTTTAAAGGTGTCCCAAATCTCTAGGGAATGTGACATATCTGAGGGAACATTTGCAGGTGACTAAGGTCAGTGCAAGTTGGGTCCCTAAATTTCTGACCCCTGTGCAAAAGCAATTGAGAGTATGGTGTTGTGAGGAGAATTTAGAGCTTTATGGAAGGAACCCTGAAACTTTCATCTCCAGAATTGTTATGGGTGATGAAACATGGGTTCATCACTGGGATCCTGAAACCAAGCAAGCAAGAAACAATGCAATTGAAGCACAAGCATTCTCCCCACCCAAAGCCGAATGTGCTAGCCGGGTGGGTAAAGTGCCTGCCTGGCAACCCAAAGGTCTTGAGTTTGAATCCCACCTCAGGCTTGGATCATCGTAAAAATGTTGGGAGGTGCAATATGGCCACAGAAGCTGATGCACCAACAACTAACAAAAACAAACAAACAAAAAAAAAAAAAAAAAAAAAAACAATCGGAAACAATCTTTAGCTGGCAAGGTCATGACCATATTTTGGGATGCTGAGAGAATTTCATACATTCACTACTTGGAACACAAGCAGACAGTCACTGGGGAGTCATATGCATCCCTACTGTTACAACCTAAAGGATGTCATAAAGGAAAAATGCTGTGCTGCTTCTTCACAACAACACACCAGTCCACAGGTCACATGCTGTTGTTATTGCTTTGAGAGACTGACTTTTTAGAACTTACAGGCCCGATCTGGCCCCCAGTGACTATTTCCTGTTTTGATACCTCAAGAAAAATATACATGGGTGTCGCTTTGCTTGATAATGAACTGAAGTCTGCTGTTTGTTTCTGTGCTTTTTGATGGACAGGACAAAGAATTTTGTCTAGTATTTCCTTGTTGCCAAAATAATGCAACAATTGTATTGAAGTTCAGGGGAGTTACATTGAAAAATAAAAACAGATTTTTGCCTCTATCTCCTTTCCTTCATAGGCAGGTAGATAATTTATTGAATGCCCCTTGTAAATGCAGTATCCACTGGAAGAATGTTTTCCATATCATTTGCCAAAACTTCATTGAACTTGTGTTGTTTATTTTGATTTTAAAGCAAAAAATGCATCAAGTTTTTGTTCCACTGAAAATTACCAGTTTGTTTGTTTTTTTTAAATTATATGCAGGCTAGCTACTGATTAAACTCATAACTACTAGTCACCAATAAAACTTCAAGACCACAACTTCTATTTATTTTGGGTAAAGTGGTTTACTCATTTTAAATTACACATAGTCTTGCAAATTGATAAAGCTACTCTTGAATTGCACCCTACTGATGATTTTCCCCTAAATGTGAAATATTTGCATTGGAAACTAATGTATCCAGCATTATTTTGAAATTGAATGATTTTAGAAAGTTTTATGCCTTGTAATTTTTTATTTATTTTATTTTTTGTAGGAAACTTTAGTAATTTGAATAAAACAAGAAATCTTGTGGAATATTGGAAACATAGACTTCCTGGGCCATTAGCACCATTGAATATTTGGGATGATATTATAGGAAATAGGTAAATACATATATATATTTTTCTTTTTTTTTTGTTTATGGATAATTGTATATTTCCAATGAATATTTGAAATGCCAAGATTAATATTATTCTTTCTTGAGCTTGTTTTCTATATTCTTTCTAGAGCTTGTTTTCTAAAATCTTTTTTTATCTTTGCAATGTATTTCAAGTACATCTTATAAACTTTAGAGAATATTTTTGAATTTAATAATTTTATATAACTTTTCATTAGAAGATTTGTATTGAACTAACAAATTTAGAACACTCAGTGTCAAATTCAAATTAATTCATTTGAATGTGGTGCAAAATTTAGCAACTTCTTTGCTGGTAATCATAGCAAGTCAAATTTTGGGCTGATGTGATATGCAGTATGACGGTGTGACTGCTCAGTACAGGTAGGACTTGTTTTACAGCAGGGTTAGATTCCAGCAAAACAGGGTCGTAAAATGAAAAGCCATAAAACAAGATCAAATTATAATGTGATTGAATGAGATACGTTCCAAAATTCCCAAAATTTTCCCAAGTCTATGCTAATATTTCTATTCTTTATAAATAATTAAATATTTTAAACATTTAACGCACGTTTTATTTATACTTGTCCAGAAAATGATGATGCTTTCGCACTATACTTATACATAGTCTAGACCTGCCCAGAATTACTGCCTCTGTAACAGGAATGTTATTTTGGTTCATATCGTCAACCCACAACACTAACAATTTCTCCATTTTTTCCATTGTCTCACTGCATGAATAAGTTGTTCTGGTGGATGATGACACACTTGTTATCCCTGTGTTTGTTCTCTTTATTTTATCAACATTGTTCATAATCATTGATACAGTAGAAGGTGCTAAACTCAACACCTTACACACATCCGACTGACGCTCACCAGATTCCATGTAACAAATCACATCCGTTTTCTTCTTAATTGTTAGTGTTTTACGCTCTTTTTTTTTGGCCCCCACCGGCACAGATACTGCCCTATACTTAGAGCTCATGGTTGCACAGAAATTATTATTGTTATTAATCAGAAATAGCACTATAATAACACTGTGTAACCCTAACAATTGAGGGAAAATTCACAACAAAACCAACAGGGCACACTGAGTGTAAACAACTCTAGGTCTCACTATCATTCCACACACGATGTACCATGAAAAACAAAAACACCTAGTGCGTGTTTGGAGACACAGGCGTTGCTGCGATGTGTTACTGAGTTGCGATTTTTTTGTTATTTTCAATTTTTTTCAGTTATATTTTGAAACAGTCATTAATGTGAAAAGTCGTAAAATGGGACCTACCTGTACTGTGAAAATTTACTCTAAAGGCACCTTTTATTGCAACATAACTTTTCCGCAACTTCTCTAACAGCATATTTGCCAATATCAGTCATACTACGATACAAGAGTACACAAATTGTGAGCAGTAACTCAAGATAATAACAACATTTGAGAATATGAATGAAACACATTTAAATTTTATCACATGATTAACCATTATTCCTCTATGAGGTGTATTACTTTAGGTCAATGATTAAAATTTTGAATTGAGTAGCTTGCAATCGAGAAAAGCACATACAGGTGAATCTCTGCTTATGAACTTTCAAGAAACAAACTTCATATTTTTGAACTTCATATGGACTAATAAATTGCGACTACCATTCATTTAATGAACACAGAAAGACACATTTACACCCCTTTCTACACCAATGAGCCGAAACATTATGACCAGTGAGTTGTTATACAATTCAAAGCAACTGCAGGTGAACTGTGGCATGTGCGTGGGTTGGCAAACGGTATAAAAAGCACCTGATACTGAGCTTCGTTTATCAGTGTTACCTTTGTTCTTCAGATGGGAAAGGCAGCGGACTTAAGCGAGTTTGACAAAGGCCAAATTGTAATGTCCAGATGACTGGGTCAGAACATGTCTGAAATGGCACAGCTGGTGGGAGTGCTCACAGTCAGCCATGGTTAGTACTTACTGAAAGTGGTCCAAGAAGGGGAAACCTGTGAACTGCCGGCGAGGTTTTGGACAACCATGGCTCATCGATGCCCAAGGTCAGCTAGGGCTCTCCCACATGGTACGTGGCAACAGAAGGGTGATTGTGGTGCAAATAGCCAGTAATTGGAATGCTGATGATGGGAGTAATGGGTCACAACACACAGTACCTTGAACTCTGCTGAAAATGGGGCTGTGCAGCCGCTGGCCACTCTGAGTGCCCATGCTGGCCACTGTTTACCGGCGACAGCGCATACAATGGGCACACGAGCATTGAAACTGGACCTTGAGTGATTAGAAGAAGGTCGTCTGGTTCGATGAATCGTGATTCCTGTTGCACCATGTGAACGGCTGGGTACATGTGTGGCATTTACCTGGGGAAATGATGGTGCCTGGATATACTGTGGGACGAAAACAAGCCTGGTGGCGGTGGTGTCATGCTTTGGGCAATGTTATTCTGGGATATCCTGGGTCCAGTCATCCATGTGCCAGGCCCTCTGATGTCTACCACCTACCTAAACATCATTGCTGACCAGGTACATCCTTTCATAGCAACAGTCTTCCCCTCTGGTGGTTCGGTCTTTCATCAGGATAATATGCCATGCCACACTGCCTGGATTGTTCGAGACTAGTTCGCGGAACATGAGGAAGACTTCCAGGTATTGCCCTGGCCTCCATATTCCCCAGGCATCGATCCCTTGCTGGGTACGAGCTGTTTTGTCTGCACATGGAGGACCAACATCATATTAGGTAGGTGGTCGTAATGTTTTGGCTCATCGGTGTGTTCCATATTGAATATTCTTCGGTTGCTGAATATATTCCACATGTTAATGTTGTGTGTGTGTTAACATATACTGATCCATTTTTATTTCCCTTGAAATATGGAAAATAAGTGTAAATGTAGTGATTGTGAAAGTGTTAAAAGTAGCAAAAAACATTGATTGATTTTGATAGAAACTAAAATGGACATAATTAAGTGATCTGAAAATGGTGAATTGCTTGCTTCAATTGGTCATGTTTATTACCCCAGTCAATTTTATAGTTGCATCAATTTTAAAAGACAGACAAAAAATTTGTGATTATACTCCCAATGCAGGCTCTGTTCAGTCTGTAGTTTTTCTAAAAAAAGAAATATTATTGAAGAAATGGAATGCTGTTTCGCAATTTGTATTCAGAATCAGAATAGAAAAAAACAAATGCTTCAGTACTTAATTGATTCAAGACAAAAGTAGAAGTCCTTATCAAGACATTAAAATTGTGTGGGAGAAATGGAAGATGATTCTGCTGAATTTAAGGCTAGTGCTGGGTGGTTTGCTAGTTTCAAGAAAAAGATAAATGTGAAAAACTATTTGTCATCTGGTGTTTAAGTCTAAGTGTCGATCATGATGCAGCCAAAGAATTTTGTGCAACGTTATCAAAAATTATTGAAGAAAGCTACTGTTTTCATCAAATTTTCAATGTTGATGAGACCAGTCATTTCCGGAAAAAGATGCCTGACAGCCCTTGGGTTATCAGAGCATTGACAAAGCAACATTGCTGGTTATTTGGAGTTCTAATAAAATAAGATGGGTAACACTGCACTATTCCATGAGTTGTTTGTAAATCACTGTTCCGTCTACTGAAAAATATTGCAGGGAGAATAATTTGTCATTTTAAGTTTTAATACTCCTTGATAATGTCCCAGATCATCCTACATAACTGACTTAAATCCAGATGTGGTATTCTTCCCTCCCAGTACCATCAGCTTACTTCAATTTATGGACCAAATGGCAACAACCTTCAGACACTTCTATTTACACCTTACAATTAGCCAAACTGTAGCAGCTACCAGTATAGATGAAACTGTAACCCTGAAAGACTTTTGGAAAGAATATAATAATTCAAAAGAAATAAATTACCTATTGGCTGAGGGCAAATTTCTGCCAATCTACCCACAACCATCCTTCCTCAGTTTGAATTTATGCCTCGCTCATGTGTGTAATTTCAGCAAGAAGAAGGATTGCATTAGTATTAAGTTCACTTAATCGATTCAAAGCCTTAAATACCTCAATCAAATCTCGCTGTAGGTGCCTAGTCTCTCCATAACCAGTAGTTTGCAGAATTGAACCCTTTCCTGGTACCCGCACCCTTTTATTACCCTCACTAATCTTGTTGCTCTTCTTTGCATCTGTTTCAGTAGTTCCAGTCCTTCCTAAAATGAGGTTTCCAGACTTGCATCCAGTACGCAATCTGTGTCTTAGCTGTTGCCTTATAAGACAGGATAATTGCCTCCTTGTCTTTTCTGACAGAATCCCTATATTGAAAAACTCCCATAATCTGTCTTGGCCACCTTAATGTGGACACGTACTTGATGGGACCTCCCAGGGATTATGCTAGGCCTCCACATTACCATCACTGGGATCCAATGCTCATAGCCTAGGTTCCAGACTAATGCCATAGTAATCCAGTATGTTTTCCCTGTGCTGCAACCTGTGGAAACTCAGAAAGGGGGACAGTGGTGGTTGAGGGAGCACACGTTCATCACTTCTCTTTGGTCCCTGCTTCTACAAGATGGGTGGTTCTGGGATGGCTCGTCCAGAATCAACTAGCCGGTGGGTTCACCTACAGGGGTTAATGCTATCCCTATCATAATGGTCTGAGGGACAGAAGACAGGCTGGTGGAAATATGGATCTGGTGACTGAGTAGCTCCTGACATCCCACTCCCAAGTATATTTATTGCTTGCTAGTGGGGTTCCCATTCGGACTCCATTGTGGGTGACGAACCCGGGCACTGAACCAAAATTAAAAAAAAAAAAAAAAAACAATTGAATATCATGATATTCTAAACTGTTCTTCTGGCGTGCTAACTGGGTCCCTCCCAGAAAATTATACTAGTGATACAGAAAATGTTACATCAGCAAAAAAAGACCAAGAACCAAAGATACATCAGTTCCAACACCTTGATACCTGATTGTTTCAGTGAAAAGCCAATTGGAAAAATGGGCTATTCACCTTTCATCATCCAGAAGGTTAGCAGACTCGCCAAATTTGTTCAAACAGTTTCATTCTGGCATCATCCTTGTTGAGACCAAAAGTGATAAACATTCAGAATAGATCCTCCATGCAACATCCATTGGAAGGAATACCAATTGTAGTTACCACCCACAAGACACTGAACTCATTCCAAGGCATAATAATGGAATGGGATATGTAAGTCTCTTGAGGAAAGCCAAGGAGTGACAGTTGCGAAATGTTTAAATAATAATTCTATGTAAGGATGGGAATCTAGTACCCACTAGAAACCTCATTCCTACCTTGAACTCACCAATTTCTCCTAATTCAATCAAAGCTGGTTGAATATTAACTGCACAGTATATATACCAATTGTCTGCTGCCAAGGCTAGTGAGAGCTGTATGTGTTCACAAGCCACTAAGTGGATCTTTTTTATTTATTGATTTGAAATTATTGTTTTTCTTTAATTTTTGATTTAAATTTTGTAGTATAGTGATTTTCTGATTAATTTGGTGTATTTTTTATTCTGTACTTGGCCTTTTAATTGCATAGAAAACCACAGTCGACTTCTGCTGGCATTCAAATTCTGTCACAATTGTTTTCGTATCGATATAGCAGATACTGGAAATTTCTACGTAACTTCTAGCAGTGTAATTAGTATCAGTAAAGGATTATATACTATAAATTATGGCACTACTTACATGTTTTATTTATATAACTTATCATGCAGTCCGTATTGTATGATAGTAATATTCATAGAGCTTTTAGAATCAGTAATTTTGCTTAGGTGGCAATAGATAGTTAAATTTATTATCTATTATAACTAATTAGATTTTTACAAATTTTAACTAATGCATATAACCACTTAGATTTGCAAACATAATATTATGAATTAATACTTATAGCTTAAACTTGATAGGAGATATGAAATTCATATAATGTTAACTCGATAGAAGATAAAACTTTATACTGAAATATTTATATACCGGCATTCCCCACACTTATGACCTGTTAGGTTCCAGACCACTGTCTGGAACCTAACAGGTCGTAAGTGTGGGGTAAGCAGTGCCTTTTTTTTCACTTATCTATGCATGTACTGCACTGCAGTTTTCCTATATGATCATTACTTATGTAAATAACACATTTAAAACTAAAATAAACTCTGTAGGCCTTATTTTGAGAAATAGGGTAAGCACACTAATCACTGGATAGTAGGCCTAGGTACAGTACTCAGTGCAGACAGTTAAAATACAGTAATGTAAATAATGTACAGTACACTTTGCTTACCTTTAATGTAGTCTTCTTTTTCTTACTAGGGCTGGCAGATGTAAAATAGAAAAACAAAAATTTATTGGAGGAAGGCTGAAGGGGAGAGTATATCTTCATAAGTAGAATCATCAAGGGCTACACTCTTTCTTGCAGGAGATTTGAATGGACTTCTTGAAGCAGTAATAGGCATAGAAGGAGTAGGGCTTTGGGTTGATGTTGATGGTCTGACTGGACTTTCGGTGGATGTCGATGGTTGAGTAGGACTTTCAGTGGGTTGCTGGTATTTCTTTGAAGCACCTGTCTAAAGAGGTTAAACTGCCTTTACTTTTCTCTGTAAATTTCAGTGTAACAGGCATAATCCCTTACAAGGTTAGCGTCGACTTTTGAACTCCTTTCAAAGTCCCTGTCATGCTTTGCTAAAAGAAAAAGAGTCATGCCAAATTTGAAATGCCAGATAGCTTCTGATAGAATTTTTTGTGGTTAGTCCATCAGACTCAGTTTAATATGTTTTCAGACATCTCTTCATCTTCCCTATTCTCATGAAGTACAAGGAGATCTTCATTGCTTAGAGGCTCAGAATGTGACTCCAAAAGTTCAGCTACATCTTCTGGCTCAACTTCCAGTTCTAATTGCCTTGCTACCTGTGCAATGTTATTAGTTACATCTGGAACAGGATTTTCAAATCCTTCAAAACATTTTCCAGGCCCCCTTGCAGTGTAGTATCTTCACATTGTTCCAAGCATCAATATTGATTAGGGGTACGAGGTTATTACCGTGATGGCCAAGATTTTCGCAGCTCCGGCAAACACTAAATTTTTATATATATTTAGTCATTTTACTGATTTAATTGTTATACTAAATTATTTTCTATAAGTAGCTTTATAGTCCTAGTCAGCCTCCTTGGTTTATTTGAATTTAGATAGCGATTTTGAAAATTAATACTTAGTGTCCATAGATCTTACTATTTGTAACTTACTGACATTGTTATACGATACAGAATAGTGTAACATAAATCCCAAACTTCATAGCGTAAGGTTTAACGTAAAACTAGATAGCGAAATAAATAGCACTGTATTAGAAATCTGTTAGACTAGTATAGTATTATCAATTAATCCGTAAAATTTGTTAATCTTATTAAATTTCATTGTTAATTAAATTATGGGCATCTATGAGAGTTTGAGGTGTAAAGTATATACCCTTGAAGAAATTAATTTGAGGGCCTATGAAACTCTCAGCTGCCAAATTGAATTCCCGAGCTCACTCCTGTGTATCAGGTAACAGAGCAGCAATCTACAAGGCAGAATGCACTGGTTCCACAGGAAGGAAGTAGTTATTGTTGGTGACAGAGAGACAGAGAATATATTATGCAAAAAAGGGTAGGTGGAACAGGACTAGGGTATTTCTGCCAGGGGCGAAAGTTGACATAGTAGGGCAGATATCATCTTTTAAGGGTACGAAATGTGATATTTTTGTACATGTTGGCAGTAATGACCTTAAGAGTAAGAGATCTGCAGATTTACTTAACAAGTACAGGTCAATGCTGAAAAAAAAGTCACGAGTTAGGGTTAAATTTGAAAGTGTCTGCAATTCTGCCCAGACATGATAGAAGGGAGTGTATGACGAGAGCCTTGTCAATCAATTCACCCCTGGAGAGATTGTGCAAGGCTCACGGGTTAGAATTTTTCTAAGCGTGGTTGGTGCTTGCTAACAGGAAAGACTGCTTCTACAGGGATGGGATACACTTAAATAGAAAGGGTGCAAGAATATTTGCTGATGCTATTGAGGCAAAATACTAGCTTAGGGGTATTCACATACTAAAATATTAACAGTAGCCGCAAGCAGAGGCGAAAGTGATTCTTGCACGGCTTCTATTGTAATGAGCAACAACCTAGAGAGCAAATTGCTGGGGATTTCAAAAGCTGCTGGGATTCATCATGGAACAAGTAAATACATAGGCTGTGTTAGAATAACTAAGAGTAAGAACAGGTGCATGTATACTTGCATGTACACCAATGCGAGAAGTATTGTAAATAAATTTGATGAATTTGAAGTGCTGTTCATGGCATCAAAGGCAGGTATTGTTGAGATATCAGAGACATGGAGTCACATAGATATAAGCAGTGCAGAATTAGAATTTGGGGAGTACAGTGTGTACAGGAAGGATAGAGAGGGTAGGAAGGAAGGAGTGGTTATGCTGTTAGTTAAGAAACACACAAAATCTAAGGAAGTGCATCCAGTTGACATGGGTGGATAGTGCATTGTTGAGTCTGTTTGGTATGACATAAACACTGGGAAAGGGAAAATGAGAGTAGGAGTATAAATTTCAGTAGGAGTATAAAATAAATTTCAGTAGGAGTATAAAATAAATTTCAGTAGGGTATAAAATTTCAAACCAATGAACAGTTGCACAGAGAAATAGAGTGGCCAGTAAATCAGAATACATGCTGGGGATTTTAACTTTCCAGATATTGACTGGAACTTGTGGGTTGGTCACTCGCATGCTAGCAAAACTTTTGTGGTTTTATTGTTTTCTACAGAAACATGTTCGAGGGCAACCAGAGGGAGTAATACTCTTGATCTGATTATCAGCAGTGATTATTTATGCAATAGGAATTTGAAGATAAAAGGAACAAATAGGCGACTGTGATCACAGTGTACTGATATGGGATTTACTTTAAGATGTAACTGCCATCAAGGGTAAAGGGAAGGGTTTTTGCTTCTTAAAGGAGACCACAGTGGTCTCCAACAGTTTTTAAATTCTATACAATGGAATTAACTGATGATGTTACCAATGGTGAATTATAAATGGGAAGCCTTCGGGGTCTAAGAGGAGGCTACTAGGCTGTTCATACCAACTAAGAATACTGTTCGTGGTTCAGGCCTAAAAGGATGTAACTGAGAAAATGAATTAGTATTTTGCATTTTCATTCACACATGAGGAGTTATTCAAGGAATGGAATGCCAGAAGTTTATCAAACTGTAACAGGGAGCTAAGCGATTTTGTAATAACTGAGAGTAAAGTGCATGAGAAATTGTTGAAGTTAAACATAAAAAAGGCACTTGGTATGGATGGAGTCTATCCAGTTATATTGAAGGAGGCAGCAAGGAAAGTTAGCAAACCCTCGCCATAATTATGAGAGCATCCTTAGATTCAGTTGAGGTCCCCATGGACTGCAGATATGCAAATATATCCCTAATTCATAAAGGGGGTTCAAAGGGTGACACAAATAATTATAGACCTGTTACTTTAACTTCTTCCAATGAAAATAATGAAGTTTCTGGTTAAAGAGGTGATACAGGATTACCTAGACAAGATTGCAGTAGTAGTTCAGACACAGCATGGGTTTATTACGGGGAAGTCTTGTCTCACCAATTCGATTGGATACCACGATGTGGTCACAAAGGAACTAGATGCAAAAAAATTATTTTGATATATACTTAGATTTCAGGAAAGCTTTTGATACTGTTGCACGTGAAAGGCTGCTGTACAATTTGGAGCATTGATGGCATGGCATTGATGGCAAGTTGCTGTAATGGATAAAGTAATGGTTGAGTGGGAGATGACAGAGAGTGGTAATAAATGGACACTGCTCTATATGGACTAATGTTATTAGTAGGGTCCCACAGGGTTCGGTGCAGGGCCTATTGTTGTTTTGTGTATTTTTTATTTTGATTTATTATTATTATCATTAGTTATATGATGCAAGGAAGCCTGAGGCTTTTGCTGCACCAGCCGAAAAAATTAAAAAAATAAAATAATCCTGAGTTACTGAGAGAGAGAGAGAGAGAGAGAGAGAAGGGAATCATCAAGAAAGGAAAGAAAAGAGCAGAATGATGATATCCAGCTCAGGACCTTGGGAGTGCTAAGGCCATACTGATCAGATATGGACCCCTGGAATTTTTATCAATGAAGGTATATCAGGTTTAATATCGAAATTGACAGGGTTGTTAACAACACTAAAGTCAGTATGCTAATGTAACAGGACCTAGAAAAGTTGGGCAGATAGGCTTAGAAGTTGCAACTAAAGTTGAACATTGACAAATGCAAAATACTGCATATGGGTAGCAGTAACCCAAGAGAAATGTACCAACTGTGTGGTAGTACACCCACGGAAGTGGAGAGTGAAAAAGACTTGGGGGGTAATTGTGGAGTCAGATATTAAGTTCTCTGTGCAGTGCAGTGCAGATTTATACTGCAGAATTGCGTGCAATAGAAACAGCCCTAGATCACATTAAAAATCGTGACTACCAAAGGTATATGATTTATTGTGATTCGTTAAGTGTGTTACAGGCTCTAGTATCTGTGAGGTTTAACCCTCATCCGATCCTGTCCAGGATCCAGCAGATTCTTTTTTCTCTCGTGGAATTAGAATTTGATATTTGCTTTTGCTGGATCCCAAGCCACATTGGGATCCGGGGAAATGAATTAGCTGATACCGCTGCCAAATCAGCCATTTCCCTGGATAATCATTACCTGTCAGTAGATACAGACTACAGGCAAATAATACGCTCTAAATTATATTCCCAATGGCAAGATTCCTGGCACAGACATGCTATAAATAAACTACATCACATTAAGCCTGTAATCACACAATGGCAGTCCAGTCTACGCAGGGTTCGAAGAGAGGAAGCTGTTCTTGCTCGGCTCCGCATAGGTCATAGCCATCTAACACATTCCTGTTTGCTGAGGGCGTAACCTACCTATGTGCGAGATGTGTGACATTATTTTAACTGTCCGTCATCTTTTTATAGAATGTCCTGTTTTTATAGAAGCACAACATTTGTGTTTTACCGCTTTTAATAATTTGACTGAACCATTTACACTCAGTCAGATTATAGGTGACAGAGACAATATGTTCGACGTTTTTAACTTTTTACAATCTTTTAATTTGTATACAAAGATATATATATATATATATATATAAAGTTATTTATATAATATAATATAAAGATATATTATATATATAAAAGCATATAAAGTTTTTTACTTTATACCTTTTTTACATAATAGTTAATTTCTTGACGTGGTTGCCTAGGCTACCAAAATGTTTAGTAGTCTTTTAAATTTGACTTGGCGCATTATGGCCTTAGCTGCCAATGTGCCATTAAAAACCAAACCAAACCAAAAGCAGTACAGTGCAGACAGGCTGCCAGAGCAGGTCATGGAGTTTTGTCAATGTTATACAAAGTGTCTCAAAAATATTGGTACAAATGTTTAGGGGAGGTAGGTAACATCTAAAGGAATGTGAATTGCATAGGAACCCATAACCGGAAACGTCACGGGAAAGTAGTAGCAGAGGCACAAGAAGCAGAAATGACACAAGACAGTAATTAGTGGCAAACATTTATTTGACATAATATTAACAATGGAGTATGAGATGGATGCATTTCGTGATGTACAACAGATGCTCGAAGGTTCCACCATGAGACGCGATGCATGCGCAACACCGACGCAGCATGGATTGGCGGACACGGTCGAACACACCTGCAGTTTCTTTGACAGTAGCAGCAGCGCAGACGAGTCTCGCCACGAGATCCGTTTCCATCTCCACAGTCGATTCATACATGATAGATTTGAGGGGCCCCACAGAAAGAAATCAAGGCTCGATAAATCAGGTGAGCGTGGGGGCCATGCAACAGGTCCACCATGGCCAATCCATCGACACCCAAAACGGCTGTTCAAATGGTCACGAACACACCTTCCATAATGGGCAGGCGCCCCGTCCTGTTGAAACCAAATGTTGTGTCTCACATTTGCTGGAACATCGTCAAATAACCCTGGTAGAACTTATTCAAGAAAGATCCGATATTTAGCGGAGTTCATGCGAGATGGTAACAGGTATGGGCCGACTAAGCAGTCACCGACCATACCTGCCCACACATTTATTGCGAAGCGATGTTGTGACGCATGGGGGCGCACACCGTGTGGGCCCTCTGCTAATCCATACACTAGGTGCATGTCTGCCAGCTCACAGTTCGTATATCGATGCCTGCTCTTTGTGCGGCGACTACTGCTTAAATGAGTAAACCAGAAATTTTCCCTCTGTGAACTGATGAACAGCACCATGTACCAACTTACGGTGACGTTTCCGATTATGGGTTCCTATATGATTCACATTCCTTTAGATGTTACCTACCTCCCCTAAACGTTTGTACCAATATTTTTGAGACGCCCTGTATAGGAATTTTGCTAGCAGAGACAAGGAAGTGATTATCCCTTTGTATAAGGCCAGACATTGGTACAGCGTACAGGTCTGGAGGCCTCATTTTAGGAAGGGTGTAGAGTTGCTAGAATGAGTACAGAGAAGGACAACAAGATTGGTGAGTGGAACAAAGGGGTGTGCTTACGAAGAAAGGCTTAAGTTCTGCAAGTTGCAGAATCTGGAGACTAGGCACCTGCAAGGTGATCTGATTGAGGTGTATAAGGCCTTGAATAGTTTGAGCAGGCTCAATGCTGACACGATACTTCTGCTTTCTCAGTCTAAGAACCTGAAGGAACATAGATTTAAATTGAGGAAAGACAGTTGTAGAATAGATGTGCGGAAGTATGCCTTTAGCCAGCAGGTAGTTTATTGCTGGTACAGACTTCCATCTGTTGTTGTGGAATTGATAGCTTTAATAAATTTAATGCTAAACTAGACAAACATTTGGAGTGACCGGATGGGTGAAACGGGAAGGTTGGTTTTTTTTGGCTGATGCTGTATAAGTTTGCTTTCTTGCATCATATGCCTCAACTAATGCTAATGCTAATCTCGTGTAGTCTTTGTTCCATCCAAGATGTTGAATCCTTTCCAAAATTTCTTGACAACTTCTTCCCCACTTCCTTCTTCTGTGTCAATTGCTGTAATGCACTTAGTTCTGGTTTTTCTTATATAATACAGTTTGAAAGCAGCAATGACACAGTGATCCATGGACTGGAGAAGTGAGGTCATATTTGGTGGTAAGCATATCACTCGATTGTTAGGATTCAAATCATCTAATGTTTGAGGGTGTCCAGGTACATTGTCTAGAAGGAGAATAATTTTAAATGGGATGTTATTGTCTGCATAGTACCCTTCAACTGTTGGTACAAAGTAGGTGTAAATTAGATTTCCAAAGAACTTGAAGGCTAGTTTTCAAAGCTCTAGGGTTGGCTGAGTGGTAAACGAGCATACGCTTTAGCTTAAGGCTGCCTGATGTATTTTCACCTGACAAAAGTGTAAGCCTAGCTTTTGCTGGCTTGAAGCCTGGCATGGTTTTCTCCTCCTTTGCAATGAATGCTTTTGATGGCATCTTTTTCCTAAACAGCTGTCTCATCGACATTAAAAATTTGATCTTTTGAGTAGCCACCGTTTTCAGTAATTTTGGCAAGATCACGTAGAAAGCTTTCTGCAGCAACAGTTTCAGCAGCTGCTGCCTCACCTTGCACTTTGATATTATATAGGTTAGAACATCTCTTAAACCTATCAAACCACCCTCTACTTGCACCAAATTCAGCATCCTTAACTGCCTCACCTTCCTTAGCCTTCATTTTATCAAAGAGTCTTTGCACTTTATTTTGAATGATACCCTGGCTTAAAGGCACATGGTGACTAGTCTGTTTATCAATCCATATCATTAAAAGTCTCTCCATGTCTGAAATTAGGCTCTCTCTCTCTCTCTTCCGAATTAGAGTGTTATGCACTGGTGTAGTGTTTTTCACTTCAACAAGAATGTTTTTTGTTTTTATGCACAGTGATAACTGTCATGCAAGTCTAGCCTTCAGCTTATCTCAGTGTTTGATGCATTTCATCACTAAGTTTAATAATTTTGTAATAGCCTTACGACTTTTCTTACCACTTTTATCTGCCATTATACTGTACTGTATATTAAGTTATTTTATAATTTTAATTGCACCAATACAGCAAAATGGAAGTTATAAACAGTTTAATATTCACTTAAACACAGAGCATGCATAAATGAGGTGCAAAGCAAAATGTGTTTTTAAACAAACTGATGACAGCGATGCCGGGTGGAAGGTCAATGCAAACGGTAGCTTCATGTTGCTAATGTGTCGGAACTGCGAAGCAAGTGTCTCAAGTCTGGGAATGGTGACAATTGAAAAGTGTCATAAATGCAAAGCATCACAAGTTGAAATGTCATAAGTTGAAGCATCACAAGTCGGGGTATGGCTGTATAGTATTGTTATTACAGTGGGATATAAGTTTAATGTAATATTCTTAATTGAATAGCAAAGAAAAAGGCTCAAGGTAGTGGGAGAATTGAGGGGCAGGGTGGTTGCACTCTCAATCACAGCCTTTTGAAATGTACTGATTGTTTGATGTTTGTGGAGCTATGGGAATTGGACATGATATTGCCAAGGGGGGGGGGTGTCTTTGTGCTTGATGTAAGGAATGTGAGGAAGTTAGTTGCCAACTCAGTGTTGTTATAGGCCTTTATGAGAGATTGAAGAACAGGGTAGATGCCCTTGAAGGATTTAAATTGGGTGCCCATCAAGATCTCAGCTGCCCATATCAATGCCAGATCTTGCACTTGATCATCAAGCAAAATGGTGGAAATCCCTAAGGAAGAATGTGCTGATACCACAAGAACTAGTTGTTTTTGTCAGCAACTGTATTGTCAGGGAAATGGGGGATATATCGTGCAAAAAGGATAGGTGGAACAGGACCAGGATATGTCTGTCAGAGACAAAAGTTGATGTTGTTGTAGAGCAGATATCATCTTTTAAAGGAAGAAAAGGTGATATTGCTCTCCACGCTGACACTAATGACATTAAGAGTAGGAGAACTGCGGAATTACTTAACAAGTACGGGTCAATGTTTAAAAAAGCCGCGAGTTAGAGTTGAATTTGAAATTGTTTGCAATTCTGCCCAGACATGATCGGAGTGAGTATAGGATGAGAGCCTTGTCAATCAGTTTGGCCCTGGAGAGGTTGTGCAAGACTCATGGGGTAGAATATTTCCCAGCGTGGTCTGTGCTTGTTAACAGAAGAGACAGCTTCTACAAGGATGGGATACACTTAAATAGAAAGGCCGCAAGAATATTTGCTGATGCTATTGAGGCATTTTTAGTTGGGTCAGAAAACTGCTAGCTTGGGAGGGGAGGGATACACAGACTAGTAGATTAACAGTAGCCACAGGCAGAGATTAAATCGATTCTTATACTGCTTCTATTGGATTAAGCAGCAGCCTGGAAAACAAGGTGCTGGGGATTTCAAGGACTGCTGGGAGTCATAGCAGAACAAGTAAATATATGGGCTGTGTGAGAGTAACTAAGAATAAGAGCAGGTGCATGTATACTTGCATATACACCAATGCTAGGAGTTTAGTAAATAAATTTTACAAATTGAAGGTAGTGGTCAAAACCTCAAGGCAGATATTGTTGGGATATCAGAGATGTGGTATCATACAGATACAAGGAATACAGAATTGGAATTTGGGGAGCACAATGGTACAGAAAGGATAGATAGATAGGATAGGAAGGGATGAAGAGCTATACTGTTAGTTAAGAAACACATAAAATGTAAGGAAGTGCATCCAGTTGACATGGGTGGACAGTGCAGTGTTCAAACAGTTTGGTGTAACATAAACACTGGCATAGCAAAATTGAAATTAGGCGTGTGTTAGAGGTTTAATGACTTTGATGAGCACAATGAACAACAGTACAGAGTAATAGAATGGGCCACTACAGGGATGTGGGCAGAAACCACTGTACAGAGAAATAGTGGGCCAGTACACTGAGTTGGCAGAAATCACAGGATACCTACCTAGTTACTGTTAGGCCCGCCTTTTGCTCATATGAGGGCAGACATGCTAATTTAAGTCCTTTAAGGTGCTCTAAGTGTTAGAAATATGAATTTTCACAAATGGACTGCTATTCTTTTACCTGCCTTGTGTGATTATTTTATTGCAAAGGACCATGAATTACGTCAAATTCAGGTACAAAACCCAGCAGCCAAGGAGAGCTACATACTCAATAGGATTCCAGAAGTGGAAAGAAGAAAAAGAAATGAAAAACTTAAGACAGAGCTGAACATAAATACAAACCTTTATATGCTCAGAAGGAGGTAGGAGGGAGATGTTCCAATGAAACTCAACCAGATTTCACTCTTCCACCTAAAGTGTCATTTATTCCCATTGCACACTACCTGCTAAGCTCACAGAAACACCAGTCAGTTACCACTGCAATATCTGTACCTGCTAATGCTCTACCAGTGATAAAAGTACAGTGGGGCCTCAACTTGTGATGACATTGACATCCAATATTCTCAGGAACTGATATACCTTCCGTACGAACATTTTTTTTTTTTAAGGACCAATGATATTTGCAGGATCTGTTGGCTTTCTGATATAGCTGGAATACATGGGTGAAAATTTTCAGTTTTGTGGCACACGGAACATCACTCATTCGATTGTTCACAAACAGATAACGTCTTTTTTATTGTTCAATGCGTGGCATGGGAAACATCATTCGTAGGATTGTTTCAGATCGATGATGATGATGATCTGAAACGTAAAGCCCTTGGATGGGGCTCACATCTGTTGAGTATGGGCTTGGCACACCCAGGGTCCTCAGCTGGATATCATCATTCTTCTCTTTTTTGGTGATTCTCTTCTACTTCTCTCTCTCTCTCTCTCTCTCTCTCTCTCTCTCTCTCTCTCTCGGGGTGGTACAGAAAATTTTTTTTGGCTGGTGCAGCATAAGCCTCAGGCTTCCTTGCACCATATGGCTAATAATAATAATCAACCAGTGGCAGTACTGTGTGCTTTGAAGACTAAAGCCAGCAGAGGATGGTTCGAGTACTTCAAAAAAAAAAAAGCTAATATCGAAGTGTTGAAAGGCATGGGGTTGCATCCAGTGCTGATAAAAAAAAAAGCAGCTGAGACCTTTAAAATTGGATTTCAAAAGTTTTTTGATCAGGAGGGTTATCTTCTCCAGCAGGTTTTTAACGTTGATGAAACTGGCCTCTTCTGGAAGTGAATGCCCAGGAGAACTTACATCACTAAGGATGAGGCTAGTTTAGGCATAAGCTTATGTAAGATAGGCTCGCTCTCCTGTTGGGTGCTAATGCCTTTTGAGATTTTAAGCTGAAGCCTTTGCTTGTGTAACTCTAACATCCCCCAGAATATTTCAACAACAAATGGTCGACAAAGGCATGCTGGGAGTGTTTTGGCACAGTAACAAGAAGGCCTGGGTTACAGGATATGTCTTCAATGAATGGGAGCTTGAAGTTTTCAGTCCTTTAGTGAAGAGTTATCTTGAAAAAAATAAGCTTCCTGTGAAGGCACTGCACCTTCTGGATAATGTGCCAGGCCATGATCCCAACTTTGTTCAATCTCTTGCAATGTTTTCTCTTTTACCTTAAATTTTAAAATGCACCATTGTTCCAACATAGGAAACATTGTCTGACACCATCTTTGATTTACCCTTATTCATTTTGCTGTATTGACATCATTGCATGTTTATCGATAGTGCCATTATTCCTACACCCAATTTCAGACAAAGCATTATTTGCTATTTTACTAGAAACAGAAGTGGTCATAGGCCATATATAACCCTTATATATGGTTCATCAGATATTTTGAATTTTAAATGAAACAAGTGGTTGACAAAAGATCAAAGATTTCTGCATCAGAAAGTGTATATATGTTACGGGCAATATGATAAATCGGAAAGTATACATAATTACTGGCTATTATGTATAATTCCCAATAATATTGGAGAATATGCTTAATTTATCAAACATACCAGATATTATGAATAATCTCCAATGCTTACTGGTAATATTGATTAATTGAAATTAGATGCCAACAGAATACAAAAAAAAAATCAAAGTTTAATGTTATTTATTATTACAAGATAAACTATGATGACATTTTGAATTGCACAGTTTGTTACTATTTCTACAACTACATTTATTACTGTTGCATTTTCCTTTACAATTACATTTTTTGTAACCTTAACCACCAAATACGGAAAACTTCTTAACACACTCCTGCAAAGATAATTCTGAGTCTGGAACTTCCGCGGCACTTATAAATTTTTCATGGCATATAGAAAACTCATTTCTGGTATAAACGTTGGCCAATTTCCCTTTCTTTGTACCCAATTTATATAGTCCACTATTGTCAATATCCATAATAACTGCCAAGCAATTTCTTGGGTCTCTGTCAACATCAGGAATTCTTATACATACCGTATCACCTACTTTTCCAGTAGGAAACTTTTTGTTAGACTCGTTTATCATTTTTTTAGCTTGTATTTTAAGATTTTCTTTTACTATTTTATGTTTTCTATATATTTGTGCTTTCCTATTTGCAACAATATTATCCAAGTCCTTGTTATTCTCTTTAATATTCTCCTTATTCTCCACAATGTTCTCCATATTCTCTTCAACATTCTCCATTATATTGTCATTTTCAATTTCAATACTCTTTATTCCAGTGTTTCCTGCAATCTCTCCAGAATCATAAATATTTGATTCCTTCAATATCATATGATCATTTTTAAATTGCTTCATTATGTTTTCTAGTTCTTCCTCTTCTTTTAAATTAACAACAACTTCTTTGGGAAGCCATGAGGTTTTTAGGCCAATTTTAATGGGAGAACCAAACATAGCTTCATAGGGACTGCATTTAATTCCTTGGTGATATGCTCTATTTTTCATTAATTGAACAAATCGTACAAAAGGCTTAGTGGTTAAGCCAAAGGTGCTTAACGAAATAAATAGTAGGTATCAGGTAGACCTGATTGAACAAATCCTTCACTCCAGTTGCGTGTTTCATTAGTTTCTAGCCACGTACTCAATATATTCTCTATGTCCTGGTTTGCACGTTCAACAGAACCTTGACTCTGGCTGTGCCAAGGTTTACCCTGTACGATTTTGAGTTCTTCCCAAGAAGAACATAATTCTTCGATAACTTTATTCGTGACCGTTATCGCTTTGAAGGATAGAAGGAGCTCCAAAAATAATAAATATATCCAATAAAACATAAGCAACTTCTTCAGCACGTTTGCTTTTTAAGGGACGCAATTGTACAAATATTTTTGTTAGGTGGTCTTGATATACAAGAATAAATTTGTATCCCTTGTCTTGCTGACTTTGCATGTCAATCAGGTCTACCTGATACCTACTATTTATTTCGTTAAGCACCTTTGGCTTAACCACTAAGCCTTTTGTAGGAACTTTACTTTTCTTCTGACAAGGCTCACATAAGTTTAAATATACTCAGCGTTTATATTTTATACTTTTTTTGAATTTCGTTCATCATCCGATTTCTTCCTCCATGGCCAATAGCTATATGAATATTATATATTGTATCAAATATTTCCTCAGTGCAGACAATATTTTATGCTTTGGTTATTTTCTTGAACAGGGTAAATCAATTTATTACAATCACCTACTTCAATTATATTATAGCGCTTGAGTCTTTGATAATCTGCTGGAGTTTTCCCTGTGATTTTCAATTTTAGTGCAAAAATGTCATTTATCAGCTGTATATATTTTTATTTCATTATAAAACCTCTGTTACTGCATTTTGTTTCTATTACTTTCGTTAAATTTGCAGTAAAACTTTCTTTCATTCTTTCAATGGTATCCATAACCGTTACACTTTGGCAAACTACAAAAATTTTCATTACTTGTTAATTTCTAATTGTTTTTCAAAGAAAACTTACCTATGGACATAAACTAAATACATTTAACTTTATCTATAAGTATAACGTTGCATTACACAGTAAGAATGCAGACTCAGTGGTCATTCTCGTTCAGCCCAACAGCACTGCACTAACTAAATGGCGGTATATTATAGGTTTTAGAAGTGGCTAGTCAGCTCGACAGTGCGCAGAAGCACTTCCCTTCATTTCATTCATATGATTTCTGTGTCCTATTTATCAAATATACCAGTGATCCTGGAGAATATGTAAAATGACCGGTATATTTAATAAATTGCTATATATTTATTAAATTCTCCAATATTATTGGCGATTATACATATTAACTGGTAATTATTCATAATCACTGGATTAATCAAATTTACTGTAACATATACATTATAAACAGTAGACTGAAAATTGTTTTGCTTTTAGTCCCTTAGAAGAATACTTTTATTATTTTTTAAATTATTATTTTTTGCATTTTTAAACTAAATATTTATGTGCCTATGTTGTCTAATTTCAGATGCCTTTACTTAAAGTGGATTTGTGATAAATTTTCCTCTCTGCCCTCATTTTCAAATAATGAAAATCTCAGTGAGATCAAAAGTTTTCTGCAGGAACAAAGATTGCTTTTGAAGCTCTTAATTGCAGAAAATGCCTGTGACCAAGGGAATGTAGCTACAGCTTTAAAATATTTGCAGAAGATCAAAAAAGTAAACATTACTTTGAAATTTATCAAGCATAAGAGTTTATAATTTTGGAGGATTAGCATTTTATTTCTGACTAAAATTATGTGTCAATACTATTTATTTAAAATGGTATTTGCTGGCAAACTTATACAGCATCAACAAGAAAACACACACACACTTCATACACTGCCTTTTCATCCCCTCTAATAATTTGACTATTTCTTCCTTAAAATTTATTCAGGCTGCACAGTTTTACAAAACCCCAGATGGATGTTTTTTTACAGCAATTCAACAATAAAGAATGCATTAGCTGAAAGAAAATTTCTGCATATCCATCCTGCAACCATCTTTCTTCAATATAAATTATACTTCTCCCCCCCTTATGTTTGAACATAAGTAAGTATACCATCAAAGTGGTCTGTGCTTATCAACAGGAGAGACTGCTTCTACAGGGATAGGATACACTTAAGGGGCAAGAATATTTGCCGATGCTATTGGGGCACTGTTAGGTGGGTCGGAAAACTGCTAGCTTTGGGGGATATACGGACTAATAGATGAACAGTAGCCGCTAGCAGAGATGAAAGTGATTCTTGCACTGCTTCTATTGGAATGAGCAGCAGTCTGGAAAACAAGGTGCTGGAGATTTCAGGGATGGCTGGGAGTCATTGTAACAAGTAAATACATGGGCTGTGTTAGGGTAGCTAAGAATAAGAACAGCTGCATGTGTATTTGTGTGTACACCAATGCTAGGAGTTTAGTAAATAAATTTAATGAATTTGAGATGCTGGTCAAAACTTTAAAAGCAGATATTGTTGGGATATCAGAGACGTGGTATCATACAGATGCAAGGAATACACAGTTGGAATTTAGGGAGTACAATGTGTACAGAAAGGGTAGACAGGATAGAAAGGGAGGAGTGGTCATGCTGTTAGTTAAGACACAAAATCTAAGGAAGTGCATCCAGATGACATGGGTGGACAGTGCAATGTTGAGTTAGTTTTGTGTGACATAAGCAGTGAGAAAGCAAAATTGAGATGAGGAGTGAGCTATAGGCCTACTGACTGACTATAATGAACAGCTGTACAGAAAAATGAAGTGTGTCAGTAAATTAGATTGTCTTATAATTAGGGATTTTAACTTTCCAGATATTGACTTATAGATTGTTCACTCACACACTAGCAGGGCTTTTAAGGATTTATTGGATGACTGTTTTCTGCAGCAGCATATTCGAGAGGCAACTGTAGGGAGTAATACTCTTGATCTGATTATCAGTAGTGATTCTTTATGCATTAAGAATTTCCTGATAATGGAACCACTAGGTGACAGTGATCACAGTATGCTGATGTGGGATTTATTCAAAGATATAACTACCATCAGGGGTAATGGGAAGGATTTCTGCTTTCTTAAAGGAGACTACAGTGTTCTGAGACAGTTTTTAAATTCTATACAGTAGAACCAGCTGGTGATGTTACCAACTGCAAATTCTAAACGGGAAGCATTCAAAGAACTAATCTTAGAAGCTACTAGGCTTCCAAGATTTATATTCAAGGTTTAGGCCTAAATACATGTCAGATGAACTAATGAGACTTCTGGCGTAGAATAAAAATTTATGGGATGCATATAAATTATCAGGAGACACAGAAGCCTATGGTCAATATAAATTAGTCTGTAACCAGTCACAAAGGAGGTTAGACAGGCGAAGGCAGCTTACGAGAAATCTCTGGCAAATTATGCACAGAAAAATAGCAAAGGCTTCTTTACTTATGTAAACCCTAGAAGGAAGGGGATGAATGAAGCTGGTCCACTCAATATCGATGATTCAACTGTTGATGATCTGCTGAGGTATCTGACAAACTGAATGAGTATTTTGCATCTACAGTTACACATCGCCAACCCCGTTCATTGTCTTCTCTACTACTACTGCTGCTGCTGCTGCCTCTTCATCTCCACTTTTACTTTTGTGGTATTGTTTTCAACATTTGATTGACTATCAGCAAAATCTTAGTAATATGGTCTAACATTAATCATTCATTATTACATATTCGAAATAAAGCCATCTGTTTTAATTCTGGCTATCTGATTTAATTTTTTTCTGGTACTATGGTAAGTTTAAGTATATATATGTATGTAAAGAAATGAAAGCGAAGTCATTGACTGTCCCCCCCTCTTTTCTTTAACAGGAATTCATTAGTATTCGTGATTCTACTCAGTGGGTTAGTTATATTCACATATATTGCCAGGCTCAACATTCCCATGCATTAACTCTAACTGGAGCTGAAAAAATAAAGACTGTGTTTCATACTTGGGAACAGCTAGGTATTATTTTTATTTATTTGTTGATTATTTTTAAACTATGATATAAAAGCATTAATGAATTGTATTTTTGAATATCAATACTTTATTGTAAAATGCAAGAATATTTTCTCATCCTTTTATCAGAAGATCAAGATCACATTGCAGTTTAAAGAATGCAGGAATATGTTAATACACGGAAAGAACAGAATTCATGGGGTTTCTGGCAACGTGACACCGTCACCCGTCTCACTAGTAGATGAACCCACCACTTGGCAGGTATATAGATTCACTGCATTCACGTAGATGGTAATTCAATGTCAGTATGGATAAATGCCATGAATGAGCCGATTTTGAAAGAGGGATGATAGTGGGTGCCTGATGTATGGGTCACTCTAACATGGAGGTGTTACAGAAATTGCACCATCTCCGTTTATCAGTATCAAGAGTGTATCGGGAATATGCCAGTTCCGGAATAACATCTCATTGTGGACAGTACTGTAGGTGGAGAAAGGTGGGGGATGAATGTGGCTGTCAACATATTGTTTCAGCCAACCGGAGAGTGACAGTGGCACAAATCATCGGCAACTTCAGTGAGGGAGGTACCAAAAATATCCCCACCTAGACCACAGCCGATCATTAGCTGCAATAGGTTATGGGAGCCGCTGACCCATTGCTAACACCACAACACAGGACTCTACACATCAACTGGTGAAATAACATTGGTACTGGACCTTGGATGATTGGAGATGGGTCTCCTGGTGCGATGAGTCCCATTTCCAGTTATTTTGAGCGGACAGGAGGTTGCGTATCTGGCGTAAACTGCATGAAGCTATGCACCCATCATGTTAACGAAGAACTGTTCGGGCAAGTGGATGGTCAGTAATGGTCTGGGGTGCATTCAACTGGCACACATTGGAACCTCTGCTATGTCTAGATGCATCTCTGAACAATCCAGGTTATGTGTCCATCCTTGCAGACCATCTGCAATCCTTCATGGTCATTGTGCATCCACAGAGCAATGAACTCTTCCAGCAGTACCATGTGCCTCCCCACAGAGCCTGGTGACTAGAACATTGTTCAAAGAGCATTCCTCAGATTTTACCACCATGGAATGGCTTCCCTGTTCACTGGACATGAACCCTGTGGAGCATCTTTGGGATGCTGTGGAAAGGTCCATTCAAGCTTTGTGTCCTCCACCCAGGAATGTGACGGAATTATGGACAGCAGTGCAGCAAGCATGGATGGAAATACCTGTGGAATTCTTTCATGAACTAGAGGACTCAATGCCTCACCATGTGACTGCCCTTATCCAGTCAAAAGGTGGGCCTACCCATTACTAGGTAGGTATCCCATGATTTCTGTCAACTCAGTGTAGTAGGTAACCCTTTCTCAGTATAATGTTTTTACATGTGGAATTTTGATTTACTTCTGTAGGAACTTTCTCCAGTCCTCGTACAGAAGAAAAATGAAAGTGGAAGACCTTAGAGTTTCAGCAAATATTATTTACATTTTTTATGTTTGAATGATATCTGTTAAAACTGTAACAGATTTTTTAACTTTTTTTGTATCAGAAAATATTGCCTAATTGGATTTTGAATGCAAATTTCATTTGATTTCTGTAGTTCTCAAACAGGCAAGAGCATCGCTGTTGCTATATATTTTGTCATTATTATAATATTTAATAAAACTAGAAAGAGTTTCTGGATGTACTGCTTTTTCGGAATTTGCTAAATGGAACTATATTGCTTAAAAACTTTTTTTTATAAAGTTTGATTTAAAATTGGTAATGTAGTTGTTATTTGTAATTCTCTGATTAAGTTGAATTTTTTCATTACTTGACCTTTGTAATTGCTTCAGAAAGCACAGTCAACTTCTGCTGCCATTGTGTTGTTTCATTGAGATACATCATAACAGCAACATTCAAGTTTTCCCACCATTGTTGCTATATCACTAATAATGTTCAGATTCTGCCACCATTATGTTATTAATATAGGTGGTACTTTAAAATTTTCATATTTAGTTTTGTAGCAGCATAATCAAAAGAGGCCTATAAACTACGAGGGGGGGGTATCAAAAATTCCATACCGTTACCTAGAAAGGTGAAATTTCACAGGAACTTTAATCCTTTTCTATGTACTCTTCATGTATAGTAACACATTTCTCCCATCTGTGGATCAGTTGTTAAATGCCTTGATCTTAGAAGTCTGCACTTTTTGCCTGAAACCACGATTCCACTTCATTGATGACTTCCTGAGACAAATCAGAGTGGCGTCCATGCAATGGTTTCTTTATTTCTCGAAACAAGATGAAGTCTGATGGTTCTAGGTTAGGAGAATAGGGTGGGTGCTGCAGTACTTCAAAGCCGCACTAGGCAATAAATTTGGTGGCGGCTATGGCTTCTGCAAAGGCGTCAGCAATTTTGGAACCCATCGTGCGGAGACCTTAGACATGAGCAGATGGTCATGTAAAATGGCCATAACTAATTCCTACTGCATTTGCGATGAAATGAATTGTTGCACGTCTGTTACTCAGCACCAGCTGCTCAACCTTTGCAATTGTCTCGCTATCTGTGAATGATGATGATGGCCTTCCTTCTTTTGGCTTGTCAAAGACACTTGTACAACCGCACTGGAACTCCTGTTTCCACTTTTTTACAGTGTCATAGGATGGCCAATTCTGCCCATACACAGCTTTCATTTCTTCATCAATTTCCCAAGTTTTCTTACTCTGCAAATGTAGGAACTTGATTACTGCTTGATATTCCACTTTGTCAACCATAGCGTCCTTCCTCAGATTCGGGGCTCCACACCTGGTGTACGATCACCTATGGGAATGAAATTTCACATGTTAGTTGTTGAATATGTAGACAACTTATATTAAAAACAGCATCTTCCTACTGATGTTTTATCTAGGTCAGGATACGAACTTTTTGATACCCACTCATATAAGTTATACGAGGGGGTATAAGTTATATATACTTTATAGCAATACAAATGTATCTTAATTATGCAACTTTTTGATCTCTTAGTTAGTGAGTTGTTTTTAAAATAAATTTAGAATCTAAAATCATTCCTCAGACTATAGCAGCAAAGCAAGGTTCAAAGTAGTGGGAATGCTTTGGTTCAGGGAAGAACTTCTGATGGAAATTATCCGATGAATCAGGATTATATCATGTGTGTTACCAGAGATATTTTTGCATTGCTGCCTCTAGCAGGACATAATACAGCCTAGGGGATGCCTTTGTATGTGTCCATTGCAAAGAGCATCAGGAGGTTAAGCAAAAATTCAAGTATTCTGTTGGGATCATATGAGGGCTTGATAACTGGGGTTGATGAAACTCGGGTAGAAGGATTAAAAGAGAGGATCCATCAAGCACTCCACTTCCCAGCCCAATACCTGAACATGTGTTCCAGCATCAGACAACACAAAAGACATCTGCTGCAGCTAAGACCCTTGATCCCACAGAAAGTAGCTATAGTTGGTGATGCTATTGTATGTCTGCTATGGTCTAAAGTAGATGTTGTAGAGCAGCTGTCATCTTTTAAGGGCACAAAAGGTGATATTGTTGTACATGTTGATATCAAGATTTCAGATTTTTAGTAGATATCAGGATTTTATCGACAAGTACAGAGCAATGTTAAGAAAAAGTCATCAGTTAGGGTTGAAATTGATAGTGTTGGCAATTTTGCCCAGACATGATAGGAGGCAGTATATGACAGGAGCCTTGCCAGTCAATTTAGTCCTGGAGAGAATGTGAAAGGCTCATGGTGTAGAATTTTTCTCAGCATGGTCTGTGCTGCGTCTTAATAGGAGAGACTGTTTTTACAGGGATGGAATACACTTAAATTGAAGAGCTGCAAGAATATTTACTGATGTTATCAATGCAGTGTTAGGTGGGTCGAAAAACTTTTAGCCTGGGAGATACATAGACTAGTAGATTAACAGTAGTCACAGGCAGAGGTGAAAGTGATTCTTGCACTGCTTCTATTAAAACCAGCAGCAGCAGCCTGGAAAGCAAGTTGTCTGGGATTTCAAAACCTGCCGGGGTCCTTGTGGAACAAGCAAATACATGGCTGTATTAAGAATACTAAGAGTGAAAACAGTTGCAGGTATACTTGTGTGTACATTAAGGCTAGGAGTATAGTAAATAAATTTGAAGTACTGATCAAACCATCAAATGCAGGAATTTGGGATGATTGATGAAATGGTGTCAGTCAGACATAAGTGATGCAGAATTTGAATATGGGTAGTACAATGCGAACAGAAGAGGCAGTGTTCTTCATTAAAATTTACATAAAACCTAAGACTGTGCATCCAATTGACATGGGCAGCCTGTACAATATTTAGTCAGTTTGGTAAATCAGAATGTCTTATAATGGGGGCATTAATCTTCTAGATATTGTCTGGACTTTGTGGGCTGGTCATTTAAACAGTAGCAAGACTTTTGTGATTTTATTGCATGATTCTTTCCTACACGAGAGAGAGAGAGAGAGAGAGAGAGAGAGAGAGAGAGAGAGAGAGAGAGAGAGAGAGAGAGAGCGAGAGCGAGACGAGCGAGCGCAATACCCTCAATCTGATTATCAGCAGTGACTCTTCAATTTAAGAATCTGCAGATAAGAGACCAACTAGGTGGTGATGATCACAAATATATTGATGTAGAAGTTACTTAAAGATTAATTTCAGTTGCAAGGGAAAGTGTTTTGCTTTCTTAAAGTTAACTACAGTAGTCTTGACAGTTTTTAAATTCTTTACAGTGGAACCAACTGATGAATTACCAACAGCAAATTCTAAATGGGAAGAATTTAGGAATGTTATCATAGAAACTACTAGGCTTTTTATACCAAATAAGAGGTACATTTCAAGGCAAAGACCTAAATGGATACTACCTCAAGACATAGCCAACACTCTCGGAGAATCCTTTGCTGAAACCTCTGCTGTATCCTCATACTCGCCAAACTTTCAGAAATTAAAGTCCCTTGCTGAAAAGCAGACCCTAAATTTTAACACAGACCACTATCAAATGTACAACTGTCCTTTTACCATAATTGAACTACGGCTTGCTCTTAACAGCTTGAAACACAGTGCTGCTGGACCTGACGGAATACACTATGTCATGTTGAAAGAGCTGAGCGAAAAGTCGCTTTGTGTCTTACTTCAGCTATATAATTGGGTTTTCACAGAAAATACTTTCCCTGATAACTGGCGACACTCATATGTCATAGCATTATTAAAACCTGGCAAGGATCCAATCAACCCGCGTCACTATCGACCTATTGCCCTCACCAGCTGTATGGGAAAAATAATGGAAAAAATGGTAAACTCTCGACTCACCTGGGTGCTGAGCAAATACAACCTCATCAATTCATCGCAGTGTGGATTTCATACAGGTAGATCAACTTTAGACCTCCTGATACAAATGGAAAACCAGATTCGCAATGCCTTCTTAAGGAAGGAACATTTGACTACTGTTTATTTAGACGTTGAGAAAGCTTTTGACACAGCTTGGCGATACGGAATTCTCCGTGATCTACATGCATTATACTTCAGGGGTAATATGCCAAGAGTTATACAGAACTTTTTGAAGCAGCGATCCTTCCAGGTCCGTATTCAATCCACTCTTTCCCGAAAATTCATCCAAGAAGAAGGTGTTCCACAGGGCTCAGTTTTAAGTGCCACTCTATTCATTATAAAAATCAACTCAATTACCAAGGTCATTCCAGCCACTGTATTTACTACCTTATATGCAGATGATGTCAGTATATCTTGTCACTCACAGAACATGAGAATGATTGAGAGACAATTGCAAGGAGCTCTTAATAAGATTACAACATGGGCCACAGATAACGGGTTCCGCATATCACCTGAAAAAACTGTTGCAGTTCATTTCTATAGAAGACGTAATCTCCAACCTGACCCACTTCTAAAGCTGGGGAACCATGATATACCTGTTGTGCCTACCATTCGTTTCCTTGGATTAACTTTAGATAAAAAATTGACCTTTCTTGACCATATTAAAGAACTAAGAACCACCTGTTTCAAGAAACTAAACATTTTGAGAGTATTATCAGCTACAACATGGGGTGCTGACCATCAAACACTCCTTCATTTATATCATGCTATTGTAAGATCAAGGTTAGACTATCCGTCACCAGTTTACAACTCTGCTAGACCTAGCATTTTGAGGGCTTTGGACCCTATTCACCATAGTGGCCTTTGCATTGCTCTTGGAGCCTACCGCACATCTCCTGTGCAGAGCCTGTACGCTGAAGCTCACGATCCCCCACTCTCTCTACGAAGACAATTTTTACTGCTAAATTATGCCGTCAAAATAAAAAACCAACCCCTGCATCCATCGTGGAAAAATCTATTTACACCAGATTGGGAGAACTTGTATGCCGTTTATCCATCAATAAATCGACCCGCTGGCATACATCTTTGCTCACTACTTGATAATTGGCAGCTTGACCTTTCTAAAATAGCCACCACTAGTTTCACGACTCCTCCATGGGCATTTTGCCCTACCACCTGTGATCTGTCCCTTCAAGAATGGGGAAAAGTACTCTTTCTTCACAGAATGTAAACCAGCTTCATAAATCTCTACTTGAGAAATATGAATCTTATACCATGATATACACAGACGGTTCCAAAACTGATCACCACGTCGGTGCTGCTGTTGTTCTTCCATCATCTACAATCTCTAATCAGTTACCTTTAGAATGCAGTATTTTTACTGCTGAACTTCATGCCATTCAGATGGCGCTAGAAACTATAAAGTTGAAGCAGTTTACCCATAGTATTATTTTTACCGACTCTCTGAGTGCCCTTCTCGCTTTACAGCAACCAAGAAAGCATCATAACTACCTACTTGGAAATATTCAAAACTTGCTGGCTCATCTAGCCAAGAACACGAAAGTAATAAAATTTTGTTGGGTCGCTAGCCATGTTGGCATACCTGGCAATGAGAGTGCCGACCACGCAGCCAAATCTACTGTGCAACCAATTTATGACTCTTTCAAAATTCCTTTCACCGTTTATAAAAGTCCTATAACAAAGCGAAGTATGATTCACTGGCAAACCATCTGGCAAAACCAAGAAGGCAACAAACTCCTTCGGATTAAACCGAAACTCCAGTCTTGGCCATCTAGTTTCCGCTCGAACCGAAAGGAAGAAGTCACACTTGCAAGATTACGAATAGGACATACACACCTTACTCACCTTTATCTTTTCTCTTCCTCAGACCCGCCTTCTTGTCCGAACTGCCATGCTCAAATCACAGTCCAGCACATCATTGTTGACTGCCCTCTCTATAATGGAGTACGGCAGACCACCTTCTTATCAAACTATGCAGCCCAAATCACACCTACTTTGGAACAAATATTAGGCGACAGATCTGATATTAATGCAGTTTTCACTTTCCTAAAAAGGATAAAATGCTATGACAGAATATAATGCTTAAATCTCACATAGTGCACATATCTCACTTTAATAAAGCCTTTTGCCTCCTACCATTGTTTGGCGCATAATGGCCTATAGCTGCCGTTGCGCCGTAAAACATACAACAACAACAACAACAACAACAACCTAAATGGATGCCAAATGACTGATTAGACTTAAGGCAATGAAAAAAAATTCATGGGTTGCATATAAATTAACAGATGATACAGAAGCCTATGGTAGATATAAACAAGTCACAAGAGGAGTTTATATAGGCCAAGGCAGATTACAAAATATCTCTGGCAAAGAATGCGAAGGAAAGCAGCAAAGACTTCTTTATTTATATCTACAATAGAAGGAAGGGATTGGCTCACATTGGTACACTGAATATGGATGGATTAACTGTAAGTATTCCTGCTCAAGATGCTGATAAATTGAATAGGTATTTTGCGACTGTATTCACATATGATAAATTCTTAGAGATGTCTGACGTGCATAAAATTGAAACAATGAGCTAAATGATTCTGTGTTAACTTTTTTTTTTTTTTTTTAATGTAAACCCCAAACACGAGAGGTGTTAGAACCTATAGTACTTACTACTGTGCTTGGGTTGGAGGTTGAGAAGACGAAAGAAGATATTTGTTGACATTGGACTTGAACTTCTGTAGACTGTAATTTTCAGGAAATACGTATGAAGGAAGGTTGTTCCAGAAAACTGCAGTTGAATGAATAAACAAGGAAGATGAAAAGTTGGTTCTGTGAGTTTGAAGTTGGACAGTAAATGGATGTTGGCTGGTGGCGGCACGTGTTTGGACTGTTTTGAAAGAGAGAGCAGGAATTATAGAAGGTAATTCAGAAGAACAGTGCCCATGGAAGTATCTGTAGAAGAGGCATGCAGCAGAAACAGTACATCTATGAGACAGTGAGTGCAGAGACTCTGTTAGAGATGAGTCATTAATTAACCTAACTGCCCTCTTCTGAATAGAATCAAGAAGCCTGAGAGAGGTTTTGGGGGCACCACCCCAGATGTGGGAACAATATTCCATTGCAAGGCAGATTTGCAATTTATACAGAGTGAGCAGCTGTTTGGAAGAAAAGTAACGCCGAGAGCGAAAGAGAAAACCAAGTTTTTTAGATGTAGAGGAAGCAATATTTGTAATGTGCTTGTACCAAGAGAGATTAGAAGTCAGGGTAATCCCCAAAAGAGATATATCATTTTGCTTAGAAATCGGAGTGTCACTAAAGATAAGCATAGGAGCAGAAGAATCCTTTTTGCGAGATATAAGACAAGACTGAGTTTTAAAGGGTTGAAATCAACTAAGTTGTCTTTTCCCCACTGGAGAATTACCTGAAGATCAGCATTTAAGGAATTGGTAGCAGATTTTCGAGAAGTTGAAGCTGATTCAGCAGGACAAGGTTTCTCAAAATGAAAAGTGGAATGCAATGTGCTATCATCGGCAAAACTATGGATAGGATTTCCAGTCAATGGAAGAAGGTCACTAATATACAAGAAGAAAAGAGTGGGGGAAAGAACTGAACCTTGGGGGACACCGGCATTAGTGGAGAGTTTGAAGAGAGAGAGCCATCTACCATCACCCTCAGTGAGCGATAAGAGAGAAAACTGGATAACCAATTACTAAAAACAGTTGGCAAATCATAAGATGGAAGCTTGTTTAGAAGACCTTTATGCCAAACACGATCAAAAGCCTTTGAGATGTCAAGAGCAACTACTTGTGTTTCACTGAACCTTTCCATTGAATTAGTCCGTAAATGGGTAACACAAACCAGAATATCATCAGTGGATCGACACTGACGGAATCCATACTGGCGATCGTTGATCAGACGGAAGGTTTCTAGGTAGTTTAAGAGTTGCCGGTTAATTGATTTCTCCATTACTTTAGAAAGAGTAGAAGTAATTGCAATGGGACGATAATTGGATGGGAGGGACTTGTCACCCTTTATAGCAACTGGCTGGATATGAGAAAATTTCCAAGCAGAAGGAAAAACATCTTTGGAATAAGAAAGTGAAAAACGGCGGCAAAGAATAGGAGTAAGTTCAGGAGCACAGGTTTTGAGAACAAGTGGAGAAATACCATCGGGACCTGGAGCTTTCTTAGCATAAAGATTCGTCAAAATCCTTCTGACATCTTTTTGACAGAAGACCACAGGAGGCATTGAATGGAGCATGTTGGGAATAGTGGGAGGTGTTTTACCAAGATTGTTAATGCATGAGTTGAAAGAAAAATGGGATGCTAGCAGGTCCTTGGCTCAAGTGACAACAGAACCATCTGGTTTGGACAGAGGTGGGAGCAGAGATGGGCAAAAGTTGCGGCCAATAGGTTTGGCAAGAGACCAGAATGCTCGGCTACCATTAGGGCAAGAAGCAAGTTTTCTACTCTTAGCCTGTTCAAACTCTTGTTTGGACTGGTTAATAACTGCTTTTAAATTGTTGTGAGCTTTGGTGTAGGCAGAAAATGAAACTGAAGAATTAGAAACAAGCCAATTACGATATGCAACATTCTTCTCTTGAACAGCCTTAGCACTTTTATTGGAAAACCAAGGTTTAGATAAAGGATGAGATTTTTAAAGTGGAGTGTGGGATAAAGGATTCCATTACGGCAAGAATAATTTTACTGACACGATCTGAGCAAACGTTGACATCAGAACTTTTGAAACAGTAATCCGACCAAGGAAAAGAAGAAAAGAAGTCTCGCAGGTCATCCCATTTTGCATTCTTGTAATGCCAAACAACACGAGGTTGGGAATAGCCATGAGATAAAGGTTCCATTGGAGAAGAGACAATCACTAAGTTGTGATCTGAAGTGCCTAAAGGACCTCTCACTTCCACCATGTACCTAGAAGGGTTGTTTGTGAGAAAAAGATCAAGCGTATTGGCTGTATGATTAGGATTGTCTGGTATTCTTGTAGGTAAATGAAAAATCTGTGCAAGATCATTAGTAATTGCAAAAGCCTCAGCATTTCGACCAGCTGGGTCGGTGTGACTAGAAAACAGAAGCCAGCTGGAGTTGTGAACATTAAAATCACCAAGGAAAATTACCTCACTGTTAGGAAAATTGGACTGGAGAAAGTCAAGTTGCAAAGAGAGGAAGTCAAAGAGCTCCAAGTGATTAGTGTAGTTGGGAGAACGGTAGAGACAACAGATGAATTTGACACAATGAGGTAGAGAGATTTTAAGCCAGAGAAGATCAAAGAGAGGAGATTCCAAATTGCCTAGTCTCTGACAGGGAATATCAGAACCGACATATGCACAAGTACCACCTTTGAGGCAAAAAGAATCATACAGCAAATAATTTGGGCATCTGAGATGAGCAGTATTTGAATCAACGGATAACTGAGATTCTGTCAGAAAAGGTATATGGGGTTTGGCAGACTGCAAGTGGAAATGGACATCGTTGAGATTAGAATTGAGACCACGTATATTTGTGAAATGAATTAGGAAATGCTTGGGAGGTTTAGATCTTTTTGCAGATAAGCTTGCTCTATTAGTTTGACAATTCATGGTGTATTCAATAGTAAGAAAAAGTGGGTGGGACATGCTGTATGAAGTAATGAAATTTTTGGATATGGCGTACACATGGTAAGAATATACCCAGATCCTTGACATAACGTGGCCTTGACAATGCTCTCCACATACACACTACCCGGACTCCCTCCAGTCACTATCTGGCAGAGTAGAGGTAGCAAGATTATACACTAGCTGATCCGGAAGCCTCCTAGAGAATTACCAATAGGTTCGGTCCGGTGTACTAACTAGCAGCCAGCCTGCGAACACCGTTTTAGAGCTGTACCCTCAAAATGTAAGGAATATTGGATCTCACCACGATGTTCATCATAACCTCAAAAGTCATCAATCATGCTGCATGATGGAAGAGATGGGGAAGGGTTGACCGGAACTTAGCTCTAGACACTAAACATGGGTTCCACCACTTCAAGCCTCCAATAAGAAAAGTGGTGGTATTGCACCGTTTGATGAGAGTCATCTACCACCTACTACTGCCTGGTAACATAGAGGGGCTACGTTCCTCCATGTGGTGTGGGCACCACACCTCGATCCCTGCTTACGTTGGTTCACACCTGGATGGTCACCCACCATGTACTTGTGCATGGAAGTTATACCCAGGATTACTAACAGTCCCACCATCGTGAAGGTGCAAGCATAGGATTTGGCTGTCACAGACCGTCTGGACTTCGCCGAAATTGGGTCCACTTGACTTGAGTGTTACCTGAATATCAGTTACATCAGCGGTTTAGACTCACAGGTAGCAAGTACAGCTTGTCTGGCCTATCTGAGAGAATGTCTGTGACAACCTCAAGGACCAACTAAGAGGAATGTGGAAGAGAAATTGATTTATCCAGTTATATTAAGGGAGGGTGCAAAATAGACAAGAAAACCTTTAGCCATGATTGTGAAAGCATCAGTGAATTCAGGGAAGGTCCATGTGGACTGCAGATGTGCAAATGTATCCCAAATTCAGGGGGTGGGATCAAAAGGAGACGAGGGAATTACAGACCTGCTAGCTTGATTTCTTTTCCATGGTAATAATGGAATTGCTGGTTAAAGAAACAATTCAGGACCATTTTCACAGGAATGCAATCACAGCACAGATTTGTTAAGGGACAATCTTGTCTGACCAGTCTGATTGGATACTATGGCACAGTAACAAAGGAACTGGATGCAAGAAATAATCTTGACATCATATACTTAATTTCAGAAAAGCTTTTTATACTGTTGCAAATAAAAGTTGCACATCAATTAACTCTTTATCCATAGCAGCAACTTTCCCATTAAGGGAAAGTTGCTGTTATGGATAAAGAGATAATTAAATGTGAGAAGACACAAAATGATTATCAATGTGCACTGTTCTTCTTGGACTAATTTTATTAGTAGAGCCCCAAGGGGTTCAGTGCTGGGCCCATTGTTGTTGTGAATATATTTTAATTGATATTGTTGAAGGCATATCAGACACAATGTCTACATTGCAGATAATACAAAAGTTGGCAGGTTAGTTAATCACAGTAATTAGGATATTCTAGTGTAACAAGATCTACTCATATTAGGCAGATGGGTTGAGGTTGCAATTGAAATTTAATATTGCAAATGCAAGGTATTTCATATTCGGAGCAGCAATCCCCGGTTAATATACCAGCCATGTGATTCCATACTAAGTCCTGTGGAGAATTAAAATGACCTGGAGTTAATTGTGCAGCCAGATATGAAGTGTATATCTTTAGGAATTGTTGCTCTTCTCTGCAGCAGTTCCAAAAGATCTACATTTCCTAAAAAGAAGAAAATTGGTGATGGGGACAAAATGGTGCTCTTACCAGGAAAGGCTACAGTTTTGCAAATTTCTGGAGATAACGCACCTGCAAGGAGATGTGAATGAGGTATTTAAGACCTTGAATCAATTCGGTAAGCTCAATGCTGATGGAATCTTTTCTCTTGTTCAGATCACATGAAGGTATGAGGGTACATAAATTTAAGCTCAGGAAGGATGGTTACAGGTCAGATGTTCAGAAATTTGCCTTCAGCCAGAAGATGGTTGATTATTGGAACAAACTACCATTTGGTATTGTGGAGGTGGGTAGTGTGAATAAATTCAAGGAAGAACTAAGCACATAAGCACATTCACATGTCTTTAATTTTTGTAAATGAAATATATATATTTGTGCAGCAGTCTTCCATGTGCAACAGTATCAAAAGCCTTTCTAAGATCCAAATATATGATATCAAAGTTATTCCCTGCATCCAGTTGCTTTATGACCACATCATAGTATCCAATCAAATTGGTCAGACAAGACTTCCCCTTAACAAAACCATGCTGTGTCCGAGCTATAACCGAAGTCGTGTCTAGATGATCCTGCAGTGCGTCTTTAACTAGTGCCTCCATTAATTTCCCTGGAACAGAAGTTAAACTAACAGGTCTATAATTACTTGTGTTCACCCTTTGATCCTCCTTTGTGAATTGGGGTCACATTTGCACATCTCCAGTCCATGGGTACCTCACCTGAGTCCAGGGAAGCTCTCATGATTATGGCTAAGCATTTGCTTACTTCCTTTAATATAACTGGATAGATCCCATCCACCCCAGATGCCTTTCTTGTCTTTAATAATTTCTCCTCCACTTTCCTCTCAGTTATTACAAAATCATCTGCGTCTCCGTAGCCAGGTGGGAAGGAGCAGCAGTGCGTAGCACACGCTTCTTGATTAGACCGAGGTTCGAGCCCGTCACCACCAAATACGGAGGATGCGGAAAGGTCAAGGGAATGACCACTGCATATTCCCGGAGCAATATGGCCTTAGTTGCTAATGCTCCTAAAAACCAAATAACAAACAAACAAACAAAATCATTTAGCTCACTGCCAGAGTTACTTCACCTCTGGGCTCCAGGTGCCAAGCAATTTTGTGATCAAGTATCTCTGCCAGTAAATCAGCACTCCTTCTTGGTGAACTAAAATCGTTTTCTTATTTTCAGTGTTACATTAACACTCAATTGGGGCCACATTTTTTTTTTTTTTTACTGACAATAATATACTTGGATTTCATGAAGGCTTTTGATACTGTTACACATAAGACTGCAGTACAAACTGGAGCAATGTGGAAATTACAGCTGTGGATAAAGGGATGATTATGTGGAAGAAGACAGAGAGTGGCTATCAATGGACCCTGCTTTTTGTGGACTAATGTTATTAGTGATCTTCCTCAGGAGGCTCCTCCATAGCCAGGTGGGAAGGAGCAGCAGTGCATAGCATACGCCTCTTGATTAGACCAGGGTTCGAGCCCGTCACCACCAAATACGGAGGATGCGGAAAGGTCAGGGAATGACCACCGCATATCCCGGAGCAATATGGCTTTAGTTGCTAATGCTTCAAAATAACAAACAAACAGTCTTCCTCAGGGTTCAGTGCTGGGCCTGGGCCCATTGTTGTTTTCAATATATATCAATGATATTGATGAAGGTATATCAGGATTAATGTCTAAGTTTGCAGATGATACAAAGATTGGCAGGGTGGTTAATGGTAGTCATCAGGGCGTGCTACTGCAACAAGATCTAGAAAAATTGGGATCGTTGGGCTTAGAAATGGCAGTTGAAGTTTAACATTGATAAATGCAGGGTACTGTATATGGGTAGCAGAAAATGAAAAAAAAAAAATCTGATGTAATTGTGCACTCAGATTAGAAGTTCTCTGAGCATTGCAGACAGGCCGTCAGGATAGCTCAGGGGGTTTTATCTATGAAACACAGGCATTTTGCTAGTGGGGATAATGGTCTGGCTACACTTTGAGTACTGCATGCGGTCTGGAGGTCTCATTTTAGGAAGGATATCGAGTGCTGATACTGAGAAGAGCAATGAGACTGGTTTACAACCATAAACAGAAGGCACTGTTTGTGGTTGTAGGAAGTTGTTCACTAATAGAATTAACTTTGATAGCAAAAAGCATTACACTTAGGAATGATTCTGAGGTACTCCCTACTCTTGTCAAAATGGCTGTGAGAGAGTGGATTCTACATTAACTTCGAATGACTGGTTTGAGAGGAAAATTTTAACAAAAATGGCAGTGTTTCCTGAGACCAAAGTAGTAAATTTCTTTTAAAATCCCAAATCTCCAAGCTGTGCATATATTTTTCCATATCAAAGAAAATTGATAGTGCTCATGTTTCAGGATAGAAATGGTGAAGGGAACAAAAGGGTGCTCTTTCCAAGAAAGGCTTCAGTTTTGCAAATTGCAGCATCTGGAGACTATGCACCTGCAAGGTGATTTGATTAATGAGTTTAAGGCTTTGAATGGTTTGAACAAGCTGAATGCTGATGGAATTCTTCCTCTTGCTCATTTATGCACTTTAGTCAGAGAGTGGTTGATGGCTTTAACAAACTTCTATCTGCCGTTATGGAAGTTGATAGCTTACATAAATTCAAGGCATAACTAGACAAACGTTTGGAGTGAATAGATAGGTGAAATGTGATTTTTCTTTTTCTTTTTTTGTTTTACATGCTGAGTAAGCTTTCAGTCTTGCACCATATGCCCCTATTAACTTTCAGACAACTATTATAAAGTCCAATCTGATTTGTTCTTCTTTCTTTGTATTTCCTTACATGAAAAACTCTTTCTCTATTCTTTGCTCTCATAGCCAGGAATTTCATAATCAACCTTTGCAGATTAACCATTTTTTAAAAACTATTACAAATCAAAATGAATTTTATAAGCCTCTGTATTTTTCATTGCACTGTAACTTTCACATCCCATTTTTTTCTGCTATGTTAAACTGATTAGCTCATTATTCATCCATCTCTGCATTCTCTTTCTGTGTTTTCTTAATGGCACACACACACACACATATATATATATATATATATATATATATATGCCATTAAGCCCAATTAAGCAGCTGCCTCAATTATCCAAAGTTTCACATAAATAGTTAAAAATACAATGTACCCCCACTCCCTTTACAATTGATTCACTGTACAATCAAATCACATTACGACGAACTCACCATAGCAAAGTACTGTTCACTATACGATGTGTAGTAAGCGCCGGTCATTGTGATCACGTTTGTGAATTGAATTTTAATTCTATTAAACAGCGATTCTAATTAGCGAAAATAGGAGGAATATTATCCACAGGCTATAAAAACAAAGATATATTAAGCACAAATTTACCCTTTATTACCTTACCAATTAAAAAATTTAATGATACGTGATAATCGGAATAATTAATACGTACTGTAATATGCACATACTAACTAGTTGACATTTCTGTTCACTGACATTTGTGGGTGGGGGTTAAAATTTAAAACAGTAAAAAGATAAACAATCAATAACAAAGAACAAGGCACACACAAATTGCAAGTAACACGATACACACAAGTGAGAACGGAGTAATGAGTTACAAAGCTTTAAAAATAGAATGAAGAGAAGATCTGAAAATTAATTTTTTTATATGATTGAAGATTTCATGGAAGTGTAAACACATTTCACCATAATGACCCACAGAATTCCAGCTGTCAGTATTATCGCAAATTCAGTAGGATCAAGTTTACTGTCCGTTTATGATAGATTTCACTAACAGAAAAGCCCAATAAACAGGTGAATGCTATTTGTTTTATGGTTGTGACTTCCAGAATGACCGAACCATGTGGTACCGTCGGAGACAATTGTAGGATAATCTCCAATGCTGCGGTCTCCTGCCCCAATTGAGCGAAGTAAAACCTGGCTGTTTTCTCCATTGGTTTCTGTTTTTTAAGATTTGTCCCAAATAAATGGCTTCCCCTGATTAACCGGTGGTCCAAATAACCGGAATCCACTGTGTATATATATATATATATATATATATATATCGATGCATATATGTGGTAAAAATAATAAAACTGTTGAAAAGCAGGTAGATGGAGGTGAAAATTACTTATGCTTAGGTACAACTATCATATAACTTTTTGCCTCATATTTATCATTTTATCCATAATTTATGTATGTATGTATGTGATATAAGCAGTAGAACCTCACTAATCTGGTTACAGTTAATCTGGATTGAAATATGAAAAATTCTGTTCACAGTTGAGTTCTGTACTTTGAAAGAGACACAGGATTTAGGAAGGTAGATAAGCCACTCTGTCTGCAGAGAGAGAGAGAGAGAGAGAGAGAGAGAGAGAGAGAGAGAGAAACATACATCACATTGTCTTGTTTGTTCTTCGGTCTTTTTGTTGACACCGAGTTGCATTTAGTATTAGTATTGGTAATGGCCGCATGGTGCAAGAAAGCCTATGGCTTATGCTGCACCGGCCAAAAAAAAAAAAAAAAAACCAAATAAAACAATGATAAAATAATAATAAAATAAAATAAATAAATATTAATAATTAGTAAAAGAAAAGGAAATTAAACCTATCATCCTATGCGCTTCCCTGACCTGAAGGTACTATCCAGATGACCTTTGAATTTCCCCAAACTGTCAGCCTCTACCACCCATGTAGGCAACTTATTCCAGTAATTTATAACTCGTTGGCTAAAATAAAACTTCCTGCAGTCCAATATAAACATTCCCCCCCCCCCGTAACTTGAATTTATGTCCCCTAGTTCTAGTATCATTTATAACCTTGAAAATTACGCCCTCATTCATTTTACTGATTCCTCTCACAGCCTTAAATACCTCAATCAAATCTCCTCTAAGGTGTCTAGTTTCCAACCTCTGCAACCCATATATTCAAAGTCTTTCTTCATGTGGACAACCTTTTGCCGATCCCACCAGGCGAGTTACTTGTCTTTGCACCCTTTCAAGAAGCTCGATGTCTTTCTTTAGGTGCGGTCTCCATACTTGAACACAGTATTCCAAGTGTGGTCTAACAAAAGCCTTATATAATGGGATTATCACGTCCCTATCTCTACTTGTAAAAGTTTGATAGATCATTTAGATAGATCATTTGATAGAACACCATGGGCCTTCCTTGCAACCTGTTTACAATGCTCAGGGAATTTCATGTCTGACCGTATCATAACACCCAAGTCCCTTTCCTCCAGTACTGGTTTTAGTTGAACTCCACCAA